>NC_132878.1:4358109-4698109 GCF_030463535.1 Salminus brasiliensis | reverse complement strand
AATGACTGCGTTTGCTGATTGAAATGGAAAATGAAAGGTGGGTATGGAGGTTCTGGGCCGGGGCCCATTTGAAGCTGGGTCTCCCCGCAAATGGCATCTGTGTGTTTGTGTATGTGTATGTGTGTGTGTATGTGTGTATGTGTGTGTGTGTGTGTTCATTCACCCCTGCATGGGCCACGGCTGGTGGACGGGCGAGCAGGGAGGCCATTTGCTGAAAACTGGATACGGTTGATTTAACTTTGTGTTTTCACGCTGATGCGTTAACGCTGAACTTTACCTTCCATTACAAAAAGTCAAATAGAAAAATCTAATCAAATTTACACAGTTTACACTTCAGCAGAAACACAGTCGATCAGCTATTACATGTTCTGCTGTATCAAGATTTGTCTCGAATAGTTTTGCTGTAATGGAGAAATTAAAGCTAACTGGGTAGACAAGATAGTTGGTTGGATGGATGGATGGATGGATGGGTAGACAGACATGTAGGCTGGATAATAGGTAGGAATATAGACAGACACTCAGAGAGACATATTGACAGTTGGTAGGAATGCTATTTGATGAATGGACAGACAGACTGACAGACAGACAGACAGATAGATAGGATAGCTGGACAAATGGACATGTATATAGAAGGACAGATGGACAGACAGACAGACAGATAGAAAGATAGACAGATAGATAGACAGACAGATAGATAGATAGACAGACAGACAGATAGATAGATAGATAGATAGATAGACAGACAGATAGAAAGAAAGACAGACAGACAGACAGACAGACAGACAGGTAGATAGATAGATAGATAGACAGACAGACAGATAGAAAGATAGACAGATAGATAGACAGACAGACAGACAGACAGATAGATAGATAGATAGACAGACAGACAGATAGAAAGATAGACAGATAGATAGACAGACAGACAGACAGACAGATAGATAGATAGATAGATAGACAGACAGACAGACAGACAGATAGATAGACAAATAGATAGATACATTTCTGCTCACTCTGTCAAAAATACACCCAGTGATGGGAACTTTTCTAAGCAGCCGGTGCCGGAGTACTCTGAGGTGACCTGAGATTTCTCGGAAGCCGAGCGAACAGCAAGTGAAATGAGCGCGAACGTTTTTGCCGGAGGTGAGCGGGTGTTGATTGATGGCCGGGGTGAGAGGACCTGGCTGCGGAAGCTTGTCAAGACTTTAGACGTGGCTTTCTAAAAAACATGTAAGGGAGGTTTAATATAGAGGGAAAGAAATCTTGAATAGAGTCTAATAAAGCATGTAGTGGGCAAATAACGTCCTGTGTGCCGGGATATTGATTGGAATATTGCCTGAGAGCACACTTGTGTCATTATGCCTCGTAGAACTTTGTGGAATTCATCAAGTTGGACTTTCTTTTCCACTGCGTAAAGCAGCACAGTGCTGCTGATTGCTTGAACTGATGAACCCTATCAGTAGGCCATCCTATCGTAACTTACTTCGGAAGGATTATTTGCAGAGCAAACGCTCATGAAAATTCCAAATGATGAAGAACGCGCTTCAGAAAATACAGTTTAAACAAAAGTATAATATGAGAGCCAGGCATGTTCACAGTGGAATTACACTGAGTTCGGAATACCCGAAAGCATTGTGATCTTATGATTAGCTACTGCTGGAGAGAGATGAGACACTCATAATGAAGCTCGCTTTACTTCCATTCTTAAAAAGAAAGGTTCTTCAAATAGTTCCTTGAGTGACTAGGTCCCTCTTGTGCAACTGAGATCTGACCATTCGAGGGGCATTCATGGGCTCTACAATACCTCTAAAGGTGTCCTAAAGGTGTCCTGTAGGTTGTAGTGCCTTGATGGGGCCTTCATGGATTGCACCAATGAACCTTCAGTGCCCATCACCGTGTCACCAGTTCACCAGTTGTGCTTCCTTGGAGCACTTTTGGTAGGTACTGACCACTGCATACCGGGAACACCAACCCAACAAGACTTGCCTGATGTTCTGGAGATGTTCTGACCCAGTCACCGTCTAGAACATCACAGTTTGGTTCTTCTCAAAGTGGCTCAGATTCTTAGGCTTGTCCATTTCTCCAGCTTTTACTGACCTGTTGCTGCCTTGTCAGATTCCAGTGTAGATTAAGATACTCAATACTTAGCGTTTACACACGGGCATTGGCACAAAGCAGCTTTACAGAATCAGGAATCAGACCTGAGATCAACAAGAGATAAAAACCTAAGACCCCCGGTGAGCAAACCAAAGGCCACAGTGGCAAAGAAGAACTCCCTGAGAGCTGGAGGCAGAAACCTTGGGAGGAAGCAAGACTCATAAGGGTGGACCCGACCCATCCTCCTCTGATCAGTAATACTATTGATAAAAAGCCTATAATAAAACTATTATTGACTAAAGACACCGTAACACCAAGATGGTTCTTCTGCTCAGGTATATCATGATATGATGCTCATAATATAGTAAAACTAATATGATCTTAGTAGTGATGATGAGAGTAATGAGAGTAATGATGGTTGATGGTGGCAGTAATAGATAGATAGATCACTTTATTTATCCCACGGGGAAAGTCAGTTTTAAATAGTGTCATGGCGTGCTAGGCCAGACCAAGATGGGATGAACACTCGCAGAGATGGTTTCAAAGCAGATTTATTAACAAAAGCAGATAGACAGAAGGGGGCAAGTGAGGCAAAATGCAGCAAACAGTGACCAACAATGATAAAACAAAAAACTCAAACCTGACAAACGAAATGGCGAACAGAACAGAACCTGGGACTGGGAGGAGTTAAGAGCTGAGCAGGAACCAACGGTGAGAATGACAGGAGAGGAACCAAAAGGGGCCTAGAACTAAACCCTACAGGCAGCGCCTGGGCGATAGGGGGGGTTTAACGTAAACTAAAACCTGAGCTACGCTCAATAACAAAACGAGGGGGGGCTGGGGAACCAGCCTCTAGACCAAACGGCAAGGCCTACCAAACCTGGAACTGCAGCGCATCGCTGAGAGAGTGGGTTGCCTTGCTGGAGCGTGGGTCGCCTTGCTGGAGTGTGGGTACCTTGAGCATCCAAACATGAAGCAAGCGAGCCTCGCTTGATACGTGAGTAGCCGGGAGACCGACTCCTGAACGTGGATGAATCCTGAGCCGTCCTAAGCACACCTAAAACCAACGCAGAACCTCAGGGCGTCCTGGAGGCTCCAGTACATGCAATTCTCTGTGCAGAATAGCCCCCCAGTTCCAGGTGAAACTCATGAACAAAACAATGAACGGAACAACCGAACCAAAGCACACATGAACGTAAATGAACATGAACCAAATCACTGAACCAACACACATGAACGTAAACGAGGGGGAAGTCCTTATTTGGGCCTGTGGGCGGCAGCTCACAATCGCCCCAGGGGAGGGCGCGATACCGAGGGGCTGACAAATAATAATAATAGTGGCAATGTTATGTCTGATCGGTGCATCTCCCTGTTATTAGACCACTCCACTCCACAGCCAAAGGAAGATATTATCCGCAGTCTGTACAGCAAAAATCCCAAGTCTCAAAGTGTCAAATTAGGTGTCTGGTTATGTGATTCAGTTTAACCAGTCAGAGCAACCAATGGTGATCGATCACAGCCTAAAAACACCTAAAACCACAGTAAATAAACTAGATATAATCAAATAATTCAGTAATCAATTCAATCACAGTTATATCCTTTTCAAAAAGTGGATTTTTTATGATAACTGACTTTAGTTTATTATATTATTATTTTTGGCCTGGAAACTGTTTTAACTAATGAGTGGAACTAAAAGAAGATAATCTGGTTATAAAGATTTTAAAAGCTTCATTATCATATCTGAGTGACAGATATTTAACTCCTCCCACCCTCAGAAGCATATACACACTGCCCCAGTCCTCCAACTTGGGCCTATTTGAAGCCCCATGGCCACAACCTCCTAAGCAATCATGATACACCTGAGCAGAAGAACCGTCTTGGTGGTACAGTGACTTTTATCAGTAATAGTTTTCATTACAGACTTTTTATCAGTAGTATTTCTGATCAGAGGATAGATGGGTCCCTCCTTGTGAGTATTGCTTCCTCCCATGGTTTCTTCCTCCAGTTTTGAAGAACTACAAGAAGAGGATCTGGTTATAAAGATTTTAAAAGCTTCATTATCATATCTGAGTGACAGGTATTTAACTCCTCCCACCCTCAGAAGCACATACACAAGACCCCTGTCCCAGCCACAACCTCCTAACCACAGCAGACGCCCATATGTCCTCAGGATCCATCCAAAATATGGACACCCTAGTTTTTTCAGGAATGCCTGAATGTTTGCATGATCCTCAAAGGAAGGCTATGAGCCTTCATTACTTCTTAGCCACATTAATGACCATTAGCCTTGCAGCTCCTATACCAAATGAAATAAGTCACCCTCTGACTCCAAGCATATCTCGGCTGATCTATCACATTTTAGCTAAGTCTTTTTAACGTGGAACAGTAAGCTGTCCTAACGCTGGTAGATTTCTGTCTCCTCCTGAGGCCGGATTCCTTACTGGAGGTGAATAAGCAAGTAAGACAGGAGATCTTGGGGGCATGCTTATAGAGCAGTCTTCTCCCAGGCTTAGCCATAATGTGTTGTTGCAGTTAGTCTATTTAAGGGCGTATTGGACTTGCGCTGCTGTGCAGTCATTATGGAAATTTGGGCCGAGCGGCCCCTCTGAGGGGGGTTTACAGGTCCTCCGAGTGGTTTATTTGATTTCGACTTTATTAGTCTTCCAGCCAAATCCATTTTGCCAAGAGCACCCGATATGCTGATGAGGCCACCAGAATCAGAGTACGGAGAAATGATTTGCCTCTGAAATAAATTGGAGCATCCGGGATAATTGCTAAGAGTTTCATTCTTGGCTCCGGTGTAACCCCGTAAAACCCCATTCATCAGCAAACGTCAATAATGTGCTTCCATCATATGTGTGAGGGCAAGGATTTGCAGATTTTCTCCTGAGCAAAAGGGAAAACCTCAGTAAACTCCTACACACAATACGCTTGACTACCGTTGCTTGGTAACCATCTCCTGCAATTTCAGTAAAATTATTAATAAGGTCAATTACGCAGTTTATTGGTTGTTCAATTAGTACTCAATGTGTTTCTTAACAAATTAGCTACAGTATATGTTCAAATGTTTGTGGACACCCCTTCTGATGAATGCAGTCAGATACTTTAAGTTGCACCCAGTGCTGACACAGATGTGCAAATGCACACACACAGCTTGTCTAGTAACTGTAGAAAAGTCTTACCGATAGAATAAATTCCAGGCTGTGTTCTTTGGGATGATGATCCCAGTGTCCCATCCAAAACTTTTGGAATGATTTGGGAAGCTTGGTATTTTTGGGATGATGAGGTGTGGTGGTGGTCATCATCCAACATTCTTGACGGTATATACAAACAATTCCTCACAGCAATGCTGTGGCTTAGTTTAGTTAGGTTGACTTGGGACCATAAAGTTACTTGAAGCTGACTCACCATTGCTCAAGGTTTCACTTGGTTTGTTAGCTATTCATGCTAACCCATAAGATTGAATTGAATGTTAGCTTTCATAAGCTAATTTAGCTAGCTGATAGAATCTTTTAGTAGAACATCTAAGGGACATGTTTAGATTCATTAAGGTAGCATAGACCAACATACACTACAGCATATGGACAAAAGTATTGGGACACACCTCTTAATCAATGAATTCAGCTGTTTCATTCAGTCTCATTACTGCAGGTGTATAAAAGCAAGCCCCTAGCCATGCCTATGGGTTTAGAAGGGGATGTCAGAAAACCTCCTGTAGTTGTATTGTGCAGGTGTCCCAATACTTTTGTCCATATATTGTAGCTGCTGACCAGCAATATCATGGTATGCTAGTCAACCAGGAAGGATTGCTAGTTAGCCACCCAGCTAATAGCATGTAGCCACCTGGGCATGGTCTAAAGGATAGGCTTTAGGAGAGGCAGGCTTGAAAACAGAAAGCTGCTGGCAGGAATTGCAGGTGGGGGTCTTTCTTCTACCTCTGCATTATCAGCTAAGGTGCTCTTGAGGAAGGTGCTTAACCCTGAATTCTACCACGTTGCTGAGGTGGCTGCCCATCGCTCAGAGCGGGTGTGTTCGCTGCCACAGATGGCTGGAAAGGATGATCTTAGTCTTAGCATGAGCTAAAATTAAGGCTTGAGCTTAACTTGAGCTTGATAATATCAAAATAACATCCTGTAATACTGCACTGAGAACGTGTAACAGGGTGCTGGCGGGAAGCACAGGAGGGTTCTTGAGGTTTCATCACATGCTATAGATTGAGCCTTAGTCTAGGAGAACACCTCTATCTGATCGCAGCTCTCGCTCGCAGTAATATAAAGGAAAACTGGCCCAGATAAGATTTAAAATGAAACTATTAATAGACGTTCAGTCAGTGCTTCTGTAAACCCATCCATGTGTCAGCTCCGAAGATTGCCGCATGCGCTCCGGAGATGGATGAATCACGTCTGGATGGAAAGCTATTTGTTCAGGGGAAAAAAAAACAAACACCGGATCACATCGGCCCTATCCTAATTTTCTGCCAGCGGTAACAGGTGTGACATGCAACACTGCGGCAAAAACACAACTAATCTAAACTCCTCTGTCAAAGCACTGGCGGGCGCTGACCCCTCGGAGCCGCCCAGCAAAGCTATCTCTGCCCCCCCCCCACTAGCCTGGCCAATTTATTCAGCGTCACATGCCGACATAAGTGGAATGGAGACCCCCTTGACCTGTTCCTTTCGCAGAAGAACATTGAGTCCCCCCTCCTTCCTCTCCAGCCCTTGATCTCACACTAAGGAACAGCCGAGTGGAAGAGATAGGCGATGAACTGCTGCTTATTTGATAAAAGATCCATTTCCTTTCCGCAGCGCTGATGTTGATTTAAGATTCCGAGCAGGGTGATAAATAATGGAAGTGGTTCATCATTGCTTACGGTCTCAGGGCCGTCTCTTCTCTGCAAGTTTAGCCAGATCTTCTTTTGTCGTTACGTAAGCCATGGATGAGTAGGAGGTAAGGCATGTGTGTTGTGGGGGGTGGAGGTAAAGAACACTTCCAAGCATGGAGGTCTAGCATGGACGTAGCGTTTGCAGTCTGTGTGCTGACAGTAGCTGTTTCTGTTATTCTGACAACGTTTAACCTTTAGAAGTAATGGGGGATAACAGGAGCATATCGTTGTAATTTGATATGAAAGATTTCTCACTTATAACTCAGAGAATCATAACTGGAGAAATCCTTTCATCCTTCTTTATAGCCAACTCTTCCTGCTTAGGGTTGAGGCAGGTCCAGGGCATACCCGGAATCACTGGGAATGCCCCCTGGACAGGGCACAAGTCCATTGCAGGGTACCACAAACACCTGTTCAGTCACTGAATCAAATCCAGGGGTAATTTAGCATAGCCAATCCATCTACCGTGTGTCCTCTTTGGGAGTGCTCTCAAGGTGCTTTGAGGAACATTTAAGAAAAGGTTTTCAGAAGAAAAGGGTTCCTTAAGAAAATATAGGAGGTTCCTCCACAGTTTCTAACTGAAGAACCTCCTCAAGGAACAGACCCCACGTCCACAGGAGATATGACCCAGCCTTCAGTCTCAACCCCAGCCCTCGGGAACTACCTGCTGTGCCACGGTGCCACCCTGACTTGGAGAACTTCTGGAGAGAACTTGGATCCTACAGATTCTAAAAACTGTGGTCGGAAGTCTACATTCACTTATCATGGACATGAATGTCTTGGCAATTTTGAGCTGTTCTTTGAACTGTTCTTTTTCTGGGGCAAAACGAATGACATTAGGGGCTTAGCTAAGAGTACACCACTCTTAGGAAAACTGAGATGTTGGTGCTGTCGTCCTGCAGCTCTCACACATTCATTCACTCGAGTTTGTTCAATGGTGGGGCAGGGACTGTTCTCAGGGTCTCAGGGGATGCTCATATCTGTGCTTCCGCCCGGCTCTCTCTTTTTTCATTTGGGCTGTTATAGCGAGGCCTGCAGGAGTCACTGTCTGCACTCTCTTGTACCTCATATACTCTGTCTAGACATTTGCTTTTCTTTTTGAACTGCTCTCCTGTCTGGTTTGATGCCGGTGTAAGAACAACATTAATTGGGAGTCCCCACTGCTGCCTGGCCTCCAGACTGACCTGATCGCCAAGGAGCCTCCTGCATATGCCAGTCACCCTCCGGCTGAGCCAGAAAATCTCCCCAGCTTGCTCCTCTCAACCTCGACTCTTACTAAAACCACTGCCACTAATCCTAGCTATTCGTAAAGCAATCTTTACATATTCTGATTAATGTAGCGATCGTAGATCTCGTCATAGACTACTGTATATCATTGCTTATTCATTGCTCCAGCTTCTGCTGTCAACCAGAGAAGAGTGGGTTTATGTCTTGAATCTTGATTCCTCTCAAAGCTTCTTCCTCTCGTTCAGGTTTCCCCCTACACTTGTCTTAATCCTAGGACTAGGGCATAGACCGTAGACCCAGCACTACTTAATTTCACCAGTTGGGGGAACAGCTGGGCAAGTCATTAGGGTGTGGATGGTCTTCCACTAAGAAATATGAGATGAGGGGGGGGGTAGTTTGACCCCAGGTCTACTCAAGTCCCATGTCATCGCTTTATTAGTATAATATTACCATGGCTGTATTACATAGGCTAAATGCTTGCATCTGTTAGCCCGAGTTGCTACACTGTACTGTATGTCCAAATGTTTGTGGACATCCCTTCAAATGAATGCATTCAGCATCATTAAGTTGGACCCATAAACATTTGGGGTTCCTTCGTTCCTGGTTTGTAAACTGTCAAAAGTTTAAGTTCCTTCAAGAACTTTATCAGGTTCTTTAGTTTGAAACTGCTCACTAGCTCACTAGCTGCTGTGTAAAATTGACTATGTAATTAATTCTTTTTAATATCTAGCAAATCTAAGGTAAGGACTCTTGCCTATTCTTCATGTGACAGACCTACACAACCATCTGATCTGTAGAAAATCTCTCTCTACGTGAGCACTTGTTCAATGATCGGTCAACAACCGGCTCTGCGTGACATGAGGGATAGCATGGGTGAGCCAGAGCATGGCCAATTGAATCTTGCATTAGATATGGCAGTGGTTTAACATAGTGAAAAATACCCTTGGCAAATTTGGACAGGCAGGTCATCCATTACCCCAGGGTTCAATTTCCTCCCTCAATTCTGCCCATCTGCCATTAGTCTCTCCTCATTAGGGCCAACCTTAGGGATATTTAGGGCCTTATTACGTGGTTCAGGCTAAACCTGGCCTGCCTTGGTCTCGAAGGAAAGCACCAGGCCAAAAAAAAAAAGTGCCACCATCATGATCTCTTTAGTGCTAAGGCTGCTGCTATGCCAATGCTCGCTAGGTCCATATGACCTGATGCCAATTAGAATGTGCCACAAGGAGGAAGTGCAACTGCCTGAAGCTGCCTCCTCTACATGCTGCCTAATTTGGGCACTTAAACGTAGCATAAAAGAAGCCCACTGCAGCAGCGCTAAAGCTAGCTCGCTATCGTCAGTGGTAGCAGTTTGCTAGCAGTGCTAAATTGCTCATAACCAAAACGAGCATTTGCAGGTGAGAGAGAGGAAAGTCCATTTCACAAATCTTTCACGTGACTAATTAAAACTTTTGAGCTGTGTCTGCAGCAAAGTGCCGAAGGCTGAGAGCAGCAGAAAGTAGCAAAGGGCAGAAAGCTTAGGGTTAGGACAGAACTTATGGATAAAAGTATTGGGACACCTGCTAGTTCATTGCTTCTTCTTAAATCAAAGGCATTTAAAAAAAGGGTTCATCTACTGTCCAGGGAAGAAGAAGGCTTTCTACTAGATTTTGGAGGAGCATTGCTGTAAGGATTTGACAGCAGGAGGAGGTCAGGATGCTGGATGATGACCACACCACCTCACCTCATCATCCCCAACTCATCCCGAAAGCATTGGATGGAGCACCGACCATCATTCCAGAGAACACAGTTCTTCCACTGCTCCACAGCTCAATGCTGGGGGGGCTTTATACACCCCTCTATAGCCCACACCTGGCATTATTAGGCAGCATGGTACCGACAGGTTCATGTTGGTTTATCTGCTCCAGAGAGTCCTATTCTATTGGCAGTACTTCTCTATCAGGACTAGACAAGCTGTGTGAGTGTGTGCATTTGCACATCGGTATCAGCAATGGGTGCAAATGGATAAAATAGCTGAATGCATTCATTAAAGAGGTGTCCACAAACTTTAGGATGTATAGTCTGGGGCTTGCTGACTGTACATTCTAAAAGTTGCTGTTGGATCCCAGGTGGTTGCTGTGGTGTCTCGGGTGGTTGCTAGGCAGCTGCTTAGGTGCAAGACAGTGTGCTATGATATTTTATATGTTTGCTATGGTGTTGCTTAGTTGTTACGAAGGTGCTGCTTGGGGTTGTTATGGTATCCTAGGGGATTGCTATGGTATTTAAGGTGGTTGCTATTGTTTTGCTTATTGGTTGTTAGGGTGTTGTTCGATGATTGCTAGGAAGTTGCTGTTGGATCCCAGGTGGTTGCTGTGGTGTCTCAGGTGGATGTTAGGGTGCTGCTAGATGATTGCTAGGAAGTTGCTATTGAATCCAATGTGGTTGCTTTAGCTTCTCGAGTGGTTGTTAGGGTGCTGCTCAATGATTGCTAGGAAGTTGCTGTTGGATCCCAGGTGGTTGCTGTGTTGTCTCAGGTGGTTGTTAGGGTGTTGCTCAATGATTGCTAGGAAGTTGCTGTTGGATCCCAGGTGGTTGCTTTGGTGTCTCGGGTGGATGTTAGGGTGATGCTAGATGATTGCTAGGAAGTTGCTATCGGATCCCAGGTGGTTGCTGTGATATCTTGGGTGGATGTTAGGGTGTTGCTCAATGATTGCTAAGAAGTTGCTATTGGATCCCAGATGGTTGCTGTGGTGTCTCGGGTGGTTGTTAGGGTGCTGCTCAGTGATTGCTAAGAAGTTGCTATTGGGTCCCAGCTGGTTGCTGTGGTGTCTCGGGTGGTTGTTAGGGTGCTACTTGGTGATTGCTAGGCAGCTGCTTTGGTGCAAGACAGTGTGCTATGATAATTTATGTGCTTGCTATGGTGTTGTTTAGTGGTTACTAAGGTGTTGCTTGGTGGTATCCTAGGGGACTGCTGTGATATTTCAGGTGGTTGCTATGGTTTTGCTGAGTGGTTGTTAGGGTGTCTGGAAGTTGCCAGGGGATCCCAAGTGGTTGCTGTGGTGTCTCGGGTGGTTGCAAGGGTGTCGCTAAATGATTGCTATTGCTATGCTGTGGTGAGAGATGGCGGTGATGGTCATTTATGTGGTTGCTAAGGTCTTGCTTGGTCTTTGTTAGGGTTGGTTATCAGACCAAATTATGAGTCAATATCTTAAAAACTTACACAGCAAAAATAAGGCCTGTCACTATTACCAGAGGATCGCAGGTTCGAATCCCGCTCAGTATTCTACTGTTTCAGAGCACCTCATTATTTCACGATTGTGGCAAACCAGCTGCACAAACCTGAAACAGGTCCAGCTGACCTGGCGACGCACTCGTGAGTGATGTAGCCGATTGGCTGTCTAACACAGGCACATCTTCCGTCTTCTCAGAAGAGCCAGAGAAGAAATGAGTCGCACTCTTCGGGGACTGGCACGGTGTTGGCTATTTGATGATGTAGCATCTGTTTTTCAGGCGGACGCCTGAGGAATCGCCTTAATTTGCCGGTGTGGTCTGACACAGCAGGTTATAAATATTTCCTGATCGAATCCTCGGGACAGCATCTGGATCTGGAGGCTTTGGCAGATGTGTGAAACTTTCGAGTAATTAACCATGGCTACAGGCGAGAAACAGAGGTGTGCCAAAAATCTGACACACTGGAGAAGCAAACAGATGCAAGGGACGAAAAAAAAAAGAAGTTCAGAAGATGTGGACAAATTGCTTTTGTGGCAGGGAGACACAATAAGTAAACATGGCCTTGACATCATATTAGTTATTAATAGCTCTGAAGGATTGTGTGTTATGGAGTTGGAACAGTCTTGGAATCTCGAAAAGACGAAGAGGAACTGGAGAAGTGCATTTCCTGAGGAAAACACTGAAGTTTACTAACCTTTAATGGGACATGATCTCCCAGGTGGGTGCTATGGGGTTGCTGGATGGTTGCTTTGGTATCCTAGGTGATTGCTATGGAGTCGCTAATTGGTTGTTTTGGTGGTGTTGCTTGAGGGTTGCTATAGAGCGGAGAAGTGGTTGCTGTGTTATTACTATGTGGTTGCTAGGTGATTGCTGTAGTGTTGCTAGGTGTCCCAAAAACTGGTAGCACAGCACAAGAAGATACAGTAAATATTTAAAATTTTGATATTTAAAGTGGTTGCTATAGGATTCCTTGGTGATTGCTAGGGTTTCCCAGGTGGTTGGCATGGGTGTTTGCCAGATGTGTGATTTCTATACAGTATATGTAGTTCCTTTGGAATTTTCTAAGTGGTTGCTAGGTGATTGCTGTAGTGTTGCTAGGTGTCCCAAAAACTGGTAGCACATCATAAGAAGATACGGTACAAATGTATGAATATTTACACTTTTCATATTAAAAGTAGTCCAAAGGGTTTATTAGGTGGTTGCTAGGGCTCCCCAGGTGGTTAATATAAGTGTTTGCCCCATGTGTGATTTCTACATATACATATACATACAGTATATGTATATATAGTTGCTTTGGGTTTACACTTTTCCTAGTGGTTGTTAGGGGGCTGCTAGGTGGCTGCTAGGTAGTCGCTATGGTTTCCCAGGTGGTTTCAATGGGAAGGCTCTGGGGGTTTTGTTAGATACGTATTTGCAATAGCATATATGGGTGGTTGCCTTGCTGTATAGGTGATTAGTGGTTAATAGGGTGTTGGTTGGTGGTTGCTAGGCAGTTGCAGTTGCAGTGGTTCTACTCAATGCCATCAACCCAACCTTGAGAGAGCCTTTGGAGTAATTAACCACAGCCACATGGACGAGTTGCTTTTGTGGCAGGGAGACGTAAATGAGTAAACATGGCCTTGACATCCTATTAGTTAATAATAGCTCAGAAGGATGGTGTGCTATGGCTGTCAGGAAGCTTTTCTCTGTAACATGATTATCAGGTGACTAATCTGACGTTTCTTTACTCCAGCTGGTTACCGGGCATGGTAATCTCATTGGGGCTTTCTTTTCTTATTTGTTGGAGTCGTGGCTAGAGCAAACTCCGGCAGTTATCAGTTCTCTGGAAACCACTGTTGCTGACAGTTGCTGCTGCTGACTTCAGGATAACGACGAGTAAAATTACATCCAGAGACAGAGAGGTGGATGGTGGTGGGGTGGTGGTGGGGGTGGGGGGGATGAGGCTGAGAAGGCAGCGAGCGAAGGAAACAGAGAGAGAACAGAAGGTCTTATCTTGACAGCCCGGCCGATGTGAGGAGCTTCAGCCCGGCAGTAAAGCATCTCTGGAGCTCTTCCGCACCGCAAGATTTGTTAGCGGCGCCGGAAGACACGGGGATTCGGTTGTTATTCCAGAGGAACAAAGCAGGCATCAAGCTGAGGACTCTGTTGCCAGGAGCAACCAAAGGCCCTCGTGTCCTGATGTGGTCACGTCTTCATTTGAATGGAATAATACATTCTGTTTTGTCTTGTTGTTTTGTGGATAGGTTCTTTTTCTGGTCACACCTGCTTTTACCTTTTACTTTGAGAGCATGGTGGTTAAAACTACACTGAGACTGAAAGTGAGAATGTGGAGAAACGTTACGTTTTGGGATGAATTTTACATTTTTCCGAATTTTGAACTAATTATGTTTTTATTTTAACAGCGAAGATATTTTATCCATTAAGTAAAAAAAAAGTTGGATCCCATTTTTATTTTTTATTTTTTGGTAGTAGACAGTATTCTTGGTATTCCCGGTATAGATGTTTAAAATGAATTATTTATAATAAAATAATAAATACATAATAATATAATGATTTTATGATGTAATATAATAATAAATAATATAATAAATCAATGAAATGAATACAAATAAATACATACATAAAAATCATATTCTCATATCTACATTTCTCATATCAGACACATTACTGAACTACTGAAGGCCAATTGCCCAATCCCTGTTCATTCCACTAGCAATGCCCCAAACACTAGGAGGGTGATGACTAGCTCAGGTCTGGTTGGTGTGGCGTTATCAGCCAGTGAAATACCACGCCATGTGGGAGACTGGGGTTCGATTCACGGTCTGAGTGACTTCCCTGCGCTACACCAATAAGAGTTATTGGGCAAGACTTCTAACACTACACTGGCCCACCTCTGCAATACATGCAAGGGATTCGAACCAGCCATACTGTGGTGACCTGAGAGAACCTGGGATTTGAACCAGCAATCCTCAGATCATAGTGGCAGTGCCTCATTTCTACAACTTCGAAGCTTTATTGCAACTAATTAATGTTAAGTAGATTTGACAATGGAAGAAGGATGCAGGCACTGTATCACATAATTTTGGCGGGAGATTAGATCTAACATCGAGGATATTTTAGCCATTAAGTTGGAAAGTTGGATCCCAAGCTCTCTTTATTTTTGGTAGTAGACAGTATTCTTGGTATTCCTGGTATGGATGTTTAAAATGATTTATTTATAATAAAATTGTCAGTGCCTCAGTCTCGCGCCCTCCCCCGGGGTGATTCCGAGCCGCCGCCCACAGGCCCAAATAAGGACTTTCGTCTCGTTTTCGTTCATGAGTTTGGTTCATCGTATCAGTTCATGTTCATTTGTGTTCATGTGTTTGATTCAGTGTCTCGTTTCATGTTCATTTGGTTCATGAGTTACACGTGGTATTTTGGGGGTATTTAAGAAGCCTCGACACCACCATTTGGTGCAGAGAATTGTATCATTTGAGACCTTGAGGTCACCCGAGAGGTTCCCCGTACTGTTAGAGGTGTGTTGAGGCCAGCTTCTGCTCGGTGTTCTCATTCAGGAGCTATCCACATTTTCTGCGAGGCAAGGCTCACTCACGGCCCGGATTCTCTGGCTACCCACGTCCCAGATAGGCGACCCTCGCTCACGGCAGCACGTTGCGGTTCCAGGTTTGGTGGGCCCAGCCATTGTTGTTCAGTAGCTGGTCCCCCAGCTCTCCCCCCTTAGTCATTATAGTGCCATTCGAGCGTGGTTTACGTTAACCCCCGTTTAGCCCAGGTTCTGCCTGTAGGATTTCTTTCTTGTCTCCTTTTGTGTTTTCCCCTAGCGCTAGCCGCTCGCGCCAGCTCAACTCCCAGTCCCAGGTTCGTTTTTGGTTCAACCTCTCATTTTGCCCTTTCCTGTATCCTTGGTTTTTGTTAATAAATCTGCTTGCTTTAAAACCATCTCTGCGAGTGTTCGTCCCATCTTGGTCTGGCCTATCCTGCCATATATCATACTCGCAACATTTCTCGTATTAAACACATTATTGAACTTCTTTGAGAACTGATGAGGATCCGCTCAGTTCAGAAGCATGCCAGTGGCTCTCGGGATAGGCTCATTAACCAGTTTTTGATTCTTTCAGCTCAATGAGTCCCAGACTGCAGAAGCTATAGAGAGAAAAATATGGCCTACGCAAATTCATAGAGGTAATTGCTAATCATCAGGTTATAAAAGCATGTGTTTAATAACAGCAGAAATTGGAAGGAATACTAAGCATGGATTAGAATCTTTGATGCTTTGAATATGAGGTGTGAAAGAAAGTCATTTCCACAGCTCTGGGCATCAAAACCTCTGCGGTATTTGATCAGAGGCTGTAGCTGGAAGCACATTTGCAATCAGTCGTTCAAATATTACTTAAGGATCTGTGGACTGTTTCATTTGCAGTTATTAGCACTGCTGAAGCCAACGTACACTCACTGTTCACTAAGTTAAGAACCTCCACCTGCAGCTTTTGTCTTACAGGGCTACTGTTACAGACTGTAGCTCATCTGTTGCTGCGCAGTTTGTAGCCTCATTCATCATTGGTCAGCTTTATTGGACCAATGATGTGGTGACGGTGTCAGCCGCAGTGGTGTTGCTGGGGTTTTTACACTCATTGGTGTCACAGCAAGATTTGAGAGTGGATCCACCAGCCAAAAATACCCAGCCAAGAGCGGCCCTGTCAGACACTGACCACTGATGAAGGGCTCGAGGATGTCTCTATGTCCTGGGATATTCTTGGGTCGTCTTGCTGCACAGCTTGTTTAAAATCTACTCACACGTCTTCTATGATGTTTCGGTCTTTTGGAGGACTGTGAGGCTATTCCAAAAGCCGCAGGGTAGTCTGTGGTGGATTTAAGGTACTGGAAGGTTTTGGATCATTATCCTGGAGTAGAAGTCATCCTCTTTTCAGCTTCAGCCTTCCCACAGATGGTTTGATATTTGCATTCAGAATTTTCTGGTTTCTTGGGGAATACTTTTTTTTCTCCAACTGTGCCACTGGCAGCAATGCAACCCAAAAGAGTGGTAGCTCCACCCCCATGCTTCACAGTTGGCAAGTTCTTTCTTTTTTTGAATGAAGTTTCATAAAGTGCAACTCCTTTTATTCTCTAAATGTACCTTTGCTGCCCAAATAGTTCTATTTCGACCTCATCAGTCCACTGCACTTGTTTCCAAAACTCATTTGGCTCCAGTTTTGTGGTTTTGAGGTCACTGGTAGAGGTTCTGTTTGTGACTCTTCCATCAAGACTATTTGTTAAAGTAATGCTGCAAGTTGCACATCCCAGGGTATGAGGTGGGGTAAGGGCACCATGTTATGCTTTCCTGTACCACAGGATATAAGGTAGAATACAGTAAGCAGTGGCTCAGCGGTTAGAGCACCAGGCAGTCAATAACAGGGTTGTGGGTTTGATACCCAGGCTCGGCAAGCTGCCATTGACGGGAATTTGGGCAAGGCCCTTCACCCTCTCTGCTCCCTCTGGGCACCTCACTAGTGTTTATGTAGTGTATGGATGGGTTAAAAAATGGGCAGAGGCCAATTTCCATCTGTGTCCAACACTAATGGTAAATGTGCTTGTCTTGTCTTGTTAGTGCTTCATGTCCAAGCTCTCAAATCCAATTTCTCTTTTTTTTTTATTAAAAGTTTCCTGTTTACCTTTAAGATTTGCCAATTTATTTCCGATTTGCTGATCAGTGTACGAGGCCACATTTAGTGATTTTGACGTCATGAACGACAGAGTGACTGTGTTTACTGCTTGATGAAGACCGCATGTTTAGTAAATTGCCTGCAATGTCTAAATGCACGCCAGTGAGGTGGAGCTACAAGTTGGATCGGACGATGTGCCAGTTCCGATGACATTGACAGGAAGCTCTTCAGATGCTTGTGTAAGGTCTGATATAAAAATCAGACACTAAACCTCAGAGCACTGGCAGTCATTATCTCAGAGTGTGTATAAGTGCTCCTCCAAAGCAGTGAGTCAGGAGTGGACCAGATGGGAATGAAGTGGGAGATTTGATGAAACGCTTCTACTGTATCTTAATCAATGGAGTAAGTTGTTTAGATCTACTGCAATACAACAGTCTGTGTACATACAGTCCCTGTTACATAGTCCATTATTCTGCATAGCTGTAACATCAGTCCACGTGGCATCTCTTCTATGTGAGCCTGTTGTGGCTGGTAGTGCTTCTTTATGTCTCATATCTAATATGAGAGTTTTATTTAAGCACACCATGGACATCTAACATCCATAGTTAATCAGATGACACTGACTGCTCTAGAACAAAGATCAGATTCAGAATCAGACATATTTTTTATATTTATATTAATTAAGGATAAGGATAAAGGTGCACGTATTCGTCACTGTACAGTGTGGACTGTACAGCGAAATGTGTCCTCCGCATTTAACCCATCTGGTAGTGAACACACACTCACACACACACACGTGTTAGGGGCAGTGAGTACACACACACACACCCAGAGCGGTGGGCAGCCAACTCCAGCGCCCGGGGAGCAGAGAGGGTAAAGGGCCTTGCTCAAGGGCCCAACAGTGGCAGCTTGCCGAGCCCGGGAATCGAACCCACAACCCTGTTATCGATATCCCGGCGCTCTAACCGCTGAGCCACCACTGCCCAGTTTTTACAGTTGCAACCGTTAGTATGAGTTGCAACTGTTAGTGTAAGTATAAACAATCTATAAAATAAACAGTGTATAAATAAACACTCTATAAAATAAAGTCTATAAATAAACATTATATGAAATAAAGAGTCTATAAATAAACACTCTATAAGATAGAGTCTATAAATAAACATTCTATGAAATAAAGTCTATAAATAAAGAGTCTATAAATAAATACTCTAAAATAAACAATCTATAAAATAAACAGTCTACAAATAGACAGTCTATAAAATAAACACTATAAATAAATAATCTATAAAATAAACACTATAAACACTATCACATAAACAGTCTATAAATAAACACTCGATAAAATTTATTGAATACAAAGAGAAAAAAATGAGAACTTGAAATATGTATATTAAATGAATTGAATATGAATATAGTAAAGTGGCATATTGGTAATAACTGTAATAATAAATGTGATTATTTATATAATGGAAATTATTTTAGTTAAAATGATTAGTTATTGCACACATATTAAATTAAATTATACTATTATTATTGCACATATGAATTGAGGGAAGAGTTATACAGTTTGATGGTCACAGGTAGAAATGACCACCTGTGGCGCTCTGTGGTGCATTGTGGTGCTCCTGTGTCTCATCAAGAGCTGTTTCGAAATAAGCCCGCCCACTCGTCCCTTATTTCCATTTGATTGGCAAATAACATCCAAACCGGTCTACAAATACTCACCATTTGCTGATGACACACCAGTCTGATGAAGAGCAATTAGCGCCAGCTTAAGACAACTGATGATCATCTTCCATCAGCTCACTCATTCGTCTCCTGTGTCCTCAAACACACTGCAGAGAACACAGCTAATGCATTCAGTTAAATGGATATCCACTGGCCTGTCCAGCATCTGCCTACAAATGCTTTCTTTAATTATTGTTGCTGGACTGGACAAGCCTTACAGAATGGTGGTTGCACTGCACTGGACTGGACGAAAGGCAGACATAGCCTCTAGACAGGGTGGGATACTGTAGATATATATATATATATATATATATATATATATATATATATATATATATATATATGGGCTTGTTACAGGGTGGGGCTTATTATTGCTAGTTTGCTTTCACACATTTCTTGTATTTTTAGATTCAAGCCTATTTACCACCCTGTTATTTGCAGTAACACACTGTCAAACATGGTGGGGGCACTGTTTGGCTGCCTGTGGAACTGAGTCACTGTTGTTTATTGATGGTGTGGCTGCTTTTAGAAGTAGCTGGATGAATTCTGAAGTGTACAGAGCTCTACTCTTTCTGCACAGATTCAGGCTTGTTACAGGGGTCCGTAAAAAGATGCCCTAAAGGCTCATTAATACTCATAGAGGCCCACCTCAAAACTCACAGGACTTACAGGACCTGCTGCTATTGTCTGAAGAGGAACCTACTCAATATTCGCCAGGTGGTGCTAATGCTATGGCTAATTGCTGTATCTGGTGCTATGCTATGCTAGGCTAGGCTAGGCTGTGCTATGCTATATGTCTACTGTGGGCTGTCTCTGTAACCTAAACCAGCCGATAAAACCATAGCTTTCCATGAGCCATTTGTATAAGGAAAGTCAGTGTGTTACAGCAGATAACAGGGTGGTAAATAGGCTTGTAAAACTGCATCTGAGCATTTTTTACACCCCTACCAAAGTCAGAAACCTGCTGTTTATACATCAAACAACAACTTAAATATTAATAAATACATTTATGGCACTTTTAAGACGGATCAGAACATCCAATCCTCCTTAAAGATCTTATAGAATATGATCTTAATGGTGATGAATAAGAATCACTGTGCGAAAGTCGCGGGATGGTCAAACCATGCTTCTAGGCAGATATCATCTTCATTACTGGACATATATATTCTCAATTCCTCCGAGTCAGCCGCTGCTAAGAATGTCGCAGGCCCTATGTGGCGTCAGGTAAGAGAAGATGCCACTCGCTCAGTGCCTATGAGAATGCCAATTAATTTAGCTTCCAACTCTAAGTGAGTCCACTGGGTCAGGCTGTATTACTCTCTCCCGTAGGCCGATGAAGCTTCTCCCTGCTTCTCTTGCCCAGCTGGGAAATTAAATGAACCTTTGCCTCACAGTTTGTGTCTCGGCCTATTCTGGTTTACGTTTCCGAAGACAATGTAAGTAAGAGAGACCGCCTGAAATACATTTTTCATTAAGAGCGTATTTTTATAGCTGTGTGATAATGTGGATATATGCTGTGGGATGGAAGGAGGGATGCAGAGGTGGATTTCAGATCCTGGGCAAAGTTGAGGGAAGCTTGTTTACATTCCATGTAGGTTTCTTTGGCTTAATTGTAGGTCATTTGGTCAGCAGAAAAATTACAGAAATTATTAATCAAATGCAGCATGTATAGTCGAGTCATACTGTCATAAGTATTTGGAAAAACCTTTTCAAAAATTTTCAGAGGCTTAAAAGAAATATACAAATGACCGGTAAACAGTGGCAAGGCCAGGCTTGGCCTGTACCGTTATCTCATGAAAAACTAAGGTCTAATGTAGATTTCTTTTATAATTAGTTATAATTTAGTCAGCCACTGCCTCTTTTTTAACCATCATATACTATGGCATTGGCTGGCAGCCGACATGCTCAGAGGACATATGGGGATATGGGGGGTAGTGCACTATAGACCCCTGTGGTGCGGCCTAAGCTTTCGGCCTTTGTTTTCCTTCCATTACTTTTTTTTCTTGAAGTCGTTCTGAAACCAGAACTTTTACACTTTTACTGGAGTAAAAAGCTTCAGTTGATTCTTCAGCTTCTATAAAAGTCTTTTAAACCCTAGTATCTCCACTCACTTCTACCTGAGGAATGAGTGTGAATACTTTTGACACCTTTGTTGCTGAGCTTTGGAACACAATGTTTGAACAGATAAAACCAAGGTTACTTAAAGTACCAAGATCCAAAGTATATCACATCATCTGTCAAACATGTTGGGGGCACTGTTATGAAATGGGCATGAAGTGGAACTAAGTCACTGTTGTTTATTGATGATGTGGCTGCTTTTAGAAGTAGCTGGATGAATTCTGAAGTGTATGGAGCTCTACTCTTTCTGCTCAAATTCAGACGGATAAGGACGGCAAACCTACCGTCCAAGAAGCTCAGGAGCTTCTCAAGGCAAAGAAGTGGAAGGATCTTAAATGGCCGAGACAGTCACCTGACCACAACCCAAGTGAACATGTGTCACATACTGAAGACAAAACTGAAGGCCTGGTAAAGCATCTCCAGGGAGGAAAGAGGTGATGTAAGAAAAAGCTCAACTCCCTGTCCAAATACTTATGAACTTGACTGTATTTAAATTGTAAGAAGGCATTTGAAGATTGAAATCTCAGGTGAGGAAAGGGGATAAACGTCTCCTTTGATATCTGGTCTTAAAAACCTGATGTATTAGCCAACTGTCAAAATCCTGTAACTGATCGATTATTCGATTACTAATATAATCAATAGTTGCAATCACTCTCTACTTGTGTGAGGCTGTGATGCTGGGCTAATTCAGCTAGACAAAGCAAGAAGTTTCCACACTGTTGGCCCATTTAAAGAGACATCATGAGCACCTCCCACATGATTTGGCCTTCTCCACCTCTCCCTCGAGGTTTCCTCCCTGAACTCCATCTTTCCATCTGGCGTCCTCTTCGGAAAACTGCTATTGTTTTTCTGCTGATGGGCGACTCGCTCACCGAAAACAAACAGGAAAAGAGAGCGTTCAGTGTGGTGGTCTTTGTCTTCTCTCGCTTGCTTTCATCCGTTCTTAAAGGATTTATACTTTTACACCCACCTTGTATTTTCTCCAGACCTTCTGACCTTCAGCAGGTGAGAAAGGTGCTGTGGCCCACATTTAAGACCTAAAGACCAAAATGACCGGTAAGCAGTGGTAAATCTGGTTTGGCCTATGCTGTTATCTCATTAAAAACCAAGGTCTGATGTAGATTTATTTTATAATTAGTTATAATTTAGCCAGCCACTGCCTCTTTTTAAACCATATCAGATATCATATACTATGGCATTGGCTGGCAGCCCCGGGGTGCAGTGGTTTCCACAACAAATGACTGTGCTGGCCAACATCGCTTTAAGAAAGATGAGGGAGTAGAGCAATGACAAACATTGAAACCAGTACTTTTACACTTTTACTGGAGTAAAAAGCTTAAGTTAATACTTCAGCTTCTATAGACGTCTTTTAAACCCTAGTATCTCCACTCATTTCTACCTGAGGAATGAGTGTGAATACTTTTGACACCTTTGTTGCCGAGCTTTGGATGTTAATGTTTGAACGGATAAAACCAAGGTTACTTTAAGTATCTAGATCCAAAGCATATCACATCATCTGTCAAACATGGTGGAGGCACTGTAATGGAATGGGCATGTTTGGCTGCCAGTGGAACTAAGTCACTGTTGATTATTGATGATGTGGCTGCTTTTAGAAGTAACTGGATGGATTCAGCAGGTGAGAAAGGTGCCGCGGTCCACAGTTCAGTCCTAAGGACTAAAATATGCTCTGACCAAAAAAGGTGGTCTCGGTACGGGTCAACTGACCCGTGGTTTGGTTCATTTGCAGCGTAAGAATGCTGCTTTTAGATGGTTCGGACTTTATTTGGAACCAATTCCAGGAGGTTGAGGCAGGCTATCGTCACCCATTAATGAAATTCAATTCAATTCAGTTTTATTTCTAGAGGCTTTTTACACAACAAATGTTATCACAAAGCAGCTTTACAGAGATCCTCCGTAATGACACTTTGACACAATGAAAAGTAGTGTGTGTGCAGCTTATATAACAGTGTAAATTTATTCTTCCCTCAAAATAACTCAATATACAGCCATTAATGTCTAAACCACCGGCAACGAAAGTGAGTACACCCCTCAGAGACTACACCCCTAAATGTCCAAATTGAGCACTGCTTGTCATTTTCCCTCCAAAATGTCATGTGACTCGTTAGTGTTACTAGGTCTCAGGTGTGCATAGGGAGCAGGTGTGTTCAATTTTGTAGTACAGCTCTCACACTCTCTCATACTGGTCACTGAAAGTTCCAACAGGGCACCTCATGGCAAAGAACTCTTCTTTCTTAAACGACGAATTGTTGCACTACATGAAGATGGCCAAGGCTACAAGAATTTTGCCAACACCCTGAAACTGAGCTGCAGCACAGTGGCCAAGATCATCCAGAGTTTTAAAAGAGCAGGGTCCACTCAGAACAGACCTCACGTGGGTCGTCTAATGAATCTGAGTGCACGTGCTCAGCGTCACATCCAAATGCTGTCTTTGAAAGATAGGCGCAGAAGTGCTGTCAGCATTGCTGCAGAGATTGAAGAGGTGGGGGGTCAGCCTGTCAGTGCTCAGACCATACGTCGCACACGACATCAAATTGGTCTGCATGGCTGTCACCCCAGAAGGAAGCCTCTTCTGAAGTCTGTACACAAGAAAGCCAGTTTACTGGAACCATGTCCTATGGTCTGATGAGACTAAGATTAATTTGTTTGATTCAGATGGACTCAGGCATGTGTGCCGGCAATTAGGTGAGGACTACAAAGATAAGTGTGTCATGCCTACAGTCAAACATGGTTGTGGGAATGCCATGGTCTGGGGCTGCATGAGTGCAGCAGGTGTTGGGCAGTTACATTTCATTGAGGGACACATGAACTTCAATATGTACTGTGAAATACTGAAGCAGAGCATGATCCCCTCCCTCTGGAAACTGGGTCGTAGGGCAGTGTTCCAGCATGATAATGACCCCAAACATCCATGCTGTCCATGCTGTCCTTGGCCAGTCCATGCTGATGGACTGGCCAAGCATGTCTCCAGACCTAAATCCAATAGAAGATCTTTGGGGCATCCTCAAGCGGAAGGCGGAGGAGTGCAAAGTCTCGAATATCCGCCAGCTCTGTTATGTCATCATGGAGAAGTGGAAAAGCATCCCAGTGGCAACCTGTGAAGCTCTGGTAAACTCCATGCCCAGGAGAGTTAAGGCAGTTCTGTGGTGGCCGCACAAAATATTGACACTTCAGGAACTTTCACTAAGGGGTGTACTCACTTTCGTTGCCGGTGGTTTAGACATTAATGGCTGTATATTGAGTTATTTTGAGGGAAGAATACATTTACGCTGTTATATAAGCTGCACATAGACTCACTTTTCATTGTGTCAAAGTGTCATTTTGTCAGTGTTGTCCCATAAAAAGATATAGATATTTTTCTTTATTTTCTCAATCTATCCTTCTCCATTTCCCCACCATCTCTCTCTGTCTAAGCTCGATTGCAGTGGATACATACACGTCTGCACGTGTCGTGTCCCCATTTAGCAGTAGGTCATCCTCAAGACTGCCATTGACCCCTTTAAATAGCATAGGGCTGGCTGTGTGGGGCAGTGGTGGCTCAGCAGTAAGAGCGCCAGGCTATTGATAACAGGGTTGTGGGTTCGATTGCCAGGCTCGGCAAGCTGCCCAACCCTTACCCTCTCTGCTCCCCGGACGCTGGAGTTGGCTGCCCACTGCTCTGGGTGTGTGTACTTACTGCCCCTAGTGCACTAGTGTGTGTGTGTTCACTACCACAGATGGGTTAAATGCAGAGGACACATTTCGCTGTACAGTGACAAATACGTGCACCTTTATTTTACAAACATCTATTACCAGAGAATAAAAGCCCCACCGGTTTGTACAGAAGACCCTGTAGTTACTGAGAAATACACCTTAGTGTGTGATAAGCCTTCAGCTAAAATTAGGCCTTCTGTAAGCATCCAGCAGAAGTGTAGCACCAGTGCACCTCCTCAAACTCTTCGAAAATGTACCTTTCTATTTTATTCTTCAAGTCAAGTGGGTTTTTATTGTCATTTATGTCAACTATATACAGAGTGTGATAGAGAGAGTGTGTGTGTGTGATTGTGTGTGTGTGTGTGTGTGTGTGTGTGTGCATGGAACATAAAAAAAAACATCAGTTCAGTCTCTGGAGTTGAGAAGTCTGATGGCTTGGGGGAAGAAGCTGTTGCAGAGTCTGGTCGTGTTGGACCGGATGCTGCGGTACCTTCTTCCTGATGGCAGGAGGGAGAACAGTCTGTGTGAAGGGTGGGTGGAGTCATCCACAATGCTGGTTGCTTTGCGGATGCAGCGGGCAGTGTAAATGTCCATGACGGAGGGGAGGGTGACTCCGATGATCCTCTCAGCTGTCCTCACAATGCGTTGGAGGGTCTTGCGGTCAGGGGCTGTGCAGGTCCCAAACCAGGCAGTGATGCAGCTGCTTAGGATGCTCTCTATGGTCCCTCTATAGAAGAGGGTGAGGATGGGTGGAGGGAGACGGGCCTTTCTCAGCTTCCGGAGGAAGTAGAGACGCTGTTGGGCTTTCTTGGCTGTAGAGCTGGTGTTCAGGGACCAGGTGAGGTTCTCCGCTAAGTGGACATTATTTAAACCAACTTGTTTAAATAATAGATTTTTTTCTTGTCTTTACTGTAACAGATTCATGAGGACTAATTAGTCATTACCGCTTATTAAAGCACTTTGAAAGCACCTGGGTCTCAAGTCCCAATGTGAAAAGACATTTCTGGTTTGCTTTAAAACTGACATACGTCAGGATTTGTTAGACAAACACCTGCGAAATGAAGGATGTGCCGGCTTTCACCTCAAGTCCCTCTCTCTCTCTCTCTATCTCTTGCTCGTTCGCTCGCTCACTCTGGAACACATACTAAGCAAACTGTTCACATAAGCTCCAAATACCTCCGTGTGCCTTGGGCCCATTAAAGATTTCGGCTAATTGGGCGCATACAATTATCTTTGCACCGAGCTCTTGAAGCTGAAAGGCATTTTACAATGTTAAGAAAATATTCCTTATTCAAAATGTAATTTAACTTTATCTGATCTTTTTTTCACTGTCTTTTGAAGGTCTGTGTGTTTTTTTTAAATGCCTTATAGTTCCCGTACCTCTGAGAACCACATTAAACGTCAGCATTAACCAGAAATGAGAAAACACTGTGCTTCTATTCTCTTACGTGCTGTGTTGATATTATCTCCTGTAAACAGTGGCAGGCCATAACTGTCATAAAACTTTAGTTTGGGTCACAAACGGCAAAACAACGTAAAAAAACCCACATTTTTTATTATTACAATATATATATATATATATATATATATATATATATATATATATATATATATATATATATACTTCATATATTACTCCACCCTTTTGTAGCTCCCCCTTGCATTAGCAATGCTCCAGACACTAAGAGGGTTTCCGAAATGCTTGGAGGAAATCAGACACCTTCAGAGTGATGATAGGAGAGAGCACCATCTACCCACCTGGAGAGAGCATGGTTAATTGAGCTCTCTCAAAAAAGCTTATTTGTCAATTTCTACAAACCAATGTCAATTGAATAATAATAAAAAGAAAAATCATGAATATTCACCCAGAATTCACCCATGAATATTCACCCAGTTTTATCAAATGCACCTTTGGCACAATCACAGCACTAAGTCTGAGTGCATAGGTCTCACTCAGGCTTGTACATCTGGACACTGCAACTTTACTCTATTCCTCTTTGCAAATCTGCAGAAGATCTGCCAGTTTGCACTGGGATTGGACGTAAACAGCCCTTTTCAAGTCCAGCCACACATCATCTATTGGATTGAGGTCTGGGCTTTGACTCTTTTGACTCTTGCCACTCTAGAACATGGGCTTCAAGAGCACATTACCAGCCTCTGTTGGTCAAAAGAATATAGCCCTTTGTAAACTGTTAGACAGCGCCATTCCCCCTGTTGTCCTTAAACCATTTCTGTGAAGCGTTCGCTCGTCTGCTTTGGCTCATTGTTTCGCTGACAAATAAATCTCCCAAGTCACGGTTCTCTTGCAGACTGAATCAGATTGTCCTCCAGGATTTCCCAAGATTTTGCTGCATTCATTTGCAGCTAGACACTAGACTCAATCTGAACAGCTAGAGCTCATTCAAGACACTGCATGTTTGATTAGCATGTACTTTACTGTGGCAGTTTTTCAGCGACTATTTCAGTAAAGAGTTCTGGCTTGGAGCTGCCACTGCTGTTTTCCATTCCTAACAACTGACTGGAACCTGGTCAGGCTGCTGCTCGTATTGATCTTTCTGCCAATTCCTAATTATGTTGGGGGTTAATCTGATGAAAGAGGCTTTCAGTTCCACCAGTGAAGTCCACCACCAATGAGAAAGGTCACTTAATTGTACAAACTACAAAAAGTAGATACCAAAAATGTATTTTTGATACTAAAATATCAGATACTAAGTATGCAGAACTTTATTTAGGGTCCTGAGGGGTCCTAAGGGTCCTATTCATATGTTTTAAAGTTAGAAACCTCGTCTCGTTAGAACAACATAAAACAACTCATTAACATGTGATCAAATTATGTGACATTTAGTGACCGTGACGACTCGCCCCTTAATGTGTTGCAATAAGCAGCTTTCACACAAATTGTACAAATACATTTTTAATTTTATTTATTTCATATTGTGATGTGTTTACAACGAAACACCAACATGATCTCACACACAGAAACGTCCATATGCATAGATAGACATAGATAGATAGATAGATAGATAGATATCCATATACATAGACAGACATAGATAGACAGACAGACAGACAGACAGATAGATAGATAGACAGACAGACAGATAGATAGACAGACAGATAGATAGATAGATAGATAGATAGATAGATAGATATCCATATACATAGATAGACATAGATAGATAGATAGATAGATAGATATCCATATACATAGATAGACATAGATAGATAGATAGTTAGCATTAAGTATGGAGGGGCTGGTCCAGTCTTGACTTTGTAGGCCAAAATTGGACCAATATTAAAATTTTAATGCATTTATGTTGGAAAGCTTGTCTGCTTAGAACAACATAGCATTAATTTGCATGAATTGTATTGCTTTGATTACTCTGCTTCCAGCTGAGTTGTTCATACACAGTAAGAATTGTTGTAGCAGAGCTATGAAAGCTGATTGTATGAAATAATATACTATAATTCATAATTCCAAAAGTACAAAAACAACATTTCTAGGTGGTGAATAAGGATTCTGGAGATACCCTGTTGGTATCAAGTATCTTGAGACATTGGTTGGTTAAAAGTGGAGTAAATGGCTTGGAAAGGAATAACTATGGTCCTTTTAATTGGGTCAACAGTTTATTAACAAGGCCACTAAAATCACAGGCTCTGAATCATCAGTCATAATTATCCTTCACTCCTCTCACATCAGTACAGGAGTTGTTGTTACTGCCTCACCTAAGACTGAATCAGGCTTGGAGTATAGAGAGAGAGAGTGTCTGCTGATTTGTTAAGCCTCACAATCAATGGAGGACTCTTCAGTTCCAGTGTCTATAGGCACTTCAGCAGCAATGGTAATAACGCTGATATTCCAATGAACTGCCAGTTGATGCTAACCACATCCGAGCCATCGCTACTGTGTCAGAGGTACCACAAACAGACATCGTTCACAGCCTCCAGCCCTGAGGATCGCTTTTAGAAGGTAACAGGACAGTTTAAACGTCTGCGGTCTGGAAATATTTTACGGTGGAGCTTGAGAACCACCTCCAGACAGGGGTGTAAAATGTGAGTGCAAAGCTGTTACATGGCTATTTGTCCAAGTTCTGTCATTTTTTGGCCTTGCTGCCAAAATCATGTGACGCCACCTGGTCACTACCCCCACATCTTTTACTCTGTGAATGTCTGGTTTACCAGCTCCAGTCCCTCACATTTCTTCTCACGTCTAACTGCAGTTAAAGGTGCTGTAGTATGGAGAACTGTACCTGTACCATTGAGCACCAGGGGTATCACTAGACCCAATTTACTGGGGTAAAAATGCCCCAATAAATTGTAGCCGTCCCGACAAAAAAAAAAAAAAAAAAAAAAAAAAAAAACACAAAGCTAAAAATGCTAAGAAAGTCATTTTCACCCTGGGTTGTTGAGCAGAACTACAGGGACTACATTTCCCATAATGCTTCTTTCCCAAAGCTTGAGCAGCTAATGCTTTCAGACAGAGCCAGTTTATTTCATTTTGTTGAGCGGAGTAATGAACAGTTACCCACGCAACAGACAAGCTAATGCTAGCTCATAGCTGTATGTTTTGGTTTGTTGTGGCCGTCTACCAAGCATAGATTTAGCCCACTAAAGCAGTAGCATTAATTATACTAGCAAAGGCATCAGTTTCACATTAGCATAGGCTTTATTAATGCTAGCTGCTAAAAGGGGAATTGCTAACACAAGCTAACCAAAAGAGTGCTGTGATTTAGCTAATATGACAGTAAACTACTCTTTTTAAAGGCCTGGGTAATCTAGTTAGCATGAAAATGATGAGGTAAAGACAAAAGGGATGTTAAAGGGGTGTGACGGGGTGGTAAGGGGTTGCAAAGACTTGTCAAAGACACATAAACATAGGTAGAGATGGTATTTAGATGGCATGATCCTCCTCCTAGTCCTGTTAACTGTCATTTCACATTTATGTTAGGAACTGAGGAACCAGCTACTTCTAGTCTTGCGGTCTCCTGCTTTGTGGAGCATCAGTTATGCTATTTCTCAGAGTGCTCAGAAGCTGCTTAGAGGAGCCCATGGCTGCTGATTGCTGGGACATGGTTTGAGGAGTCAAGGTATTAATAAAGCTTTGACTTTTGCATCACCTGGCCTTTCCTAATGATGCTTGTGAACAAGCCATAGCCCTACCATGCAGTTACTTGAGATAATACCCCCTAATACCTGAGAGTTAGCCCCTTTGGGGTGCATGAACCTTTGTGTGGTGCTTCTTTTATTATCCTTAGATACTACACTGATCTTTTACTTGCTTACTTTTACTATTCACAATAACAGAAATTGTGATTGGGGGGGCAAACCTGCTCAATGAGACCAATTGACAGACAATTATGGCATAGATAAGGAAGGAATCGAGATTTATTCGATGATGAAATTCTAGATGTGCTGGAAAGGACTTTTAGTTGACTTTACCTGAGTCGAAAGCTGTTCATGAAAACATCCAGAACCCGTGGAGAAAGATCCCCTCATCAACACCCCAATGCTGTAAATTTTAGGCAGATGGTACAAGGCCTGTTCTGTGTAGGTAAATTATTCTAAGATGAAGGGTGTAGTTTAGGAGTTAAATTCAGCGGCATTTCTGAGTCTGAGAAAGAAGGGAAGGTGAATTTGTGTTTGCATGTGGTGTAATTTCACAGCTGTAGACCGGCCCTACGGTCTAACTGCTGCTCATTATCAAGTGTGAGGAGGTCAGAAGTTCAGATCAGCCAGAGCTCAATGCTCTATAGTCAATAGCCTTCCAGTCTGGGGACATGATGTGACTGGGGGGCGCTCTAACCTGCAAATTAAAGAATACAAAAATTGAGGGGGAGGAGATACAGACAGACTGATGAAATTCTAGATGTGCTGGAAAGGACTTTTACCTGAGTTTACCTGAGTCGAAAGCTGTTCATGAAAACATCCAGAACCCGTGGAGAAAGATCCCCTCAATCAACACCCCAACGCTGTAAATTTTAGGCAGATGGCACAAGGCCTGTTCTGTGTAGATAAATTATTATAAGATGAGGAGTGTAGTTGAGGAGCTAAAGTCAGCGGCATACGCGCTAATAGTCAGAGATGATAATGAGCGTACGTTAGAAAAATGGCCAGCGTATTATATCTGTTTGAGTGCTGCACCTGCATTGCTCTCGTTTCATTTCAGAGCCATTTGCGCTAACTCAATCACAGCACAAGGTCTAATTTCAGTCATTACTTTCTTGGAACAGTTCCTCTGAAGTTTCTTGGAGGCTAATCTTTTTCTTGCAAGACCTGCAAACTGACTCAGTAAATCCACAAGAATTGGATCCCTTCTGCAGCGGCACGGCGTAAGCTTCTTACAGGCACAGAGTGGCATGACTTTTGGCATCTTCGTGCCGTGACAGTGCAATAATTGCACGTCAAAAATCATTGATTCTGAGACGGCAGAACAGGGGGAAAAAAAGAAAGGAGAAAAATTATGCAGAGTAAACTACTAAGGCTTAATCAGTTGCCGTTTAATACGATGTAATTTGGCGTCTTTGGCTGTTGTTTTGGCTCTGCGTTCGAAAACAATGAAAGTTTGGCTTAAAGTTTTTAACTTACAAGAACAAGGTCTGAGCGAGCAGATCACTTGCAGAGCATTTTTGATCAACAGTCCATATTGAGTTGAGCCTAGTAGATTCTTTGTTTTGTCTGTGGCTCCGCCCCCTCAGTCTGTTTACAATTCATTCCCATCTGCAGGTTAGAGCTCCCACTATCCCATGGAGGAGGTCCTTCCTATTCTCAGACTGTGGTGTTGATTGTGGGATTTGAACTTATGACCCCCTGCACCTCTTGGCCTACAGGCAGTTAGACAGTCGCTCCACTCTAGCCGCGTACATTTCTGAGTCTGAGAAAGAAGGGAAGGTGAATTTACTCAGAACTGTGTTTGCATGTGGTGTAATTTCACAGCTCTAGACCGACCCTACGGTCTAACTGCTGCTCATTATCAAGTGTGAGGAGGTCAGAAGTTCAAATCCCAGCCAGAGCTCAGCGCTCTATTGTCAAAAGCCTCCCAGTCTGGGGACGTGATGTGATTGGGGGGCGCTCTAACCTGCAAATTAAAGAATATAAAAAGTGAGGGGGAGGAAATACAGACTGACCATCATGAGGAACTCCACAGTGGAAACCACAGAGCCATGGATTTTGAGCCAGTGAAGCCCACAACCATATCTACAGTGTATTTTGTGTGTTCACTGGGACACCACCGAAACTCCTGCTGCTCACCCCCCCCCCTATCAGCAAACTCACACACCTCAACAGATGTTTTATTCAATATTATAATTATTTTATAAGTTGAAAAACATGTTTAAAAAGTTTGACGTGTGTTTAGAGTGATATCATCAGGGCATAACAAAAGAAGTGACCTCATTACTCGGTGCAAACCGCCTGAGGAAACTCACTGTGACAACATTATTGTGAGGTCACGTCCATATCTCAGCAGCCGTTACATCAGCATGCCTCCGTCCCCTCTGCTGTAATAGTGTCAGGACAATTGCACCATGCCAGGCAATGTGTGTAGTCATCTGAAGGCTGAGGAACGCAGGCGGTCAGGTCTGAGCGTGGTTACCTATCGACTCTGTGCAGTTTTAGCTCTGGGCGACGCTGACCAGGGCCTGCCAGATAACATTGTCACAGGCCACTGTCACCTAAAATGTTCGGCCACAGCCAAAAGCCCCAGGGTGGTGGAGTTTGGGGGGGGGGTCGGCAGATATTTCTGCCTTGGCTGTATGTGTTAAAAAATGCATTGGGGAGATTTTCTATATTACGACCGCCAGGCCTTCACAGGCCGTCACATGAAATCCGAATACCTGTCAGGCGATACTACACTACATCAGCATTCAAAAGTTTGAAAAAAAAATCATTTATATATATATATATATATATATATATATATATATATATATATATTATAATAATATTATTATTAAATTTTTTAAATATGATTCATTAATTTATGTACAACTTAATTAATGTATTAATTATTGACATTATATTAAATATATAAAATATGTTAAAAAAAAAAACGCAATGATATATTATTAATGTATATCTAATAATATATATAATATGTATATAAAAATATATAGCATTATATATAATATATAACATGTAATCACGTAACTGTGGTGCAGTGGTGGCTCAGCGGTTAGAGCGCTGGGTTGTCGATAACAGGGTTGTGGGTTCGATTCCTGGGCTTGGCAAGCTGCCACTGTTGGGCCCTTGAGCAAGGCCCTTTACCCTCTCTGCTCCCCGTGCGCTAGAGTTGGCTGCCCACCGCTCTGGGTGTGTATGTACTCACTGCTCCTAGCTCACTAGTGTGTGTGAGTGTGTGTTCACTACCACAAATGGGTTAAATGCGGAGGACACATTTCGCTGTACAGTGACAAATACGTGCACCTTTACTTTAACTGCAAATTAAATGATAAAACATTAGCAGTTGCATTATTGAAAAAAATGTTATTTTGTGTCCCCGGGGTGGACTCAAGTCGTGACCCGCAGACTCCCTTAAAGACTTTTGTTGAGTTTCAGTTGTAGTTTGATTCAGTGTGTCGGTTCAGTGTTGCTTCTTGCTTCTAGCGTCGAGTTTTGCAAGGCACCTTCGCTCGCTCCCTGGGTACATCCGTGACTCTCGCTCCAGCTAGGCGACCCTCTTCGCATTTGCGTCTTCAGGTCTGGTTGGCCTAGCCATTTATGGTTCAGTGGCTGCTTCCCCAGCTCTCTCCCCCCAGGTTTCCCAGTTCTCCCTCACCAGCTCACACAGCTCAGCTCCCAGAGTCCCCCCGGTCTCAGGTGGGCTTTCGTGTTCGCCCGTTTTAGTTTAGTTGTCAAGTTTATGTTGTTTTACTGTTTAGTCACTTTAGTTGCTGCATTGCTTGCTTTCATTTACCCTCTGTGTTGCCCCCCTGTTCATTAAAGTACTTGCATTGGATCCATTTCTGCGAGTGTTCGTCCTTCAGTGTCTGCCCTTACCAGCAATGGCAATAATATACAACAATCTAGAAAAAATGTTTTTACTTACATAAATTATTTGATTGGACCACTTCTTTAATATAATAATGTATTATAATATAATATTGTGAATTTCCCCACTGCGGGACTAATAAAGGACTATCTTATCTTATTGATTGGTTCACAAATCATTATTCACAATTAGATATTTAGAGTTATTCAAAATTTATTACAACTAATACCTCTCCAGCCTTCTCCCATTTCCATCTCATTATTATCTTTATTTCTAGCTTGTCTCTGTTTCAACTTGTCTTTGTCTGCATTTATTTCTGCATTGATTTTCTTCACATTTTCTTTGCTGTGTTTGTTTTGAAAATAATAACCTTATGTATTTATTTAATTTATTTAAAATAATAACTACAAACCAGAAAATGTTTACATGTTTTATGTTTTATTTCATTTTTTAAGTATTTTGGAAAACAATAATTGGTTACTAAATTATATATATATATATATATATATATATATATATATATAAATCAGCAGTGTAAAAGACATCTATTATTTTACTGATTATAAACCAATTAAATATTTTTAATTATTGATCAATAACTATAAATATATAAACCAAGAACACATCACTATATATATATATATGTAGCGATGTGTTCTTAGTTCAACTCCTTACAGCCTCCTCCCATTCCTCTACCCTGGACTCGGCTTTCTATTATTGTTTCCACCTGTGTTTAGGTAATTTCCTTTATTTTGGTTCCGTTTATCATCTCTTTTCTTTGTGTTTTCTGTAGTGTTGTGTTTACTGTCATTAGTTCATATGAACTTAATCATTAGGATGCCTAAACGATAACTGTTTTGTGCATTCTTTCTTGTTTTGTACAGTATTAAGCATAAAAAGGAATATATTAACAGATTGTTAATTCATTTTAGAGCATTTCTATTGGTCCATGTTAAAAAGTGAAAAAAAACAAAACAAATAGCAGCAATGACAGCAATGATATGTCAGACATTCATATGCATGTTATGTTTTACATGTAATTATATTATTAATACTTACATTTCTCTTTAGTTCATGGTTTGTTGATTATAAACATAAAGCTTGTTACTTACTATGATGTAAAACTATGTGTATGTATCATAAACCAATGTGAATGTATTAGTTTATAATAAATAACGTTAAATGCCCAACTAGATTTTGGATATAAGCACTAAATTATTACATAAAAGCTATCTGTTCTGATCTTCCTTCCTTTCTGCTTCCTGCTGGTTATTAAAACTATAGCTCATGACTAGCCAAATTTAAATAATATCATACATGTAAAATCTTGTTTTATTAGAAACTGTTATTGTTTAGTTTGCTTTGTTCCACACTGCTGAACTGTAGCATAGCTGAAAAGCTATTTACTGAAACATATGGTTCTTTGATGAAAACAGCATTTGAAGGTTTATTAAAATGAGTCCACATTTTGTATTTGTACTTTCAGCAACAGAATACATCTGTTATTGAGATTTCTGGTCCAGGCGACGAAGGATCAGAATTGCCATAGACGATGGCTCATCTCGAAACCACACCGACAATCCTTTCATGGCTGCAGAAATCAGGCGGTATATGAAAAGAGAAATAGAGAAGGTCATTTCATTCTTTTTTCCCTTTTTTCCATTTGGGAACATTTGTAGATGCTTGAGATATCACACAATCTACTTACTGCTGCATAGTTTCCATGGAGACAACCAATATTTTCTATATTTCTAAAGCAATAACAGTCTATTTAGAAAAGAAAACCCTTGCTGAAGCTATTACAGCAGTGAAACTAGAAAAGTTTCCCTCGAAGCATAATGACAAATTTCCCTTGGAGAGCTCTGTTATAATTGTATCTGATTTTAGGGGGAACTGCTGCGTTAAATGCTCATGGTCTCATTTTGTGTAGTGCTTGCTTTTTTGGCAACAAAGAATAATGCCAACTCTGCCTAAACTACCATTACACCCAGCAGAGAGCCAGAAGTGCTACTGTCTTTCCCCTTGTTTTTCTTTTTCCATCATTGAAATCTTTATTTGCAGTGGCCTTTACAAATGTAAGAAATAACACACACACACATACATACACATGCACACACACACACACACACACACACACATACACATACACTCAGCTCTGGAAAAAAATTAAGAGACCACTTTCCACCAAACCACCAGACCACCATAATTAAAAGACCTATTCCAGGCATTTGATCAAACAAGGCTGAGTTAGCTGAATTTGCAGACTGTGAATGAGAGACTAGTGGAAAGCTGGCCGAGACATGAGAGCTGTGATTAACCGTCGAGGTTATTATTTCACCATAGTGATTTCTGAATGCTCTCAGAGTTCAGATGTTAGTACTGTGATTACATCTGAATAATAACTTCTTTACATTATAATTATTATAATCATTTATTCGCATTATTTTAGCAATTATCATTTCTGCAGATAAATAAATAAATGCTCTAAATAGTAAATATTTTTATTTAGAATTTAGGGGAAATGTCCATCGTTTATAAAAAACAACACAGATGTTCATTTCCTTTAAACACACTGTCTATAAATAGTAAAACCTGAGAAACTATATATATATATATATATATATATATATATATATATATATATTAGCTCTGTATAATTATATACACATATTGATTGCATATATATATATAAAGCTTATTAATTACTGTACTTGATGTAAAAGCATATCTGTGTTTTATACACCAAATGTAAGAATATATAATTGAAATGTAGACTTTTGGCTTTAAATCAAGGGAGTAAACAAAACTGTAGCATTACCTGTGAGGAATTACAGCCATTTTTTAAACCCCCCCTCTCTCTCATTTTCACACGTTCACAAATAATTGGACATACTACTGTCATTCTAAATATAAGAACTATTTTTGGAACTATACATGGAAGCAAATCCAAGCAAATCTGGAACCCATGTACATCACCAAATGTTGCATTTCATCCTTTGAGATTCTTTGCCAGGTCTGGACTTCAGCCACCTTCATTTGCTGCTAGCTTGTTGGTCTTTCTGCCTCAGTTCTGCCCTCCGTAAGTGGAAGTGTGATCAGTTAGGTTGAGGTCAGGTGACTGGCTCTGCCTTCTATGCATTAGGAAGCTCTCGGGTTACTTTTGCAGTGTGTTTTGGGTTGTTATCCATCTGTACTGTCAAGCACTACCATTTCATCTTGGCACCTTTTAACAGAAAGTAGAGCTCTGTACTCTTCAGGATACACCATGCTACTACTGTCAGCAGCCACAGCATCAAGAAAAGACCAGAGACCCAGTTCCATCAGCAGCCATATACGTCCATGCCATAACAGTGCCTCCGCCATGTTTGACAGATGATGAAGTGCACTGTGGATCATAAATCCTTTCTTTTCTGTTCTAGATTCAGGTTTTATCTGTCCAAAGAATCTTCTTTAAGAACTGATCAGACTTTCCATCAGTTTAATCTGATCTTTCTGGTCTTGAGGATTAACTTTCCTGAAGGACTTGATCGAGGACTTTGGCAATGATGACATCTTTGAGAGTGTTTGACACGACTAAATGTTGTCTGAAAGAATTCTGTAATCTACTTTAGTTTTCTTCATGGTCCATAAAGCTCTGAAATGTTTGGCTCCTCCCTCTCCAGGCTCCTCCCATTTCTCCTCCCTAGTTCAACCATATCATTACTGTTGTTTCTAGAGTTGCCTTTGGTGTCAGCAGCTCTCGTTTTTTAACTTCCTGTCTTTGTCTGCTTTTATTTCTCATGTTTTCTCATGTTTTCTTTGCCGTGTTTGTTTTTGCAAAGTCAAACAAAACCAGATATGATTTTTTAATGAATTTCATTAGAGTTGCAACATGATTTGGAATAGCTTTACATATTTAAGTGTTTTGTTATTTTATTTCAAATAAAAACCACACACCAAAAAAAATGGTTTCATGTATTATTCAATGTTTTAATTATTTCGGAAAGAAGAATTAGTTATTAACTGCTAAAAATATGATATTGTTTGACAATATGATGAAATATTATACAATGTTTTTTTTTTCTTTATAAAAAATATTTTAAGGTTCTGGTTTTGACCCATAGTTTGAAAAAACTGTATGTGTGTTTAGAGTGATATTATCAGTGTAGAAGACACGTGTTATCTGTTCATTAGTTCATTATTGACTGATTACAAACCAATGTGATATTTAGAGTTATTCATCATTAATTAATATATATTTCCATTACTTTCCGATATCTATGCAAACATGTACTATACATGTACATTTCTTTACCTCACCCATGAAAAGAAATCTGTGATTATTTACTTTAGTTTTCTTCATGGTCTTTTTTTAAGTCATTCCTAAAATTTCTTCTCTGTCTCTGATATGTCTGCTGTTTATTTCCAGTCTTTATTATGAGCTCCTTCACTTGCATCAACACCTCTTTGGCCCCATGTTGAAAGCTTCAACAGATGCCATTAACAGATACCAAATGCCTACATTTTGCTTCTCTACTCAAACTTGTTCCACTTAATCAGTGCTCGAAGTGGGCTGGTACCAAACTCTTTGGCCAGGTTCACTTAGTGGCCATCACTTAGTGACCCAAGTACTGGAAACTAAAGGTCAGATTTCAGATCAACATTTCAGAAACATATTTTAAATCACTGACAAAAACCTCATGAGTAGTTTGTAGCATTTGGCTGATTTTACCAGCTTGTTCTCGATACTGTGCTTGAGCAGATCTCCACATTGAAGATTCCAGACTAGTATTCCCCACAATATTGTCAAACACCCTTTGCTTGCGACATATGGGAATTTTCCCTTTTTCTTCCAGTTTAGTACTGCCAGTTAACCCAAACGTTCATAGCTCCCCCTAGCACAGGCAAGCCCCCGACAAAAGAAGGGTAGGGACCTTACACATGTCTCCTCCAATACATGCAAACCAGCCACCACCTCTCTTCCAACTGCCATCGCCAGGCAGCCCACACGCTTACAGAGGAAAGCGTCAGATGACGGATGATGGCCAGCTAACAGAATCCTGTGCCGGCCAACATCGCTTTCGAGTGATAGCGCCATCTACCCACCTGAAGATAGTCAGTCGATTGTGCTCCCTCTGACTTCGGTCGCTGATGGCAAAATGGTGCGGCTTGGGATTCGAATTCACGATGAATTCACAACACAGCACCCCCCCCCCACACCCCCACACTCGGCCTGTTACAGACTGCCATGTTGAGTGATAAGAGGAATCCCATTCATATTTCTACCAGTGACTGAACCCCTGGTTTGTACGTCTCTAGCGGACGCACAGGTACCACAAAATTTATTCCGCCACCTCAGTGAACTCCTCCAGGGAACTCCTGGGGCCTGTATTTTTAAGATTGCTGTCTCTGAGCTTCCAGTTATCTTGGACGCTTGCATATGGCCAGTTTTTGGGATTATCAACACGATCTGGACAAAAGCACAGCTGTGTCCAGCCTAAATCTGCGTGACTGTGCCTTTCCGGTTAATGGTGTCCTTCTTTTGGGCCTCAGGTCCAGCAGTGTGAAATTCTTGTTTAAGGCCTAAAGTGTGGCAGATAAACCAGGTGCCAGCTTGACACCAGGGATCAGAGAGGAGGGAGCAGGGGCAGCTGTCTGCTTGATGACAAGGGGAGGGGAGGGGAGGGAAAGATGTGATAAGTATACCTCTCTCTCTCTCTCTTCCCCTCTCTCTCTCTTTCTCACACCCTCCCCATTCTGCCTAACACCATGACTGGGAGGTCTGCTTGTGTGCCTCTCCTCAGTTGAGATTACATGGCTTACATTTCCATTGATGCATGCTCTTGCAGCCCCAGTGCTTGGCCCCCGAATAGAGGGGACTCTGTAAATTGCATCAAAGTGAAATCCCAAGGTTTCTCCACTGGCTCACTGGCTCTCTCTCCCGCTCTCTGGGCTGCCTGGCTAAAGGTCACTGCTTTAAGAGTGCAGAAATAAAGTTGAGGCTGGTGTGCAACTGGGCTGAGTTATGTTTGATGTCAGTCCCCCTGCCCTGTCTGGTCTCATTGAGCTACAGCATGCGACTGAGGCCAGAATTAAAAATGCATGAATCATCGTGCTCAGAGCAGGGTGTTTTTTTATGGCATAAAAGGCAGGCTTTTTTATTTGGTGTGTTTGTTTTTATAGGCCTTAATGCTTTGTGGGGATATTTTTGTAGGTATACGCTTCTATAGGTATAAGACTCTCTGCTGAACTGGTCTTCAAATATCCCTTGATGACCTCGTACCTCATTATCATATATTTAAAAAAGAAGATACATACAAACGTGCACTCTTAAAAAAATAAAGATTCTACCAATGGTCCTGTGAGGGATGCTGTAGAAGAACCATGGTTGTAATAAAGAGGTGTGGGTGTGGGGAACCTTTACTTCAAGCAATGGTTCTTTAGACCTTTAAAATTTACATTTCTGTTCTAAGTAGTTCCAACATGGCATCGCTCAGGAGTTTATTTTTTAAGAAGGCAATCACAATTTTAATCCGAGAAACTACAATTCTGCTAAACCAAACCTGGCTAGTGCGCCCCCTAGAGGGCGCAAGTTCAGTACTGCTGCATCTGTAACTCCGCCTCAATTGGAGGATGAAATATTGAGGATTTTTCCCATCTAATATGTAGCAGTGGGTGGCGACCTTCCAAATGTTGATGCTCCATTTGGCTACGAAGCAGAAAAGTCTCAGATTGGCTCTGTTCAACCCATCAAACCACTCTCTTAGCCCCGCCTCCACATGCTCATTATCAACCCCAGAATGGGCAATGGGACTCAATGACAATGAAGATGGATATACTTTTTAAAGCTGCAGCAAATAGAAGTTTGATGAAAAGCTGAACTCCGCCCCATATCAGCTAAGATCCATAAATAAAACCCGATCTTAAGGCATCTGACCACTCCTGTTCATCAGCTATATCTGTGAACTTTCCCCATAGTTTTGTGCTTTTCCATGGTACTGAAAAAGAAGGATGCCAAGAATATTAAATATACACCAAGTGAGAGTGTTTATTCATTTATTGCCGCTTAAGTTGACAGACTTAAAATTTCTTCCAATATAAGGTAACATTTGACAGCTCATTTTCATTTTCACAGCTTCTGGCGAATCCCCTTTTCTATGATGAGAAGCTAATGTCTTATTTATGCCTGAATATTTTCAGAATTGCATATGCATGAATCCTTGTTAAATCTACACATTTCAGTATGGACAATATCCACAAAACCTAAGCACATGACCACAGTCATTAAAAGCATTCATGATAACCAGGCCAGGACTTTAAAAAAATCTCGGCCACTTAATCAGTCCACATTTGACCAGCTGAGGTGATGAAATATGATGGAGTAAGCGATGAAGTGACCAATGAGACGGTGACAGTACTAGATGATGAGTTTTAGTTAGGGATAAATTTCTAAACTGGACCAAAGTCCAGTTCACTGACCAGTTACCCTTACTACATCCTTATAGATCCCTTTAGAGTGGCATTAGAACTTGCTGGCCACTTCATTGCTTGAACAGTCGCCATACGTCCAACTCAACCAGACAGAATATGCTTGACGAAAGATGCGTAGTTGATGCAGCCGTTGGCGTCCTCTTGTCCTGCCATCAGCCGGTCAACCTCATCCTCAGTCATCCTTTCTCCAAGAGTGGCCAGAACGTGCCTCAGCTCTGCCCCCATGATGGTTCCGTTGCCTTCCTTGTCAAAGACCCGCAGACCCTCAACAAAGTCCTCAAAGTTGCCCTGATCCTTGGAGCGGGAGATGTGCTGGAGCATGGGCAAGAAGGTCTCAAAGTCCACCAGCTTTGAGCTCATCTCCTCCGGTCGAGGTTTACCAAGAACCTTCAGGACGTCTGCGTTGGTGGGATTTTGGCCGAGGGCCCTCATCACGTCCCCACATTGAGCATAGGTTATCTTCATCTCGCCCTTGGGCGTGCGATCAAACAGCTGAAACGCTTCCTTGAATTCCTCAATCTGGTCAGCGCTGTATTCCAGCGTGATGCTCTTGGGGTCAAACGCAGGCTCCTTAGGAGGCTCGGGCTCAGCTGGAGGTGCTGGTTTGGCGGCAGGAGCTGGGGCGGCCTCCTTTTTAGGTTCTGGCTTCTTGGGCTCTGGCTTCTTGGCTTCTACTTTCTTGGGAGCCATGGTGCTGTAGACAGGAAGAGCCTCCTTGATCCCAGTTGAGGGTCAGGAACAGTGAACGGGGGTCAGGCAAGAGGTGGAAGCTCAGAGCACAAAGGCAGAGATTGTCCGTCCAAGCTTTTATATCATCTCACCCCAGGGAGGAGAGATCAGGCCCACCAGTCTGGCCTATGGCGCACTATAAAAGGAAGAAATCCGAAATAGACACGGTAGCACACGGCGCCAACAATGAGCTATTGTCCTCAGCTGTTCTCACAGTTAGTTGTCAGAGAGCCCCCACTGCAACAACTGCCAGACCAGGTCTGCTAGGCTCTGCTACAATGAATGACCATCTTCTTTACCACCTTCTTAGCTACACAATGTACCTTGACCCTACAAAACCCTTGTCCTTGGATATATCTCCATTCATCAATCAATGTTTACTGATTGGAATAATAATTCTTAATGACAAGGTTAGTATTTAGAGTCTGGGAGCTTGATTGAGGATGCAGAATCTACCATGAGTCTCAATACAGCCGTTTAATTTAGTCTAAAGCAACGTTGCTGGGAAACTGCCTTTCTAACAGTCATATTGAAATTATTTTGGGCATTGCATACTTTATGACTTGGCCTAAGGCAAACTTTTGGCTTGAAATTTTTTGAGGCTCCTGCCAAATTCCCTGTCTCTCAGTAGATTTGTTGCCTTGCTTTTGTTTTTATTATATTTCTTTATGTCCACACTTTCCACTTGATGAGAAATTTTTGCAGGAGTACTTAAGAGAGAATTTCATTTCGAGCAAAAGCGACTCAAGGTTATCAACTGTACCTATATGCTGCTTACCTTTATCCATGCCCATTGCCTCCCGAGATAAATATAACAAGGGATACATGCTGGTGGGTTTAAGGGGTGGGTTTGCACAGCAGCAGGCCCAACCAGACTATTCTATATGAAGTTATTCCATCCCCAAGACATGTCAGAAATCTTTTCAGTCTGACTCTTTTGCTTTCTAAAGGCTGTGCTTATATGCCAGACCTCAGTGGTGGTCTTAGAAGGCCTGCTTCAAACATTTTTTTTCATCATTCTCAACTACTACTGTGAGGGAGATTGCCACAGGTTGGCGTTAACTGCTGTGAAATTGGCAGGGTTGTATAAATTGGGTCTGTTTTAATTTGGGCAACGAGCCACTTCATTTTTTTTTCTTTCTTTCTTTTTCGAAATCTTGTCAGGTACCGGAGACGAAGCTTAAAACCTTGGATGGTGTTTCATCTGCAAACTGCACTTAGCGGAACATATAAAGCAGATTGGTCCTTGAACATTCATTGTAAGCTGTAAAAAAGGTGCATCTGCACGTAGAGCATGGGTGGATGCAATGGCTCATCAAAACCCTATAGATGAGGAGGGATATCAAAGAGCAAGCGTAACGAGGGTGGACATCCTCCAGGCACTTTTACCTCATAAAACCTGAGCATCAAACGCAAGGTAGACATCAAATGTGCTTTTTCTGGCACATGCCCCAGACATCCAGATATAAATATTGGAGAAAAGTGCCGTGAATTAGACCACCTATTCATTTTGAACAGAGCTGCCGTATGCCGTGTGAAGTCGACATGCTGGCACAGATGTGCCAACTTGACAAACCAAACCCACCAGTGATCATGTGACAGAAAGCTCAATAAATGACATGGCAAAGCAGGTGAGCTCGCTTATCCGCGGCCTAAAAAAGCAAGACTTATTTATAATTCCATAAGCCGTGCCCTGGAAGAAGGGATGCTGTGATTTGTGGAGTGAAAAGGTTGAGCAGAGGATGAAAGTGTTGTTTTTAATCCCGAATCCATGGCTGCATTCATTTTGCATGAACTTCATCATCATCATGTCATCATGTCACTGCACCAAGCTATTTTTATCAGGTGGTCAAACTAGATTCAGCCCTGTTTGAGGTAAAAAGCATGATATTATAGCTGTTGGACCAACGGAAGACTGTATTTATCTCGGCACAGTTGAATAATGAGAGTTCAGTACATAGAAATGACAAACCGTGAACCTCAAACACTGTTATTCTGCTTTAAAAGATCATCCAGCAGAACTAAAACACAGCTGTAAAACAGGCCAATTCCAAAACCCCAGAACTGTTACATCACAGTCTTGACTCATTATGCTAAAGCCCACAAATGTACATAAACCCCACCCACTAGAGAAGCTAATGTCTTATTTATGCCTGAATATTTTCAAGATTGCATATGCATGGATCCTTTGTTAAATCTACACATTTCAGTATGGACAATATCCACAAAACCTAAGCACATGACCACAGTCATAATAAAAACATTCATTATAACCAGGCCAGTTAATCATTCCACATTTGACCAGTTGAGGTGATGGAATATGATGGAGTAAGCGATGAAGTGACCAATGAGACAGTGACAGTACTAGATGATGAGTTTTAGTTGGATAAATTTCTAAACTGAAGTCCAGTTCACTGACCAGTTACCCTTACTACATCCTTATAGATCCCTTTAGAGTGGCATTAGAACTTGCTGGCCACTTCATTGCTTGGACAGTCGCCATACGTCCAACTCAACCAGACAGAATATGATTGAGGAAAGATGCGTAGTTGATGCAGCCGTTGGCGTCCTCTTGTCCTGCCACCAGCCGGTCAACCTCATCCTCAGTCATCCTTTCTCCAAGAGTGGCCAGAACGTGCCTCAGCTCTGCCCCCATGATGGTTCCGTTGCCTTCCTTGTCAACAAAGTCTTCAAACTTGCCCTGACCTTTGGAGCATGGCCAAGAAGGTCTCAAGGTCCACCAGCTTTGAGCTCATCTCCTCCGGTCGAGGTTTACCAAGAACCTTCAGGACATCTGTGTTGGTGGGTTTTTCAAACACTGTTATTCTGCTTTAAAAGATCATCTAGAAGAACCAAAACACAGCTGTAAAACAGGCCAATTCCAAAACCCCAGAACTTGTACATCACAGTCTTGACTCATTATGCTAAAGCCCACAAATGTACATAAACCCCACCCACTAGAGAAAGTGAAATGACGGTGAAACTGTAAAATGTGACTTCAGGAGAAGATGGTGTTGTTGATACTGTAGAGCAGCTCATCACCTCTAGATTCTGCTGGTTATGTGAATACGAGTTGCTAGGTGAACCAGGCCTCGTGACCATGGCTTCTCCTGAGCCAGTGTCTCCAGAAGGGGAGCTCAAACCTGGCATAAGCTCAAGCGAAAGCCAGGAAGGGAGCATATATCCATGCAAGGCTAGAAGCTAACACTCCTTTGAGTTGCTTATACCATTGCTGCTCCCTTACAAACATACTGGACTACCTCAGCTGAACCAAACTGGAGCTAAACTCACATCAGAGGGGAAAACACCGGCCTATATTAAGACTCGAGAAAGACGAACCCAAGGAAGCGAGAGGGGGCAAGGCTGAAAGCTAACTGGCTACAATCGCTTCAGCTTGCAAACAGCACATTGCACTAAGCAGGGATGTGGTTCCTGTAATAACAGGGTGGTAAACAGGCTTGAAAAACCACGTGAGCCTTTTTTGGCTCCAAGCAAAGTCACACATTTACTATTTAGACAGCAAACAACAAGTTAAATACTAAATTATTTATAACTATTATTGTTATTACCAAATTATTCTAATCTAATTATTATAATAATACATTATTTAGTACATTTAGACTGATGACAGTTGCTGTTGTGGATTTACAAAAGGAGAAGGCGAAGATCTTCTTACGTTACACTGGAAAGTAATGCAATAAAATTTGATTTTAAGTCATTTTGATTGTTTGGTTTTTTTGGTTAATTAATTATGAAATTTGGAGACATGGAAAGGGTTTCTGGTGTGTTTAAGTGGTGAAAATCTTCATTTCAATGTCCTTTACTGGTTTGAAGTCATTTATTAGTTTGAATAATTTCTAATGACCCATTGATCACCAATTCTCCACACAATATATAAAGAGTGGTTGCCATTGTCACATGACAAAAAAAATCTATTTTTGCCTTTTTGCACTTTGTCTTTTAGTCTTTACATTTTGTGTAAATGCCATGATGAACGGACCAATAGAAATGCTCCAAAATGACTTGAACTAAAATCTGTTTACATTGACTTCCATTCAAAGTTACGAAGGTTTTTTCCTCCTCCTGTAAAGTGACCATTTCAGAGATATGAGATGTTTGCATGACGCTAAGGTAAATACGAGTGTAAATCTGTGAGGTTTTGATATGCCAGCAATGATATATTCAACAACAGCACTGTTGATTTCCCATAAAGAAGTAAATGAAAATAACTGCACAGGCCAAAGCCACTGCAATATCCGAGAGTCCTGCTGATCCCAGCAACTCGTGAGTTGTGTAATTGAGAAGAGACTTTTTGTTTTTTTCTTTTTCCGGCAGGCCCTTCAACTTAAAGCCTTCATAAATATTTATTTGCTGATGGAGAAATCCGCGTCCCTTTGTTCACATGGAAATGAGTCAGCGTGTGGCGAGAGCGCGTCGACAAAGGTTGATGGAAGTGCTTTGAGAGCCACTCGGTATCCTTACAAATCTTTTCTTTACTCGGAGAGGTTAATCAATGTGCAGTCGAGCGAATCAACTGCGGCGCTCAATGACAGGGAAAACGCGCCGGTGGAAAGAAATCATTATAATCAACTTGCTCCTTCAACGGCAAAATGTGACCGAAAGATCTGAGCGCGAGAAAGAGAAAGAATTGCCTCCTTCTGCCGGTCCGACTCCCGCACCAGCGCCGCTGCCGGCCTGCTCCAGCATTTCAAGTGTGCGTAAATTGATTTAGCATGCGGTTCCGACAGGAGCGCTTTGTTATTGGAAAAGAATCGAAGGGGATTGGTGGTGGGGGGTGGAGGGTGGGCGTTTGCGTGGGCGTGGGTGTTTGCGTTGAGCGTGGGGCAGGTTTCGAATCCTGTTCCTCAGAAGTGTGCCCTCGCCAACCTCTCTTAATTAGCCATTGCACTTTGCTGCTGTAGATACCGTAGAGGGCTGGGACGCAATCAATACCGCATTGGACAGAGTTCCTACAGTGTGTATGATTTCGTGGACGTTGCCATGACAACAAAAGCTCTGCGGTGGATCGGCCTACGACGGAGTGACCACAAGTACTTCTGTGTAGCTTCATCTCTACCCTTAATAACAGATGCCTCTTGTGCCTCCTGACTTGAGGTGGTTGCAGGCTGGACTGTGGCACTCTTGAAGGGTTCTTTGATTGATGCCCCCCAAAGAACAACTACTTTGCAATAGATCAATGACCTTTAAATTGGTACAGAGCAATCATACACACTTCTTTAAGCCCTTAAAAGGTTCATCACACTCCCATCTGATCTTCTTCATGGAACCAAAAAAGGGGTTCTTCTAAGGCACTGTGGCAGCTAGTAGCAGTGTGAGCCGAGTCCAGGCTGGCTAAGCTTGTCATGTCAGAAAGTAGAAAGCAGTCAAGTGGATGAGATGAAGGAAGCAAGCGGCCTTGGGACCAGCATGCTAAAGATGCTAAAGAGGCTAAAGATGGGGCTCACACAGGACACTATGCAAGCTAGACTGACCAGGGGGCTTTGGGACTAGCACGAAAATACAAAAGGGGCAAAAAAAAGGGGGCCTTCCTTTCCTGAGCGGTGCAGTTTTTATACCAGACCATGACGGCATCACGTCAGGAAGGCCCTCCAGCATGTGATCAAGACTGCACAGTCCAGTCCATTCCTGGAGCAGCCTTCCCAGGCTGGCTAAGCTTGTCATGTCAAACAGTAGAAAGCAGTCGAGTGGATGAGATGGCCTATGGGAAGCTAAATGTGTGAATAAAGTGAGTGGAATGGATCAGTCCTGAGTGGTGGACAGATTGGATGAGGTTATATGTGAACAAGGGCTGTAGATTACATGTTCCGTAGGCCTTTAAGTGCAGGGTTTGCATGACCCTAGTGGAATTCTTTGGCAATTGCTGCACATTAGGCTATAATTATGGATACTCGGTAATGGGACCTTCACGTTTGTAAGTTTTTTTTTTTCCACAGACCTTTTAATAGCACCTCCTCTTCCTTCTTCTTCTTTTTCTGCTTGTTCTTTTTCTTCGGCCTGCTCTCGAAAGTCCCCTCGCTAATGTCCCTCCCACAATTGATGAATGATGAATTAATGAACCCGGTCCATTTCATTTACAAGAGTGAGGGCGCGCATAGGACGGGACCGCATAGAAATACCATTTTAATCTATTACAACCGCTTTCAGTTCTAGCGCACAATGCAATTCATCATCTTCGTCTGGGGCAGTCACGGTATTGCCTTATATGATTGTGTTATCCATTTAGCTTCTCCCTACCTGATGCAGCCGGTCCCCCTCAATCAGGAGGTTGGAGGAAAACGGAATACGTGTGCTGGGATGTATCGAGCAAGGGTTAAGACCATTATCCTGCCTGTCCTTAGCTTAGAGGTCATACGAGAGTTTCAGAGGCCTGACAGCTTGTCCAGGCTTGTTAAATAGGGAGGGAGAGCGAGTGTGTGTGTGTGTGTGGGGGGGGGGGTGCGTTCGTGTCTGACGGGGAGAAGTTTAGTCACAAATGAGTGTCAAGGTCACACCTCCCCAAAGACTGAGACTAAACGCCTGGAACAGCAGGAGGAGTAATGAGACTGCCTACTACATGCATTGTCCTCACATATATGCTACAGGACAGTACATGCATGCAGTCCATGCACTCATAATAACACACACACATCGTGTTATGAAGTTACCGGTGTGCAGAAATTGTGTATTTTCATGAGTTTTCATGATGGAAATCATATTTTCATCATATGTCATGGGAAAACATCAGGGGCTCTTCATGATAATTAGGCCAAAAGCAATGGTCCCAGAGATAAGAGACAGTGAGAGGTGTCTGTAATAGCCCGCCTTACCCTCATAACTGCTCTTGTACCTGCATTTAACTCCTATAAACTCCTATGCTCCATAAACTCCATAAACTCTTATGCAGTGTCCCCATACTTTAGCCAGTCATTGGTTTCCACCTGTGTTAAACACCTTTTTTTTTGGCTCCGCCCTCTATGATCGACAGGGTCAATGCCACCAGCCTTTCCAAATGTCTTAAAAATGACTTGGGGCTAAAGATGGGGCTCACCCAGGACACTATGTAAGCTGGGGGCCTTGGGACCAGCACGCTAAAGATGCTAAAGAGGCTAAAGATGGGGCTCACTCAGGACACTATGCAAGCTAGACTGACCAGGGGGCTTTGGGACTAGCACGAAAATAAAAAAAGGGGCAAAAAGTTTTTATACCAGACACTCACAGCATCACGTCAGGAAGGCTCTCCAGTGTGTGATCAAGCCTTCCCCTCACTGCAGGACATCTACAGGACCAGGGTCATCAGGAAGGCCCACAGCATTATCAGGGACAGTACACGCCCTCAACACAGCCTCTTCATGCTCCTACCATCGTGTTTTCCACTAGATCCGGAGGTTATTGCCTGTTGGGTAATTTTACCAGCTCTACCCTTAAAAACGGTTGTGTTATGAGGCTCACTGAAACCCTTTTAATAGCAGCTGGAATTTGTGTTGGTCATACCTGGAAACTTGAGAAATATATCTCTTTACAAATGTGGGTTTGTGAAATGAACCAGTGTTCCTTCTTTGACTATATTAAAAAAGACTCCTTTGACGAGACAACATCTTGTTGAATTTTACCTTTGACAATATTTGTTAGTTGCACCTTAGACCGACCATATTTGCATTAAGTATATTATATATATATATATATATATATATATATATATATATATATATATATATATATATTTATTAGAGGTATCTTTGAATTTAAGTCTATTTAAACTAGCTGAGGTTATTCTTAAGTTATTAGCAAAGCACTTTTGTAAGTCGCTCTGGATAAGAGCGTCTGCTAAATGCCTTAATTGTAAATGTAAATGTAATATGCTTTATGTCATATTAGAAACTTTTTTTCTGTTTGTTTACTTTCATATTTTCCTTTTTTTCCATTTTTCATTATTGTGTGAGTTGCGTTTAACAGTTAAAAAGCAAAATATGCAAAAAAAAAAAAAGAAGAAACAGGCCACATTAAGATACATTGAGATACATTGAGATACGTCCCACTTTACTCTGTCCATTTCATATAGTTATACAACAGCACTATTTCACTGATCTACATCAGTGCTAAATGGTCTTCGTAGGGGTTTGAATCGATTCAGTCGATTTTCAATCGATGGAACGATTCAGTTCAAAGAATCATAACTCAAATTTCACCACAGTTCAATTAGAGCTGAAGTTTCTGGATTGGTTCCGAATGACTTTGGACAAACAAGCTCAGAGATCAGGGCCAGCACAAGCCTTCATAAGGGCCCTAAGTAGATTTTTATCTTTTGGGCCCCCCATACCACCACCTCAGCACCAGATGCTTCATCATTTCATAGGGACAGAGATATTGTGCAATACGCTGAAGCGCCCGGGCCTTTATCGACCGCCCAAGCGGCGCATATCTGCATTTGCCCGACAGCAGGAATTGATTAACCTAGTATTGGTGTGCAACTATGAAAATAAATAAATATTATAATTGCTTTTACCTGTGTAATAAAATTTCATTAATTAATTACATTAATTCAATTAATTCAGTTTTTTATGTATTTTTTATAATGTTATGTTGGTGCTTTTGAGGGCTCCCTGGTGGCGCTGTGGCCCTAAGCGGCCACATAATTCAAGTACGCCTTGGGACAGCTCTGTGGATGATAAAGATAATGGGTATCAGCTCAAGAAGCATCAGACAAATGGCAAATGAGATTTTTACGGTTCGAAATAGAGAATTTCATTTTGTCCCATGACTATTATTTTAATCAGACTGAAAAAGTGTTCATTTTAAGATCTGAATTATTCTTTGGACGAGTGCCATAGAGGAAGTATTTTGTTTTAAAAGGGATCTACTACTGCAAATCTGGTGACAAGCCAGCCACGAACCATATTCAAGAGTGTCGGTCTTATATACACTATGTCCAAATAATTGTGGACATCCCCTGGGGACACCCCCCCCCCATAATTTGCACCCATTGCTGACACCTACAACTCGTCTAGTGTGTCTACAAGTTGCTCTGTGGAGAAGTACTGCCAATATAACAGGACTTTCTGGAGCAGATGACCACATGAGGGATAGAGGGGTATAAAGACCCCCAGCATTGAGCTGTGGAGCAGTGGAACTCGGATAGCCGGGTAAACTCTTTTTTTAATACCCTTGAGTTCAGAAGAAACAATGAATGAGCATGTGTCGCAATACTTTTGTCCACATTATGTACGTTGTGTGTTCCTAGGAGTGCTCAGGGGGGCCCAAAGGTAGAGTTACCCAAGGTGGAGACTTAACGTGGATGAATGGCCTGTTAACTGTTGATGGTAATCCCCGCGTCTGCCTTTAGCCCAAGCCTGGCCCTACGGTCACTTTACAGAAACAGTGTGTCGCGTCATTGATTTATGATTGCTTTTGAAGGGATCTACTTGTCATTCTGTTGCAGTCTCTCTCTCTCTCTCTCTCTCTCTCTCTCTCTCTCTCTCTCTCTCTCTCTCTCTCTCTCTCTCTCTCTCTCTGCCTGAGAGCAAAGCTCTCTCGCTCCCTCCCCTGCCCCCAGCATCTACCGTACTTTATGGTTTAGCTGTCCAGCCAGACTCTGAGCCCTTAAGCATGGAGATAAAGGGAAAACTGGAGCAGCGGCCGAGCAAAGGGTTGGGCGGCTGCAGTAGTGGTGGTGGTGGTGGTGGGGGATGGTGTGGGGGGGATGGGCGGTTAGCAGAAGCAGCTGAACGCTCTGGGGGTCTAGTTGAGACTTGGGGGACCCGTGGACATGAACATGACTGGTGTTGCGGCTGACATTTTCACCGTGGCCCAGAAGAGCCTGGTGATCTAATAAAAGAGCAGCGGGCTCCAGGCGCCTTGCTCTGAAGGCCTTAGAGAGTGAGTCAGACGCCCAGGAGACCCCCCTCCCCTCCCCAGGCCTGATGTCAGAGCAGGGCTAGACAACTGACAGCTGGTCTTCACACAGCCCTTTCACCGAGGTTAACATTGGCCATCCTTACCACCAGACTGAACATGCTTAGGGTGAGGGAAACAATACACCACGATAATGCTGTTAGGGGCATTGTAGTTACCTGACCCAGTATGGCTCGGGGGTTTCGGGGAATGGCTAGAACCTTGGTGCATGTAGACCCAACCCAAAGGCCATACATTTCATCTACATTTAAATAAACTCACCATCCAGTTATTTTAGAACTCAGTACCTCCACTCAACAGGCCTCTTTATTGCAGGCACCTTCCTGATTGGTCAAGACCACCAGACCTTGTACCTCATTCATTACTGGTCAGTTTCTGATATTATTGGAGTGGTGGGCCACTCTCAGCACGGCAGGTGATACTGATATGGTAGGAGCAGTGGCGTTGATGGAGTGTTCATGCAACTTAATGCCACTGCTAGTTGAGAGTAGGTTCAGATACTGACCACTGAAGAAGGGCTGGGAGATCAGTAGCACAAACTGTCCATCAAGAGATCAAGGACTATACAGCCTCCAGCTGCACCAGCAACTCCAGCAATGTGGATCCGTTGACTGGGGAGGTACGTTGTCACGTTCATGAAACCGGTTTGAGACCGGCTGTGCTCTGTGACCTGGTGCATCGCCATGCTGGAAGTAGCTGTTAGAAGATGGAAAAAGAAACTGGTCATGAAGGCATGCACATGGTCAGCAACAACACTCAAATAGGCTGCGGCCTTCAAGCGATGACTGATCGGTCTTAACATACCCCACTGCATCACACCACCACCTCCCCAGTCACACAAGGCAGGCTGGGTCCATGGATTCATGCGGTCAGCTCCAGATTCTGACCCTATCATCTGCATGATGTTCCTTAGAAGAAATCCAGATCCATCAGACCTCCATCAGTTTCTCCAGTCCTCAGCTGTCCAGTGTTGGTGGAGAGGAGTGGAACCCACTGCTGTTGTAGCCTTGAAAATCACTGAGGGTTTATCATACACTATGTGTCCGAATGTTTGTGAACAGCCCTTTTAACGAACGCGTTGATGTACTTTAAGTTGCGCCCATGTGCAAATGCAGACTTTCTACAGACAGTGTAGAAAAGTACTGGCAATAGAATAGGACCCTATTGGCACCATGCCTAATGCAAGGCGTGGGCTAGGAATAATGGCTGGTGCCCCATACAGTACTTTTTCGGGATGAGGTGGGGTGGTGATCATCCAGCATCCTGACCTCACAAATGCCATGTTGTCACTGAATGCAATCAAATCCTCACAACAGTGCTCAACAATGCCTTTGTAAAAGTCTAGCAGAAGCTTTCCACTCTGGATTGGTAAAGACAGCTACTCCAAAATAAGCAGGATGAGCTCTTTTTTATACCCTTGATTTATAGAAGAGACAATGAACATGAGCAGGCGTCCCAATACTTTTGTCCTTTTGGTGTATAATGATATAATGAAGTAAATCCACTGTAAATCTGGGTTTCATTTTCTTTCTACCTCTAATGGTCTTGTCTACAGGACTAGTGTACTCTACTATATATTTTTTTTGTACTACTGTCATGCTGGCTAAGCTAGACATGGACGGGTGAACACTCGCAGGGACGGTGCGATGCATGATAATGTTTTATTCAAATTAACAAGGGGAAAACACAAGAGTGCAGCAATAACAGAGAGGGATAAACAAGACAAACGTGACAAACCAATGCGGGCAAAACCTGAAGGCCACCTGAGGCTGGTAGGCAGCCAGGGAGCAAAGCGAGGCTGGGCCACCCTAACGGAGGGGGGAAGCCAAATACAGGAACCCAAACCTTGCTCGTCAGGCGCTGATAAACTTACGTGACTAGAGTGCAAAGGAACCAGACGCCGAATCTCACTGGCGACCAACCAGTGAACCAGACAGCGAACTCCTTCTGAACGTGAAACAGCTCCGATAGAGCATACACTACCGAAACCCGTAGACTCTCCTAAAGGTCTCATGAACGTGAGGCCAACATAACGCTTGGCGTCGCAAGAGTAATTCTCGGCCCAGACCTTAGCGTTTGCTCCCCTTTTGTACCCCAGCTCTCAGGTGACCCAAATCAGAACATGATAACAGGAATCGGGTGTCAACGTAAAAGTCCTTGAACATGAAGCCTGTGGTCCACGGCTCGGGACCGCCCTCGGGGTGGGCGCGGCGACGCAGACCTGACAACTACATGGAGTTCCACCAGTAAGCATCCATTGGCTTACTTCACTCTCTTCAGCAGAGCCTGTCAGAGATTGCTGTGTTTTTTGGGTTTTATTTTTTTACCAGCCATGACAAGAGCATAGACGTATTAATAAACTGATCATGCCCGCTCAAACATGCAGTATCGACAACAATGGCAGACTCCCAAAGCCATTAATCCTGCATGTAGCTCCCGTAATGTGGTCACTTCAAATAATTGCCTCTGTTTTGTAAAAAAAAATTATTAAGACGCCAAAAAAGTGCAACAAGCTTTGAAGTGATAGTTCTTCACAACAGACCTGCGAATAATTTCACCACCTTCTCCCGGCTTCCTTTCAGAGCGAAAACAAGAAGGTGTTCTTTGAACATGAACTCTTATTGTGTCGGACTGAAAAAATCGACGGAAAGACTGAAAGGTACGCACCACGCTCACAATAGATAATCAGACGACTTGATTAAAGTTGTAAATACCGCACCTTTCAGGGAGAGGTGATCATTAAAGGTAACCTGTGTGCAGTCGCTTAGCAACCAGGCGCTGTTTTAGCGAAACTTTCTCGAGTTTTTCTTTTTAACACCTGAACGGCTCCCAGGCTCTAACAAAGGAGCCGCATGCGTTGGGCCGCGTTCCTCCCATAATGACTCGCTCACCTTTCGAAAATGAACATACGCTATACTCCGCTTTCTCATTACCTTGAAATTGAAGAATTATATCCCTGCGCCGTAACACGGCCAGCGAACGGCGCTGGAACCGTTTTACGGACATCTGTATAAACAACATAATTAACCATGTGAGTGATGAATTGGAGTCTGTTGCCTGTATTAATGCTTCGGTTTCTTAATTATACGAGCGAACGTCGTCCTGATTTCTTCATTTTTTTTCTTTTTTTGCCTTTTCTCTTCCACGTCTCTTCCCCTTCCTCCTGGACGGAATAATAGAAATTGAAAATTTACAAAAGGGAAAGTGCATTTCACAGTCTACTGAAGCAAGACAAGCAATTTGAAATTAATCAAAACATAATACAGTTTATGATGTGATAAAGAGGCGGTGCAGGCTGAGGAAAGCCAAGCTGTTTTCCCACCGACGCTCCCACGGTCCCACCGTTTTTTCGGGTGTTTTTTTTGGGGGTTTTCCATCACGCCATCTCTGAACTTCAGGACACGGATCACGTGCTTACATTACAGTTTCTGTGTGAGTGTAACTCTCGAATCAAAGTTGTCCCATCTGAAATGGTGGGGGGTGGAGGGTGGAGGGTGGAGGTGCACAGGGCTATCTGCTGAGCTTGAGAAATGGACGCTTCACTTCACTCTACAGGTACAGCCCTGTGTAACTGAGGTCAAACTGCAAAACTGCTGTTTCTACTTAATACTTAGGTCAGCAAATCATTCACTTTGTGCAGGTTAGGGTTTAGGATTGAAATGCAGGTATAAATTGTATATTAATTGAATTAATTAATTGAATTAATTGAGAATTCTATTTATTGAGTCCACTTAACAGGAGAAGGCAAACTGTTCTTAACTTTCTATGAGGGTTTAAATCATGAAGAAAACTAAAAACAGACATAAATGGACAGCAACACACATATTCATGTAATATATGATTTATTTTATATATTATATATATGAAGGAAATATTGCTTGAAATATTACTTTAAAGGGAAGTGGTGCAATTGAACTGTGCAAATGAAGTCCATAGCAACTCAACATCGCCACCACGACATTAGCAGTGCGCTGGCCACCAGCATTGGTACCGTGGCATTTGCGCTCCAGCTGCCGGCCTCAAGCAGCATCGCTACAGTATCAGCCGCCGGCCTCCCCCAGCTTTCCCCAGCTGCCGCTGTGTTAGCATTGCCACCGCAGTGACCGCCAGCCTCACCTCGCTCCGCATCGCTACCATGGTGTTAGCATCTCTGTTGTGGCATTAGCATTGCTATTGTGCTCCAAACTTTAAGGTAGCATCACTAGTGTGGCATTTGCATCACTACTGCACCAGCCGCTGGCCTCGTCCGGTATCGCTACCGTTGCAGACGTTGGCATCACTACAGTGCCGGCTGCCGACCTCCCCCAGCTTCACGACCGTTGTGTTAGCATTGGCTCCGAAGTGATCGCCAGCCTCACCTTACTCCACATTGCTGGCCTTGTCCAGTATTGCTACCGTGACGATGGCATTATTACAGTGCCGGCTGCCAACCTCAGCCAGCATTGCTATCATAGCGTTGCATCACTAATGCACCAGCTGATGGCCTCGCCCAGCATCACCACCATGTCATTAGCATTGCTACGATTTAGCTTGTTGGGTTTAGCTTTGAAAGGCTTTTAATAGGAGGCTGGGTTTTAATAGTGGGTTTAAAGTGAAGCTAAGTGGTTAAAAACATTGACAGTAAACTCACAAAAATGTGTTACTGAAAGCTGATTTGACTTTGACTGGATTGAGAGTGTTTTTTTATACAGATGTTTTGATTTGCATCTGTGTGCTTTATCGTTTGAACACATTTTCTAAAGACAGGTGTCCTGTGTATGACTGTACATTACTGCTAAAGAAACAACTCAAACGTAAAACCTTTTTTTTTTAATGCCCTTCAACTATTTGTTCAGTTGTCAGCAGCCTGAACAGCATGATCACATGCCTCTTCTTCAGCCCTGTTAGAAAAGTATTCCAGGCTGCATCAAAGCAAAGAGGGGCTGCTGAAGAAGCTTCACCTTCAGAAAAGAGTTTTTCAGGAGTTCTCCAGTAACGACAAAGCCTTGATGTAGAGAACATGACAATTCAAAGAAACAACGCTCAACCAGTGGTGGAACGGAGGGTAGAGTGCAGGTTTATTGATCACAGGGTTGTGTGTTCTTAACCCCCTCTGACCCCGTGCTCTGACCTCAACTTTCTAGACAAGAATTTAGTTGTACTGCACAAGTATAGAAGTACAATGACAATAAAGAAATGTCAATCAAGTTAATTGGTTAGTTATGTCTAGCTTAAGTCCTTTCCACCACTTAAACCCCTCCCCGATAATTTTCATTACAGAAGCATATCTCAAAACATTAAGACATTATCTCAAAATAATGAGAAATCATCTTACAATAAGAAATCATCTCAACATGTTAAAATGTATTTCAAAATACTCCAAATAAATCATCTAAACAAATATTAAGAAATTATTTCAAAATATTAAGACAGTATCTAAACATAATAAGAAATTACTTCAAAATATTAAAACAGTATCTCAAACGATTTAAACAGCATCTCAAACTATTAAGACAATATCTCAAAATATTAAAACAATATGTCAAAATAATCAAAATCCTCAAAATAATGAGGAATAATCTCAAAATATTAAGAAAGTATCTCAAAATAATGGGAAATATCTAATAATTAGAAATCATATAAAAAATGAAAGAGTATCTCAAAATAATGAGAAATCATCTTACATTGTAAAATTCTCACAATATTAAGACAATCTCTTAAAATATTAAGAAATCATTTCAAAATATTGAGAAATCATCTTACAATAAGAAATCATCTCTACATATTAAGAATGTATTTCAAAATACTCCAAATAAATAATCTAAAAAAACTTTAAGAAAGTATTTCAAAATATTAAGACAGTATCTCAAAATAATGAGGAATAATCTAAAAATATTAAGAAAGTATCTCAAAATAATGGGAAATATCTAATAATAAGAAATTATGTCAAAATATTAAAAGAGTATCTCAAAATAATGAGAAATCATCTTACAGTGAAAAATTCTCATAATATTAAGTCAGTCTCTCAAAATATTAGGAAATCAAAATATTTTCGTTTTTTATTATTATTATTTCTTGAAATATTAAAACAGTATTTTAGAGTAATGGCTTAGCATCAAAATAATGGTAAATGTAATGTAATGGTAAAGCAATTCATGAAAGAAAATGGGTGCTGGGTGTTTTTATTTTAAGTGGTGATAATGGGCTTATATACTATATGGACCTGTTTTTTTATGTTTTAGCTTAGATTAAAATTTTGGGTGTTTTTTTGGTAACAACATAATTCCATATTAATATTGAATTAGTTTATTGGTTAGGTAAATAAAGCCCTTTTATGAATAGGTACACCCAATCCTTTGTTTATATTTTTACAATCCTGTTTCCGCTCATATTTATCATCAGTGAATCAACATATTTATCAGTGAATGAACCCTTTTATAGAATTTTTACATCAGTATTTAATGTAACAATAAATAATTAAAACTGATTTTAGACTTAAGTTCATAAGTCTGATAAATACGATCCCTGTGTGAAACCTTACTTTGTAGGCCAACGAGCAGAGTGTCCAATTAGGGATGTCCTGGTTAAACTGGATAAATCAAGGCTTATTAGGCTGTCACAAGAAATGAGTGGGCCAGCCATCTTCAGCAAGCCCTTGATTGGATGGGAACAAGTCCGTTCTTCAAGCAAATGAGCTAGCGAGAGGTACAATGTCACTAAAGGTGCCCTTCAAGGCTCTCTCTCTCATAGAGACGCACACTTCCAGAGAGAAGTCCTGCAGTGTTCGCAATTGTGTGCTTTTTTGAATAGAATACATTGTCAGCATTAGCGAAGGGTAAAGAAGGCCGAGAGCTGTGGGTTCAACGTTCAACAGCAGCAACAACAACAACAAAAAAAACCTCAACTTTCCCAGCAAAATATGCCAAGGATTTTTGGTGATTGTAACCTTTGTGTGCTCAGCTGCAAAGGATAGAAAATTCTTGACTTTTCATTTTCTGAAAATGAACATATTTTCTGTTATTTATTTATTTATTTATTTATTTATTCATTTTATATATGTGTTCTCTCTTTTTTCCCCCACCAAAGCTCTTGGTATGCAGTAATTCACTAAAAAAACTCCATCTCCATCAATATGTCTCTGTTATTGACCTCCATGTACTGCACTGGCAACACATGAAGATTACTTGTACAGCTCATGACCTCATGTTGAACTGAAGTAGATCTTTTATTCGTTGATTTTCTTATCGATCGGGACGCCGTAACTTCGTATCTGTGGTGCTCACCACTGTATATACTGGTCACTGATGGAAACAGAGTCAGTTGAGGCCCTTGACTGGGAACGGGCAACTTCTCCGTTGCTGTTTAGAGGAGCCACGCCGGGGCAATGAAACAATATGTCAACACTGATTGTGCAGGTATCTCACAATGGTAAACATTCCTCGAAAAAGCCAGCAATTCATAACATGCCCATTATCCTCTTCTGTCATTCCATTGCCCAGAAAGCTCTCATCAGCCCACCGAGAAGTGTCTCTCACTTCTCACTCTCGCCATCAATCTCGTTTTAAACCCTAGCACTCTATAAATACCCCAGAGTGCTCGCCTTCCAATGGGCCCTCTCTCATTCCTCAAAACAACGGCAGGGCGATGACAGCCAGAGAATTCTGTTCACTGCTAAACTCCACCACAAAGACCCCCTCCCCACTCTTCCCATCCCCGACCAATATTCCCCCAGCTGTCCACCCCTTGCTAAGAATAAGAATGATGTCCCGGGTCCCCCGGGGGGTCACAATTGGAATCCTGAGCGGGAGATTAAGGAAGTTTCCATGCTATTTCTGAGGGTCAAGCTCGGCGGTGGGCGTCCCCCACAATGCTGGGTTATTTCTGCACTGTGAGCGTGTCGGCGAATCCATCCTACCTGTTTGTCTCACGGCTGTGGAGGCGATTTCGCTAGGGCTTTGTGCTCCGATTACATGGCTGTTTTGTTCTCCAGGCCAGATTGGGCACATTCCCTTGTTTTAGGGTTCAGAGGAATAGTCGGGACACTGCATGATATGGACTAAATTATTGGGACACCTGCTTATTTTTGTTTCTTCTGATCTCAATTCAATTCAATCTTTGTAAATAATACTGGGTTGTCCAGGACAATGAAACACTGTTACACACGGCAGGACTTGATACGATGCAAGGACAATAGACAAAACATGAGACTGGGTGCATAAACCATAAGTACAAAAATATACAAATATGTACATGTGCAAATGTGTGTATGAAGGCTGGGTGGTTAAGGTCTAACTTAGTTACCATACTAATAGTAAAATTAAATTCATTAAATGTAGTCCAGAGATGTGTGGTGTGTATAAATGGAAGAGTACAGGCTGGGCTGGCCCAAGGCATACTTGCAACACCACTAAGAGACCCCCAAGAGCATCAAGATATCATGATAAAAATACATATTTAAAAAACAATATTGAAAAATAAAAGGAAATGGTATTACACAGGTAAAATATGGGCCACTTGGGTGGTCGATAACGGCCTGGGCCCTTCAGCCTATTGCACAATATCTCTCTCCCTATAAAATTATAAAGCATCTGTTGCTGAGGTGGTGGTATGAGGGGCCCCAAATAATAATCTACTTAGGGCCCCATTAAGGCTTGGGCTGGTCCTGAGTACAAGGAGTTCAGGAATGAATGCTGAGGTATGAAACATGTAAACAAGGTGTTGAGTACACTGTCTACTGAGTATAGCAGCTAGTGCTCAGGTAAAGAGAAGAGTACACTGGCACTGCCATTCCAGACAGTGATGCAGCTGGTCAGGACGCTCTCCACAGTGGACCTGTAGAACTTGCAGAGGAGCTGTTGTGGCAGGTTGACTCTCTTCAGCTGTCCGAGGAAGTGGAGGCGTTGCTGGGTCTTCCTGACAATGTGCAATGTGTTGAGGGATCAGGTGTGATCCTCAGATATGTGGACACAGAGGAACTTGAGGCTGCTCACTCTCTCCACAGCTGTCTCCTCGATGCTCAGGAGTGTGTGTGCACTCTGCTCCCCCCTACTAAAGTCAACAATCAGCTTCTTGGATTTGCTGACGTTGAGGAAAAGACTGTTGTCAGTGCACCACTCAGCAAGGAGCTTCACTTCTTTCCTGTATGGTCCCTCATCATCGTTGAGAGTTCAGGCAAGAGTCTCTTGCACTGTGCAGGGAAGAAGGCCTTCTACTGGATTCTGATGCATCTGGTAGAAAGCATCGTTTTAGCTTTTAGCTTTTAGCCTTTAGCCTTACCCCAACTCGCTTCCCTTAGGTTTGTCTTTCTTGAGTCCTACTGATAACAAAAGGTTTAGCTCCAGTAGTCCAGCTTGTTGTTGAAGGCGTGGATGATGGAGAGGAGAGATGGTAAAGAGATGGTCTCTTACCCAGCATTTGCGCCTTCATGTGCCAGGTTCGAGCTCCTCTTCTTCAGACAATGGCTCAGGTCTAGTTCTTGTAGCAACAGGTATTCCCATAGCTAGCAGAGTCTGCAGGAGATGTGCTGCTCTCTAGTATCAACAACGCCATGTTCTCCTGAAGTTGCCATCACATTTTCCCCAAATTTCTCCAGCTTTGACTGGAGGTTTCTTTGGTTTATGTCAAGACTGTGATGTAACAGTTTTGGGGGTTTTGGATTTGGCCCTTTTTACAGCTCTGTTTTGGTTCTTCTGGATATTCTTCTGAAGGAGGGACAACTGTATTGGAGGTTCACGATTCGTCACTTCTATGTGCTGAACTCTCATTATTCATCTATGACCAGATAAACACAGTCGTTTTGGGCTGAAACCATGCTCAATTGTATTCTATTTCAGTTCCAGTATTCAGAAGCCTCGCAGCCCCAGAGCTTAACTTGCAGAAGGTGGACTCAAGCCTCTAAATCAGAGAATGACCTCAGCTGTCGCTTTTTTCCTCTCCTAATCAGACAAGGCAAACGTTGCCCAAAATACTGCCTGACTCCACAACTGCATTACTTCATTATGCTGTTATTTACGGCATCGAGTCCTAACACAGGCATTTTTTTTCCCCAGGCTTTTTTTCTAATATTGATTCATGTTTGGGACTATATGAGCGCTAATGTACAAATCAGTATTCATCTGAGGGAGCCCCATGCACTGCAGCTGGTTCAAACGGATCATAGTGAGAAGCCAAATCAAATCTCATTACAGCCTAGTATTGCTTAATTGCTCTTTCAGCTTTGATCATGATTTCCCAAGGTAACCAACTTTTCTAATAAACTAAATGCCTCTCAAAGAGACGCCTGCGATGGGGCCCTGGGTGATTCAGGAGGATTAGATGGTGCCCCTCCCACTCCGGTAGACCAGGCTAGGCTGTTGACTGATTGACAGAGGCTTGGTTTCAAGCAGCTCTGGAGCATATTTTAATTTGAGCTTCTGATAATGGTATTAGTGACAGTTCACAACGTGCAGAGCTGTGAAAACCTGTTATCAGTAAACGTTTGCTAATTTATGCAAAAGTGTGTTTACAACGTGTTCAATCAATCTGGTGTTGTGAAAAATTCACAGCATATTGGATAAAATATGGATCAGATATTCTGTAATATGAATCCATTTCTGAAATATGAACGATAGCAGAATCAGGAAGATCAACGGAGAAGCGGCGTAACGTAGCCTTAGACAGCGGAAAAATGCAGGAATTTGTAAAAGCAATGACGAACGCATGGTTTTATGGTATATGGATTATTTCAGGTGGTTGCTAGGGTGTTTGAGGTGCTATTTTAGGTGGTTTCTATGGTGTTACTTAACACATATTGCTATGTGGTTGCTTGATGGCTGTTATAGTGTTGCTAGGTGGTTACAATGGTATCCCAGTTGATTAATATGGTGTTGCTAAAGAATTGCTTGGTGGGTGCTAGTGGTTCTTGGCAGTTACTAGGGTATCCTAGATGATTGTTATGGGGCTGCTAAAGCAACACCATAGCAACCACTTAGCAACACCATAACAATCACCAGGGATACCATAGCCAACATAATAGCAGCCAATTTAAATACTATAGCAGCCACTTAGAAAAACAATGGTGACCTATTGACCATTAAAGTAACCACCTAGTAACCAGTAAAGGTGTGCATCCATTCGGCACTTTTTTATTTAGCTCAGTACATCATTTTTCACATTTCAACTCTGGGATATTTGCATGCATCTAGCGTAGAGCTGGAGGTTTTCCATCTCAGACACATTCTCACAACAGGAAAACGTTGCCAGGGTGTTCAAGATGGTAGCAATGGTGTTTGATGTGCTATTTTAAGTGGTTTCTATGGTGTTCTAAGTGGTTATTATGGTATTATGTTGCCATGTGGTTGCTAGATGGTTACAATAGTATCCCAGTTGATTAATATGGTGTTGCAAGGTATTTGCTAGAGAATTGCTTGGTGGGTGCCAGTGGCAGTAGTTGGCAGTAACCAACAGAGATACCATAGCAACCACATGGCAACATAATAGCAGCCACTTGAAATACCATAGAAGCCACATAGAAAAACAACAGTGACCTAGTGACCATGTAGCAACGTCCAGCAACTTCATAGAAGTGCAAACCACTAAAGATGTGCAACCATTCAGACACATTCAGGAAACAGGAAAACTTTCAGGGGTGGCGCCTGGGTAATTTCAGGTGGTTACTGGGGTGTTTAAGATGGTTGCTGTGGTGGTCAACATGGTATTTCAGGTGGCTGCTATGGTGTTCCTTGAAGTGATTATCATGGTATTATGTCGCTATGTGGTTGCTAGATATAGTGTTGCTGGGTGGTTACAATGGTATCCCAGGTGATTGATATGGTAGTTGCAAAGGAATCCCTTAGAATGGGTGCCAAGCCATTGCTAGGGGGTTGCTTGGACGTTACTATGTTATCCGAGATGATTGTTATGAGGCTGTTAAAGCAGCACCATAGCAACCACCAGGAATACTATAGCTGCCACAAGGCACTATTAAGGCAGCCACTTAAAATACCACAGCAGCCACTTAGAAAATCAATAGTGACCTAATGACCATGTAGCAAGAGTCCAGCAACTCAACAGAAGGGCAATTTCATGCATCTAGCATAGGTGGATGCTATGGTGTAGCTTGAAGTGGTTATTATGGTATCCCAGGTGGCTGTTGCGGTGTTGCTGTGTGGTTGCTAGATGGCTGTTATAGAGTTGATAGGTGGTTACAATGGTACAGTGATGAGCAAATCTCTAGGGTGGTTGCTAGAGAATTGCTTGGTGCTAGTGGCTGCTTGAGGTATGGCATGACCCACTGTGAATCCACCAGAAAAGTATTCACACATGGGCTTGCTTAGACCTTACCCGGACTTTGTACTAGAGGATGGCAGGATAATGACCCAGGTAACGTCCAAAACGAATAATTCTGACATTTGCGTTCACACATACAGCTCCCCTGGGTCCAGAAGGTCCAGAAAGGTTCTGGCTTACCGTATATATCTGAAAGGAACTTTGGACAGCTCTCTGGTCAAGTATGCTGTATATATCTGTACCTAGCCACAAACCCCTTGTATGCATGGACGTACTAGGCCAGATTTTGATTCTGGCTCCATTCTAACTTCTCACTATTTGGCTATTTTGACCCAGTAAACTCACAAATCTCCTTGCGGTGATGCCGTCGTCACCCATGTGGTATCTGTACATCAGGCGTGAGCTGACACCGTGGTTTTGAGAGCATGTGTAAGCCGGTATCATTTGGCAGTGGATTCTGATCTGTGTGATGTCCTAGCTATGAAATACACACCGGAATCCTGTGAAGGGTTCCACAAAGAGATGCTGAAAATAACCTGACGAGATGCGATAGTCATGGCATTCGGGTAGCATTGACTCTGAAACATGAGCGCAATTCGAATGACCCTGTGTTTTCTTAATCCACAGCCCAGACGCAATTCATTTGCATGAATGTCATTTGTGGGGGTACATCACTGGACTGTCCAGGCTACCTTCTTTTACACACACACACATATACTTGGTAACATACCATGTAAGGACACAACATACTGTATATAACACTGTCCAAATGTTTGTGGACACCCCTTCTAATGAATGCCTTCAGCTAATAAATTGCACCCAGGTGTGCACACACAAACGGCTTGTCTAGTCCATGTAGAGAAGAAGTACTGCCAATAGAATAGGACTCTCTGCAGGAGCAGGTAATAAACATGATCCTATTGGCACCATGCTGCCTAACGCCAGGCATGGGTTAGAGGGGTATAAAGCCCCCCAGCATTGAGCTGTGGAGCAGTGGAAGAACTGTGTTCTCTGGAATGATGGTGGTGGAGCTCCATCCAATGCTTTTGAGATACTATGTTGGGGAGTTGGGGATAAGGTGGGGTGGAGATTGTCCACCCCAACATAGTGAACTCACTAATGCTTTTCATGCTAAATGCAAACAAATCCTCACAACAATGGTTCTCAACAACAAAACTCATTTTAATACCTTATACTACATATTTAATACCTAATACTACATTTTCATCAACATGAATGAGCATGTGTCCAAATACTTTTGCCTATGTAGGTAGTATGCAAGTACCTACATGTAATAAGTTTTATGAGCTTAAACATAACCTTAATTTGTGTAAGGTCCTTATGTCACATTTTATTTAGGTTGTTTTTTTTAGCTTTTAAAGGTTGAATTCATGTGTTCAGCATATATTTGTTGTAGCTTTTTAGCTTGAATCTACAAACTCAACATATATCTGTGGCTGTTTTTCCATTACTGTTTCTTTACAGTTCTTTTTTTTATATACATAATCTGAGTCTCTTTGCAGATATGGGCATCACAGGCCGAGCCTGCAGGTCTTTGGTATCTACCAAAAATAAAAAGTTTTGTTTAGCCTAAATCTACATTTTCAACTCACTCCATTTAGAGCTTTCCGTTTTCATTCTCTCCGTCTGCTTTCTGTTCTTCTTATCGGAGCAGCATGTGAACATGTGAAGACAGGGATTAATAAAAGACAGTGAGGCAGCAGACTGCACTTATAAATACTCCTGGATGCAGCCTTTTTGTCTCTTTATCAGGCGGGCGAGACACAAAGGTGTTTGCAGGAGGCAGCCGTGGAGGTGTCTCTAAAGCAATTTGCTGCTTTTGCATAATCCACAGACACCCCACTCTGGGCAAAGCTATTTCTGTTAAACACACTAAGCAGATTACACTGCAGCCAAAAAGTGTAATGTATTCCTTCACTCTGCTTTTGGGACGAGAAAGAGGCCAAAAAAAAGGAGAGGAGATTGCATTTCTTACATTATTTTCATCCATCACAGGACAAGAAAGAGGGTGAGAATAAGGGATGAAGGGATGAAAAGGTAAAAAAAATAAAATAAAACAAATCTCCACATCCAAAATTTGTTGGCGGTCGGCACCTGAGATTAAAATAATACCCCCGTTTTCAGTCTCCCTTTCCCCTACATTATATATATATATATATATATATATAGATAGATAGATAGATAGATATGTGTGTAATCATAAATATATATATATATATATATATATATATATATATATATATATATATATATATATATATTCATTCATTTGTATTGGTTTATATTTTAATATGGTTCAAACTTCTAGATGTTGAAATATATAAAAAATACAAAGATTGTCATATGTATATATGTATAAATAGGGACAGAGAGAGAGACAGAAAGACAGGGACAGCAGGAGGTTTGGCCTCAACCTCAGTGAAGTCCGCTGGGACGGCTGGAGTACGGGGAGTTTTCCCTCATCACTGTTTCTTTCCTGTAATTTATGCATACATTTCCCTCTGATTCATCGGGTCCAGCTGTTCCGTCCGTCTGCGGTGTTTAGAACCCTAAAGAAGGAAAGATTCCTGTGCTTAACACGGGACAAATGCAGGGATGTACCATATTTAGAGCATGCGGCTGCTTTGCCTCAGTGGATTTCCATTTACACTGATCTAGAAACAGCTTTAGTCATGATGAGCCCATTCACAGTGCATAACACTGTGTACCGGAGTTAGACAAGCTGTTTTCAGAACTGGTGTATCAGGACATATATAACTTCCTGTATAATGTCCCATATGGGACAGTAGCAGGTAGTGTACAGAAATAACAGAGTTAAGGGGGATTCTAGGGGTTCATAGCAGGAAAAATGGTCAAGCATAAGAATCTGAGACACTTTGACAAGAACCAAACTGTGATGTTCTAGACAACTGGGTCAGAACATCTCCAAAACAGCAGGTAGGTCTTGTGGGGTGTTCCTACCAAAAGTACTCCAAGAAAGCACTGGAGGTGTCCAGATACCTCAGGGCACCTTCTGAGGTCTCGTGGATTCCATGCCTCAGGGTGTTAGCTACTCACGATTGGGCAGGTGGTGTTAATGTTATGGCTGATCGGTGTATATATCTCTATTTTTCCAATAACTTTGAATAAAATATATTCATAACAAAACCTCGTAGCTCCATTTTCTCTAGTTTGAAGTGTCCAAATTCATGAAAAATTGACCAATAGAGACTCTAGGAATAATAATACTACAGATTAATAATCATCAGACATGTAGAAATTACTAGAGACCCAGACTTGAGTAAAAGTACTTAAGTGCTCAATCAGAAAAGTGACTTAAGTGAATTAAGTACTGAAAGTAGTTTATTCTAAAATGTATTACTTAAGTACTGAAAGTAAAAGTACAAGTAGGTTCATACTGAGACTGTATGGGTGGGTATGGGAAGCAGCTGAAGATGACCAGAACATGGTTGGAGAGGATTCTTCTGGAGGAGTTTTAGTGTCTTATTTTAACCTCAGACGTTTGGTCTGGTCTGCTCTGCATTAATGGTTAAAGCGAGTGGTGAAGAAGATCACCATGGCCAGATCCAGAGAACTCTCTGAGGCCTTCAGAAAGAAGGGTTGAGATGTTGTAGAGGAGTATTCAGATGGTTAAAAAGAACTCAGAACTGTTAGAAATCAGCCGCCGTTCCACCGTGCAAGTGGAGAACCTCTAAAAACAGCACCACAGGACTTACAGGTAGTCCTCACCACAGTTGTTGTCTAAATACAGCATTAGAAAGGGACCAAACTAGTCTGATTGTCATGGGAGGTGTCAAGGAGGACCCCTGTCCTATTCTACTTGGGCTTCATCTGTCCAGGAGACATTCCAGAAGTCTTGGTATTCTGTGGAAAACTTTATTCTTGCCCTGATATTATGTTTCGCTGGTTTTTATGTTCTGGATGAATGCTGTATGTCATCGGGGACAAGAAAAGTATGGTATTTCTGAGCTCTGCACCAGCTGGAGGCGGAGGTGGATAGATAGCGCATGTGAAGTGGAGCAGTAGGACCACCAAGGAAATGACACGCCTCCGTGTGGGACCCTGAATGGGTATTGGCCTTAGCCTGACCCGCCATTAGAAAGGGTACAACCCCTCCTCTCATGTCGGCTTGATCGTTAAAACATGTTATTCAGTCCCTAATGCCTCTCCCTAAACCTTGTCTCCAATCTCCTCATGCTTTATGGCTGGCTTACCTGCTCTCGTTACGGCTCCGGCAGTTCGGTCTTCAGGAGGCGTCTTGACAATAATGCGGAGAGGCTCCTCTCGAAACATTTCACAGGCCAAGGGGCAATGTGCACCTGCCTTGTTAGCTACCCAGATTGCTGAAGTCTGCACACACACACACACAGATTTGTTTTTGTACAATGCCAGGACTTGGAGTCATACACATGTCCCATATGCAATAGATAAATGGTTATTGATTATCTCTCTGTGTCTTCAATTAGTCCATTCTTGAAGGAGGTGTTTGTGTTAAAAGCAGGAAAACAGGAGACACAGAACCAAACTGTGATGTTCTAGACAACTGGGTCAGAACATCTCTAAAACAGCAGGCAGGTCTAATGGGGTCTTCCTACCAAAAGTGCTTCAAGTAAGGACAACCGGTGATCCGGCGACAGGGTCATGGGCACCTAAGGGTCATTAATGCTCATGGTGGTCCCACCTCACAACTTCCAGGACTTAAAGAATCTGCTGCTAATTTTATGGAGGTGTCCAGATACCTCAGGGCACCTTCTGAGGTCTCATGGATTCCATGCCTCAGGTCTGTTATGGTGGAAGGGGGTTAGGTACTCACTATTAGGCAGGTGGTATTAATGTTATGGCTGATCGCTGTATATATCTCTATTTTTCCAATAACTTTGAATATAATCTATTCATAACAAAACCTTGTAGCTCCATTTTCTCTAGTTTGAAGTGTCCAAATTTGAAGTGTCCAAAATTCATGAAAAATGGACCAATAGAGACTCTAGGAATAATAATAATACTACAGATTAATAATCATCAGACATGTAGAAAGTACTAGAGACCCAGACTTGAGTAAAAGTACTTAAGTGCTCAATCAGAAAAGTGACTTGGGTAGAAGCAGAAGTGTCTTTTGTACTTAAGTACTGCAAGTAGTTTATTCTAAAAAGTTCTACTTAAGTACTGAAAGTAAAAGTACAGTACTGGGTTCTGTAGTTTTTACAGAAAGCAGTCAAAAGTTTGGGTATCAGTGTTTATATGATTTCAGATGCTCAGACTGAAGGCCTGTCTCAGTTCCTCTGGCTGTAGTAGAAGGGCAGGACTGTAGAAGACAGAGTTCATGAACTTCACGAGTCTTCAGTTCACTCTCTAAACTAACTCACCCAAAAGAGAGAGAGAGAGAGCTGAACAGACCTGACCCAACCCGCCACATACAAAAGTTTCATCTGTAAAACCAGTGAGGAGCAGCTCAAACCGCTGAGCTTCACTCTCTGTGAACTCAACTACAGCTGAAAGATCTCAGGCCACTCGGACACATACGAGTATTTGCAGGAGGTGAAGATGGAGGAGGTTCTTCTGGTGGTTCTTCTTCTTCCATCTGGAGATAAACTAACAGAGCTCCAGCGTTAGTGTCTGTGAGAGGAAGAACGGCAGCATGCTCGCTCACAGCTCCATCGCCTGTTCTGCTCAGTGTTGAGGCGACTTCATCGAACCCGGTGACAGCGCCATCTAGCGCTCTGGAGGTGATAATGTGGGTCCGAAATGATTCGTACTGTTTTATAATTGTAGTGAGTAACAATGCAGCACGTAAACAAACAATGTAACTGAGTAAAAGTATTAAACTCAGAAAAAAATATACTCCAGTAGATACAGATACATGGTTTTAGTACTGAAGTACAGTAGTGAACTAGTTCTACTTCCTTACTATACATTTAATATTATATGCATATTATGAAGATTCTGTATTATATATATATATATATATATATATATATATATATATATATGTGTGTGTGTGTGTGTGTGTACAGGTAATACCTAGACTTAACACTAATAAATCCCAAAATATATTTTACACACCCATACATGCATTTCCAGCATTTTTCTGATGTTCTGATCCAGGCGGACTTACATTCTGATTCATGTAGGAAGATCATGTAGCTTTATGCCCCTAGGACCTAGTGGTGCTCAACGCTTGGCTGAGGAATCGAACCCCAGTCTGCCATGGGGATGGTGGTGTTACGCTACACTGTCCATAAGTATATATATATATATATATATATATATATATATATATATATATATATATGTTTTGGATTTTCTAAGTCAAGCATTTCATGTCCTGAAAATATATGAAAACACACACACACACACACACTTAAACACACTACCCTCTAGGAAGGTCAGGCCAGCTGCGACTCTTGGGGCAGGGAGGCTACACTCACTCAGATCATTCAATCTCTGTCACGCTGCATCACTGTGTGCAGTGTGCAGCTACATAAAACCTGCACTCTCAAGACTTCATCACTGCGCTTGACTGATCACTCCGCTGATTTAGGAGAACTGAGGCCGACCGGGCCTGCCCATACCCCTGCCCATACCCTTCATAGAACTGCACTCTTTTCTAGCTAGGGGTTTGAGGCTGAGCAAGCCTTACAGAACACAGAGAAAAACCCACTGATTCATGAATAGTAAGACAGTGTATATAAATATAATATTACATATAATGTAGATTCCATGCCTCGAATACTGGTGGAATTTGGTGGAACAAAGAGGACCTACTCACTATTAAGCAGGTGGTATTAATATTATGGCTGATTGGTGGCTGATTGGTGTACATATATATCTCGCAATTGTTCACACTTCTTTACATTGTGAAATTTCAGCAAATTCATGAAATGCTCCAAAATGAGTCTGAAATCTTGAAGGATATTTACAGTGACTTCTATTGAAAGGAATTTCCATTGTCTTATAATTACCTTTGGAGATACAAGTCTTTAAATGTAATTTAAAAGCATTACTATATTACTATAGTAAAGCTGCTTTGTGACAACAGCTGTCATAAAAAGCGCAATACAGATAAATTAGATTTCATTTGATTTATATACATATAAGAACAACTTTTTCATAAAAATATTTGTATATAATTTTATTATGTATTGTAAAATAAGTAACAACATATTAAACGTGCCGTAGAATTTGTATACGCCACATTTTGAATTTATATATGGCATATTGTTTCTTTCCAAGTCCATTTCTATTATTTTATATATATATATATATATATATATATATATATATATATATATATATATAGCATTTCTATTGGTTCATTCATCCAAAATTATTTACACTGCACAGTTCAAATGAAACAGAGATATAGGGTTTTCATTGGACATCAGCGATATTTGGGAAGAAACTACCCTAAAATGTGGCGTATACAAATTGTACATCACGTTTAATATGTTGTTACTTGCAATATATAATACAATTATATACAAATATTTTCCATGTAATTGCTGTCCCATGAAAAACATGTATCTCCGAAATTATGACTTTTAATGATAAGGCAAAAATGCTAACCGATAAGAGTTCTGTTATTCTGAGAAATTTAGAGCATTTCTATTGGTCAATTCATCCAGTATTATTTACACAGTATACAGAAGCAACCACAGGGTTCAAACCATAAAGCAAACTAAATGGAGATACATGTTTTTTTATTATTATTATTATTATTATTGGACAGCAGTGATTGGAGTTGGATCCTGGGTAGGGAGTGGAGTCCAGCAGTGAGAATGACCGGTTCTCACAGAATGCTGCATTAAGCGTGAGTTCAGCCATCCTACAGTACTTAGTGGCTTTGGCTGTGAAGTGAGCTTGGCTTGGACCTTGTGCTTAGCTTGTCAGTCAGGGGCCTGGTTTTCCAAAAGTGTCTCAAGATCTGTTTTAACCAGCAGAGAAAGTGTCTAATGTGAGGCTCAACCTACTATTTAAGGAGCATCCTGATGCTAAGAAGCTTTCGGAAAGACTGGCCCGGATGTTTAGCCGGAGAAAAAGACACTGGTCTATTCTAATTTCTAGATTTTGTATTTCTCAGTAAATAAAATTGATTATTTTTTTCATAGCAACTCCTTACCTATGCATAAAAGACTGTTTTCTGCTTCCTCCCTCTCTCTCTCTCTCTCTCTCTGCTGCATTTTCCCCAGACCCCTATATGCACAATCAGATGCCCCCATTATCTAATTGTGCATGGGGCACACGTGGTCTACTCCAATCTGTAACCTTTTCCCTTCATTATTCTCTGGTGGATGGCTGCGGGGAGATGAATGGCGCAGTCCGGGCCTGTTTTTTTTTTTTTCATTGTTGTTTTTTTTTTATTGCCCTCGCATGTTTAAGGCGCTGTCAGTTAAAGCGGGTAATGCAGTGGGAGTTTGTGCATTTGATTAGCTCGCTGCTCTGGGGGCCGGGTGGAGCATTAGAGGGAGCAGGCTGTAATTCTGAATGGCTGACACAGTAAAGTCTAATTAATAAACAGGGAAGACGGGGAAGGAGAAGAATCGGGGCACCGCCTGGTCCCCGGTGACTGTAGGACAAGGCGGAACGCATGGGGATTGCGTTACAGGGATGAGCGTTTGATATGAGGTGCAGACATGTCAGCAGAGAGACAGCATAAGTGTGCGCGCATCCGAATTTAGCATGAAGTGTGTTTAATCCGTCAACACTGCCAGTCCCAGGGCAATCCGACAGCATCCCAAATAATAGCGCTGTAGCTTACCAATTACAGCCCATTCCCCACGCAGCACCACACGTCTGGCAATAAGGAGGCCCAGGCCAGCGCTCTGACAAAAAGCAACATGCTGTAGCTCACAGTCGAGCGTAAGCAAACTGTATTTCACACCGTATTGATCTCATTTCACGGCTTCCGGCCATGGATTACAAAAACAACAACAGAGATATGCCCACGAACAACAATCCCCTCCGACAATTAAACATGCTCATGGCGCCAGTTCAGTGCCAAGACCAAGCCGAGAGGGCCTCTAGATGTAAGATATATTGATCTTACACCGTGTCCTCTGGTTGAATATGCTAACTATATGAAACAGAGATAGTTCTCCATGTATGGCTGCACAGATTACCTGTAAATGTACAGTACTTTAGTATTTTCACAGTATTTGTTTATAGCAGAAAGCTTGAAGATTCCTTCTCATCCAGCATTTCTTCTTAAATCGAGAGTATTAATAGGAAGGACTTGCACCTACCTTGCAGTAACAGCTTCTACACTTCTAGGAAAGGCTATACACCAGATGTTGGGACATTGCCGTGAGAATCTGACTGCATTCGGCTCCAAGGCCATCAATAAGGTCAGGTACTGATGGTAGATGATTAGTTTTGGCTCTCCAACAGTATTTTCTGATATTACAAAGCTTGTAGATACCTTTTTATCCAACCTTTCTTCTGAAATCAGGGGAACTAAAATAAGGAGCGCTTCCACCTTTGCTGCAGTAACAGCTTCTACTCTTCTGGGAAGGCTATACACCAGATATTGGGATATTGCTGTGAGAATTTGACTGCATTCGACTCCAAGGCCATCACTGATGTCAGATAGTGATGGTAGATGATTAGATTTGGCTCTCCAACAGTATGTTTTTTATCAGAAAGCTGGTAGATATCTCCTTTTTCAATGTTTCCCAATGTTGAAATCAAGGCTATTAAAATAGAAAGCGCTTCCATCTTTGCTGCAGTTACAGCTTCTACACTTTTAGGAAAGACCATACACCAAATGTTGGGACATTGCCACTCCAAGGCCATTAATGAGGTCAGGTATTGATGGTAGATGACTAGTTCTGGCTCTGCAACAGTATTTTTTGATATTAGAAAGCTTGTAGAGATCTTATCCAATGTTTCTTCTGAAATCAAGGGAATTAAAATAGGGAGCGCTTCCACCTTTGCTGCAGTAACAGCTGTTGGGACATTGCTGTGAGAATTTGACTGCTTTCAGCTCCAAGGCCATCAGTGATGTCAGGTGCTAAAGTCAGATGATTAGTTCTGGCACTCCAATTCATCCCAACAGTACTGGAGGGAGCTCCATCACTCCAGACAATGCGGTTCAACTGCTTTACAGCCCAGTGCTCGTGGGCTTTATGGCCCCCTAGCCAGTGCTTCGCATTGACCTTCAAATGACCTTAAGCTTCAGCTTCGCCAGAGCATCCCGTTCTATCATCAGTGCTTTCATCTGGAGATAATATAAGCAATGGTTGGCAGCAAATGTGCTAATTAAAACAAGTTGTCTGGATAGTTTTGGACCAACCGTGCCTCGCTGCAGAACCTCAGCAATTTTGGAGCACCGTGGGTCTCTTTTATTTCCATGTTTTAAAAGATGATTCTAGCCTGTAGTACTGGGTCTCGTACAGCATCATTTCTGCTGCATGTAAGTCATTATAGCTAATGAATGGATTTCTAACCTATTCATTACAGCTTCCCATGAAGAATCAAGCAGACAGCCAAGCCAGCAGGAGATGAACTGTGGCGTCCAGGAAATTGAACATTAAGAAAACACGTAACAGAGAAATTATTAGTGTTTACAGAGAAGACAAACCCTAGAAACTTTCTTCTGCGGTGCTGTCGTCAACTGATCTGCTGAAAGGAAGACCACTGTATTGATCCTAAATTTAAAAAAAGGTGTTTTTAACCTTGGAAATTACAGTTATTACTAGTGGAGTAAACACAAAACAAGCCATGATTTCATATTAAATATTCATCATTCAAAAGTCATTAAAGTAACTGGAGAAATTTGGGTGAAGGGACCACCACCATGCCGTCAGCTTATGCTGATTTGGGAGGAGACTGAAAAGAGGGGATAAGTGGAGCCAGAAATTAGATACTTGACAGGGTCATAGAAAGCTGACGAGGTTCTGGAGTGTTGCGAAGACTTGTCATGGACACATGAAGAAGGTAGACAGGGTATTTATGGGACGTTAGAATGGAAGAGGGGGTCTTCAGGGATGTTCCTCCTCCCAAAATCTTTGTTCTGTCGTAGCAGCTCTTAAATTGGGTCAGGTAACAGACACAGGTGAGCCCCAATTCAAGGCTACGTAGACCACGAAGGCCGAACTGAAACAAGGCGGTCGGTGTCACAGCACTGCTGTTCACCCCCTTATCGTAGCATCTTAGCTCCTGTCAACTAGCAACCCTGACGTCCACAGTTGGCATGCAGTGGATCTAAGCAGACATTTGTGGGATCCCTCATTGCCATGGAAAGGAAGGACAGCCACATATGAAGGAGCCTTCGAAATGGGACAGCCTAGTCAACCCTGCAACTGGTATTCGAATGCAGGCTCCGAAGAATGCAGTCCCTGATATGCTGGCACAGCTAGTGATTAGAAAAAGTCGGTGGACACATGGTCCCCTCATCCATATTGGGACTTCATATTGGAGGTCTGTCCTTTTAAAGAACCAGTTTACAAATAGCTCCAGAGTCTGGTATGACACAAATATACTGTACATTTATTTTATTTATTTTATAATTTTACAAATTGATTTCTAACTGTGTGTAATTATAACTTAAGTATACAATATATAATTTATAATATATATATATATATATATATATATATATATATATATATATATATATATATATAATTTTTTTTTTTTTTTTTTTATATTGGTAAAGATTTTTCAGTAAAACATAAAAAAATGATTGCTCCAGCTAAACAAAACAGACAGCAGCAATTTTTTATTTAATTATAATCCAAAATAATTAATAAAAAAATAATTTACACATCCAACCACCTTTTAAATGTGTAAATTAAGACACATATTGGACCTGTTCTTTAGATACAATGGGAAATTTTTATTTACTCATTACAGCAAAGAAGTAGGATGGCGTGGTGGTGCCACAGGTAGTGCACGTGTCACACAGCTCCATGAATCTGGGGTTGTGGGTTCGATCCCTGCTCCAGGGTGGGTTTCCTCCAGATACTCTCTGTACCCTCCCAAAAGGTACACATGGTAGATGACTATTCTGAATTGCCTACATGTGTGAGCAAATGCTTGTATGTGGTACCCTGCGTCTGGGGGTATTCCTGGGGGGTATTCACAATGGACGGATGGACTTTAATGAAGTTCCTTTGTAATTCTGCTTCCACATTTCTGCGTCTCCTTACATATCCAACTTAAAAAGCCAGAGTGAGCCATGCTACAGCACCCCTGGGGCAGAGGGGGTTACAGGCCTTGCTGAAGGGCCCAACAGTGGCAGTTTAGTGGACATGGTCCCACAACACTGTGATCTAACAACATGAGCCATCATTGCCAACTGTGTCTTAGTAGTAAAGCTGCTACAAATGATTATTTGAGGGATGCCATAGAAGAGCCATTTTTGCTTCCATAAAGAACCAAGACAGATGTGTGTGAAGAACCATCTTTTTGCCAACATGTTTTTTTTTTTAAATTGGTTATTAGATGGTACTGGAATTGTAGCACCTTTCATTTTTAAGAGTGTGCAGTAACTAAAGGTCCCAGTTACGACAGCAGCTAACTGGTAGCATTGCTTTTTTTTTCCTTGTTGTCCAATTTGGCACTTCCAATGAACCCACCTACTCATAGCTCCCCCTAGCTCTAGAAATGCTCCAGACACTAGAAGTTACGTCAAGTCAGATTTATTTGTTCAGCTTTTTACAACTGTTGTCGTCACAAAGCAGCTTTACATAATTAGTAATTAGTAAAAGACAGAGACAAAAAAGAAATAACGTAAGAAGGCATGAAGGATCCAAGACCCCCAGTGAGCCCCAACGGCGACAGTGGCAAGGAGAACCTCCCTCAGAGCTGGAGGAAGAAACCTTGAGAGGAACCAAGACTCACAAGGGAGACCCGACCCGTCCTCCTCTGATCAGAACTATTTATTAATTATTGATAAATGTCACCAAACCATCTAAACTGTTGAACTGCTCTGATCATAATCATAATATAATAATCATGGTGTAGATAGTTAATAGTGGTAATATTATTAATAGTGCAGATAGTTAAGAGTCCATTTAGGTTTAACATGGTCATTAGACAGATAGCAGTGGTAGGAGGGTGTGCCGCTGGTCTGGTATGGGTGGTAGTGGGTGGGGGGCCTGATGGTCGGACTGGTAGGTGGCAGCTGGTCTGACGCAGGTAGAGGGGACCTCAGCGGGCAATCTTCCAGCAGGTCGAGCTGGTTGACCCTTTACTCGGATAAGGTAAAGAGACAGAGTTACTGCTACTAATGTGGCAAGGTCCCCAGCTTCACCACACCAGCTAATAAACACCTGTGCTGGCCAACATCGCTTAAGAGTAATGAGGGGAGAGAGAGAGTGCCATCTACCTACCCAGAGAATGCATGGCCAATTGTGCTCTCTCAGACTCCGGACGCTGATGGCAAAGCAGCATGGCTCTGGATTCAAACTCTCGGCCCAGAACCAAACTGAAGAACCTAGAACCATATAATCAATGAACTCAGAGCTCTAACCACTGAACCACCACTGAGGCTTTTAAAAGTTAAGAAAGTATGCTAGAAAAACTTTTTGTTGCCGAAGAAGTGCAGAAAAAATTCTCAGAACAGTTCTGCACCCCCAGTTATAAACATACCCTCCATAACACACTGTAATCACCTGATCAAGCGCGACCCGCACAGTGGTGCCTTATACAGTTCCTCTGATAGACGGAGCCTCCAGCGCCTGTGCTTTCTCATCCTCTGCAGCCTGGAGGTCCTACAGAGTCCAGGTCTTTTGAGCTGTCCATCATTCGCTCTCTTACTCTCTTGCTGCTGAGCAGGAGGGCTGCAGGGTGGGTCGCCTTGACCTCTCTCCGGCCAGCAAATCAGCGCTCTGACAGGCTCTCCGGCCGACAGCTGCCTGCCTGCCCGCTTCTCTGCCCACCCGCAGACCACAATGCACCGCACTGCCATCTGCATCCAACACCCACGCTGCTGCGCCACACAGCCTGCCACGAAGTCCTTGACATGGCGGGTTATGATAAATACATTAGTCATAACTGGCATGCGGGAAAAGAACATGCTGAATTTGAAATACAATATGATTGCACACTCGTTTTTATAGCAAATCCTGAGAAGATGCACTGTTGGTTCCCTGAAGAACCTTTTAATGAGACCCTTTTCTTGTTAGAACATGTGAAGAATCGCTGTAAAGCAGCTATAGCATGTATTTATTGAGAATACAGGTTGTTTTGTGATACATAAATAAAATGTTTGTGACTTTGGTTGGGGTGAAAAATGCTCAGATGCAGATTTACAAGCCTTTTTACCACCCTGTTATTCCTTTACACTGTTTTTTTCTGTTTTTGGGGAAAGAAATGTTGAGCTCTGATTTTATTGGCTGGTCTATGGCACTACAATGGCTCACAGGAGCCTAGTCTTATTGGATACTGTTGCTGCCCTTTGGGTGCAATGACAAATGGCCCGATAGGCTAGAGTTTAGCTTTAGCTTCACCGAAGGGGCAGCATCTCTGCAAGCTAGAGTTCAGTTTTAGCCTAGCACCCGCTAGCTTCTCTCAGCATTAACTTCCTGGCTACTTGTCAGTGGACACTAGCACAAGCCATGCCATGGTCACAACAAGTAGCAGAGTCTGGTGGTGATGTTCATCCTGGGGCAAGATCTAAAAAAAAATGCTAGGTATCAGCAACACCACACTGTTGAAAAAAAAAAAACGTTAATGTAAAAAATGTTAAGCTGTTCAATCGGCATAACCAGGCTGGCAGACCAGCATGATCAGGGTCAGCAAGCTGGTCAACCAGCATTGCCATGGTGGTTGACAGCATGACCAGCATAACCAAGGTGGTTGACAGCATGCCCAGTATGACCAGGACACGCAAGCTGGTCGACCATCATGACCGAGGTGGTTGACAGCATGACCAGCACCACCAAGCTGGTTGACCAGCATGAATAGCAAGACCAAAATAACCAAGCTGGTTGACCAGCATCACCAGGCTGGTTGACCATCATGACCAACCAGCATGACAAGTGAGTACACACACACACCCAGAGCAGTGGGCAGCCAACTCCAGCGCCCGAGGAGCAGAAAGGGTAAAGGGCCTTGCTCAAGGGCCCAACAGTGGCAGCTTGCCAAGCCCGGGAATCCAACCCACAACCCTGTTATCAACAGCCCAGCGCTCTAACTGCTGAGCCACCACTGCCCCGCTACCTTTTGCTACCTTTTCCACTACCTTCACCACCAAGGACCAGTTCAGACCACCCGAAACCAGTTACCAGCAAAAGCTGTTCTTGAGGTGAAGGAATATTCTCCTTACATTTGACCGCTTTACCACCTTTGACCAGAGCTTTCTCTAGGGGGCGGGGTTTATATGATTATTGGGGGTGTATATAAAGTCAATACTGTTATGTAACAATTTTGGGTTTTTTTAATTGGCCTGTTTTCCGGTTTTGGTTCTGCTGTATTTTCTTGTTTTTAAGGACCCTAGTTTATCCCTTCCATGTATTTAACTCTCATGATTCAATCATGCCATGTTTTCAATTCTAGAACATCTTAAAAAAATCCCCACATGGTGTAAAGACTCTATAAACATTAAAAGGCTTTACCTAGAGCCAGATGTCCAGGCCGTTGAAATATTGTTTGCATGGGTATATATGAGGGATGGAAAAACTGACAGAGATAATAGAAATAGGGAGAAATAGGGAAATGGTGAGAGGCTGAGAGAGACTCTGAATGTAGAAAGACATGACAGGAATGACATGAGAGTTCTGATAATACCTATCTGCATTACACTGAGGAGAAAAAGAAATCAGGCTAAGGAGTCATACAGTATTTGATCAAAGCTTACCTTTTCAGACAACAATGGGAGAGATTTGCTATTATGGTGAAATGAGGAGGACATGTGGTGTAGAGAGCAATTTGCATGTGAGGAGACCACTCAAACCCACCAAGTGACAAAGAGTTAGCTGAGCAAACAAAGGCAGAAACTGCTGCATCTGAGACTACTCTGGTTTTAGACAATAATCCTCGGCATAATCCTCCTCTGAAGGAAGAAATTGCTTAAATGATCTTTTTCCTGTTGCTTTGGTGAGCCATTCATACGTAAACATACAAAATCCCCTTTGCCTGTTGTTCCTGGGGAGGTCTACTGTCTTATCGATTTTTTAGTTACCTCTTACTTGTTGTTTTACACTGGGAAATTCTAAGGGATGTGGGGGGTGATGCACAACCTAACATATGCAACATGGATATTTCATGTTAAACATGGTGGAGGTAGTGTCACACACTGTTACTGTAACTAAGACCTCCAATCTCCCTCTTGGTGGTGTAAAAGAGCAATGTTTAGCAGAAGATCTATAACTTACAGTGAGAGCTAGCCATGTTAAACATGGTGGAGGTAGTGTCACACACTGTTACTGTAACTAAGACCTCCAATCTCCCTCTTGGTGGTGTAAAAGAGCACTGTTTAGCAGAAGATCTATAACTTACAGTGAGAGCTAGCCATGTTAAACATGGTGGAGATAGTGTCACACTTACTGTAACTAAGACCTCTAAACCCCCCACTTGGTCATGTAATAGAGCACTGTTTAGAAGCAGATCCACAACTCACAGTAAGAGCTATCCAGGTTAAACATGGTGGAGGTAGTGTCACACACTGTTACTGTAACTAAGACCTCCAATCTCCCTCTTGGTGGCGTAATAGAGCACTGTTTAGAAGCAGATCCACAACTCACAGTAAGAGCTATCCATGTTAAACATGGTGGAGGTAGTGTCACACACTGTTACTGTAACTAAGACCTCCAATCTCCCTCTTGGTGGCATAATAAAGCACTGTTTAGAAGCAGATCCACAACTCACAGTAAGAGCTATCCATGTTAAACATGGTGGAGGTAGTGTCACACACTGTTACTGTAACTAAGACCTCCAATCTCCCTATTGGTGGCATAATAGAGCACTGTTTAGAAGCAGATCCACAACTCACAGTAAGAGCTATCCATGTTAAACATGGTGGAGGTAGTGTCACACACTGTTACTGTAACTAAGACCTCCAATCTCCCTCTTGGTGGCGTAATAGAGCACTGTTTAGAAGCAGATCCACAACTCACAGTAAGAGCTATCCATGTTAAACATGGTGGAGGTAGTGTCACACAATGTTACTGTAACTAAGACCTCCAATCTCCCTATTGGTGGCATAATAGAGCACTGTTTAGAAGCAGATCCACAACTCACAGTAAGAGCTATCCATGTTAAACATGGTGGAGGTAGTGTCACACAATGTTACTGTAACTAAGACCCCCAGTCTCCCTCTTGGTGGCATAATAGAGCGCTGCTCTACAACTCACTGTATCTCCAAAATGGTAAAATGCTATTTAGGCAGAAAATGTCAAACTTTTATTTTAGTCAACAGGTATTTATTTTAATGCATTTATTATGAAATGTCCATACAGTGTAAATGGCAGCAACAGTAAATTAATTCTGCTAAAATATTTTTTATATAATTATTTAGTTATTAATATTTTTTATTATATATATTTATTACTATTTAAAAAAGCAAATCCTTTCTAATGAGATATACTTATATTTTATTATTGTATACATGCTATATATGCCAGAATCTAGCACAAGTACAATACCTTACCATTGTAAGAACTTAATATAGCTCAATCTTACATTTCTTTACCTGCCATTTTTTTTATTAAGCCCTCTGATGGACAACTCTGTCCACTTCGTCCACTGGGTCCATTGTCTTCTGTTCACCTCTGCTGTTACACTGTGTTTTCTTGTTTACCCGTTGTTGCTTTTGTTTTTAAATCCAGGGCTGTGTACTCGAACACTCCGGCAATGGAAGCCCGAGGCTAGCATCCAGAACAGTGTGGGTCCAGAGTGACTGTGGCCCTTGATTGTGTTGCCTGCTTTGCTGAGGTCACACGCTGTGTGAAGATGTACCGGGTGGGTGGAATTTCTGTTTCAGTAATGGACCAGACTCCTTCCACCTCACTGTGTAATGCCTTGTGATCCTGACCTGAGCTGTTGATGTTGCTGGCTGTAGCACATCCTTTGGGAATGCTTCCCAGGGTGCATCGGAAGATGTTGAAGGCTTGCTGAATTTCATGAGGAAGGAATATGTGCTACCTTGGGACCAAGGTCAGCATCTTGGAGTAGGGTTGATAACCTTGGATCAGTTTGATGGTGACTAAGATCATCATAATCAGGGAAGGAACTGAATTATTGGTCTTCACTTCTTACCTTGGATCAAGTTTCTGATTAGCCTCTTGCTCTGATGCCACAGATGAGCCACTTTCTGAGGTTTCTATGTGTCGCTAAATGTTTTTCACATATCTGATTAAATGTGAAGGTTCTACAAAAGTTTGAGGGTTATCTTTAGAACCTTTCATTCTCTGTAAAAGTTCTTCAAACTAAAAATACTAAAAAGAACTTCTTGGAGAGAACCTTCCATACAAGGAAACCTTTTTTTCACATAATTAATTAATGAATTAATTAACTTCAGTAAAACCATGAAACTAATAAGTTGCTTATTTCATTTTTAAAGTCATCAACTAATAAGATCCATCCTATACTAGTTCATAGGACTAAAATGCTGCCACCATGACCTGAGGATCGCTGGTTTGAATACCAGGTCATCCTGCCTGCCATCAGGAGCCAGAGCCAGAGAGAGCACAATAGGCCTTGCTAACTCTCTGGGTGGGTAAATGTATCTCTCTATCTCTTCCCCCACATCACTTCAGAGTGATGCTGGCTGGCATGGGTGTCTAGGTCTCAAGCCGACGCTTTAGAGCTGGGTACCCAGGACTGTCCTCCAAGCATGTTAGTAGCTGAGGACATTGCATTGGCTGCAGTTCGAAAAGAGGCATTGGCTGGTTGCAGATGTGTTGGAGGAGGCATGTGTCAGTACTAGTGTTGGGAGAGTACATTGTTAAAAGTATAAGATCCTTGAGGAACTATTGGAGGTTCTTTGATTTAAAACTGTGGAGGAACCTATTAAGGTGCTTTAAGGAACCCTCAAGAAACCTTGTTCTTCTTCTTCTAAAAAAAAATCTTGAAGGTTCCTCAAAGCACCTTAGGTTCCTCCAGAGTTTTAACAAAACAAATTAGATTTTAATTGCAACATCTTGTGGAATCCTTAACATGAAGAAAGTTTTAATACAGTGTTTGTATAGTGTTTCTAATAAAGTGCTTAGTGAGTGTGTGTATTGTATTCTTGTAGAAATGTGGTGCTCATTCAAATCAAGTAAATTCCTTGCATTGCTTTTTTTTGAAGTGAAGGCTTTTCTTTCTCTTCCTCATTGTCCGGTCCTTTTGTGTGGCAAAGCTTCTGTAATGAATGCAGAGTTTTCTGCAGTTTATAGCAAAGCAGTTTTCAGCGTAGCTTGTCTAAGCTTACAGCATGCGGAGTATTGTTTTTCCTGCTGAGCTTGTTTAACGAGAAGTTCAGAGCAATTAGGAAAAGAAAGAGATGGGCAAGCAAAGAAAGGGAAACTTCAGATATACATAAAACCCTGCCTGAGGCAGCAATGTTAGATGGAGGGCATGCATGACCTCCAGACCTACACATACAGTTAATGCACACGAATGCATACAGTATTGATGTGTAGAGTTCAAGAAGTCAAAAATGTTGGAAAAACTAACAATTTAATTGCTTGTCTTATGCAACACAAAACACAGTCGATTGGAAGTTTAAATATGTATGTATTTAAAAAAAGAGAGACATCAGATACTATTAAATTAATACCCATAATGTGGGTCTACACAGCATGCTTACAATTACAGAACTACTACTTAAGTTTTATAGTAACTATACAAATTGCCGCAAAAATGGTCCATCCATTCAACCTTATTCAACAGTTACCTAATTTTGCAACAAGCCAGTTTGATTTTTCATACTTCTGAGAGTTGAATAAACCTGGTTAAACTTAAGTAATACAGGCTCTCTCTTTTTTTAGTGTGTCATGGCTGGTTAGGCCAGATAACGAGGGATAAACACTTGCAGAGATGGGTCTAATGCAAGTACTTTAATAAAACAAAAGGGGAAAAATACAGAGAGCAAATGAAAGCAAGTAATGCAGCAACTAATGGCCATAAACAGGAAAGCAACGTAAACTGGACAACTAAAAGGGCGAACACAAAGCACACCTGAGACCGGGGGGGCTCTGGAAGCTAAGCTGGGTGAGCAGGGCAGGGAAACGGGGGGACTATAAACAAAACCTACGGGCTGTGTCTGGGAAGTCTATGGGGGGAACAAAGGACGCACGTGAACCGCGCAGAGACTACTCAAAGAAGGGGGAAGAGAGCTGGGGAACCAGCCGCTGAACCATAAATGGCTAGGCATGGGTAAACCCAGGGAGTGAGCGAAAGCGCCTCTCTAAATTCAAAGATCGCTGGATGTTCCGCTAGAGGATCTGAACAAAGAACTGAAGCTGGCCTAAACAAACCGTGATCCATGTACTGAACCTCTCGGGCTACCTCAAGGTCTTAAACTAACAGTTCTCGACAAGGAGCTCAGAAGTACCCCCAGTCTCAGGTGAAACACATTAAGCAAACAAGACATGATATACTTAACAAAACTAGGAACATGTGTGAAAACAAATGAACGGAACGAAACACATGAGTGTGAACCAAAACACAGAACCGATACAGTGAATCAAACATGAACGGAAACACAAAGTCCTTAAGGGAGTCTGTGGGCCGCGGCTCGAGTCCGCCCTGGGGGAGGGCGTAATAACGTGGACCTGACACAGTGGAATACTAAGGTTAATCAAACATTTAGATTAGCGCTACATTGGAGTTTAATGAGTTAACTCATCGCAGAGTTTCCCACACTGTTATTTTTTTACACTACTTTTATCTAATAGCCAAAGAACCAGTAATTTTTAATGTCTTACTAGTCTATCCTATTTAAATCTCAAATAGCCAATGCTAATGAGACCTAATATGATCATTTGTACCTCCTTGAAAAAGGAGCTTCTTAAAAATGGAAGTAAAAGAAAAAAAAAATAGTAAGAAAGAAAAAAAGAAAGAAAAAAAAAAACCTTGGAGTAAGCAATTAACATTCTTCATATCTCAGTCTGGGAGAATATTAAGTAGTAATGAAACATTAAGTATCAGATGGATACATACTAGACACATTTCAAGGAGGTTTTGTACATTTGAATGTGTTTCCTATTAAACCCGAGAGTCTGAAATATGACACACTGATAATGAACTCAAATGAAAATGATGGGGGTGTGCAATGGCCCTTAGATGACAAAAATGATAAAAAGAAAGTTCATTACTGCAATACGACGAGCTGAACGCTTCCTTTGGAGAGCATGCTTTGGGGATTGTTTTTTTAAATTATCTTTATAATTATAGATGGTTACAGATACATTATCATTGTTTATTAAGCCATTTTCCATTGGTATTTTTGAGTGTCTATGTCAATTCACTCTTACTCTCATAGCTACAGACTTTGCACATTACTTTATGAATAATTAGAAGTATATACATAATTTAATATGCAGCGATTTATTAATAATTCATAGTAGATATTACACAACTTTAGTTTACACTGTGCAGAAATAATCTGAAGTAGTTATTAAATAATGCAAATTAAAATGCATGGTGGGTTCTGAATTATTCAGAATACTTACTGTTATTTATCAAAAGTTCTTAAATAAAAACAAAAACAGTGGATAATTAGTAATTCATAGTAGTTACTGAAACTTATGGAAAACTTTGTAATTTACAGTATTTCCTAAACATGCTATAGTGGATGCTGAATAATTTACAGGAGATCCTGAATAGGTGATAGTGGCTACCTCATCAATTACAATACATACTAATTAATTAAGGGGAATTGCTGAATAGTTTGTAGCTATTATTGACAAATGTCTTTCATTGCAACCAATGTATCCATAAAATAATCTGTGCCTCCATTCCCTTCTGTTCTATAGAAATGAAGCCAAAGCTGTCCACCATGTTGTCAAATTTGCACCACAGCCTGCAGTGGAGACCAAAGGTGGAGCCAGACTCGCCTATTCATTTGGTAGACCTGCCTTCTTCTCCCAGACCAAGCCTCTGTGTCTCAGACCGCCTTCATTGAGCTTTCAGGGCAGAAGCAGAGCAGATTTCCCCCTGGATTCCTAGTTTGTCTGGTAAGTGGACGCTCTAACAGTAAAATTTCAGCTTATGTAAGTTCTTCTAAAACTCAGCTCCTCCATATAATGAACAGAAAGGGTGCCATGCAGGTCCTGCCAATGACAGTCCTCGTCTGTCAATCACTTCATTCCTAAGTGAAGGCCCGCCTTCTTACGATTGACTGATTTCTGGGGGAAGAAACAGGGAAAACTAGCTGTTGGAATTTGGAGATGCTGGAGATGAAAAGACAGTTCAGAAGTAGAAAATGAGAAGGAAAGTGGGCGGAGTTTTGTCATTGAAACATTAACATTTACAGCATTTATCAGGCGCTCTTATCCAGAGCGAAACATATCCTCAGCTAGCTTGAATAGACTAAAATTCAAAGATCCTCTAATCTTAGACTCTACTGAACACAAGTCAATATGGAGACCATAATACTCTTCTCTTCACCCAAGTACTTTCGGAAAAGCTGGGTCTTCAGTCATGTGGGGACGGGCTTAGCTACATGTCATACTGCAACCAGCCAGCAGAGGCACTGGACCTGTGGTTGCTTCCCTTTTGAGATTTTGAGTTTTGTTGTGCTTTCTATGCTTTTCTACAGTCATTGATCATTAGAAGCTGAGATGTTGCGCTGACAGTGCAAATTCTTCCACATTAGCATTTGTAAGCACAATGAGAATTTTTTTTCTGATCTGAAATTGAATGCATTTAAAAGGTGCTGTGTGTACAGTCTTGGTTTTTAGAAGGAAATGAAAAGAGTATGAATTAAGAAGGACTGCAATTCAGACTCAAGGCTGGAAGGTGTTTATGCAGAACGTAAAGGTGAGTCACCCTGTAACTCACTATGTAAATATATAAAATATGTGATTACACCTGAATAGCACAGCACAACGTGAAGAAAAGTAATAACCTGGCTTTTAAGGGTAAGGGCTTAATCATATGAGTGGGCCTAAGGGGTCTAGAGAGCAGTTTAGTGCCAGATTATGCATTATCCCTGTAATATTTTCCTCTAGCTTTATTGCAAATTGAGTTAGGATCACCATCAGTACATCAGTGTACCTGTCAGGACGAGCTAAAAAAAATATTTCATCACAGCAGTTCTTTGATAATCTCACAAGCATACTTTCTGATCTCATGAAGTTTCATCTTCAGCTTTATTTTTTTGATTATTTTATTTTCCCAGGCCTCAAAACCTCATTTAGAGCAGCGTTTGTGATATTTAAGCCTTATCTGATCATTGCGTTTGTCATTTACCTTCTTTTTTTGTCGTCCTTCATTGCATTGTGCAAAATTACCCAGCTTTAACAAGAAACTGATGAAAGTCCTACCTCCAAAGACAATGCGAGGCCAGATAAGACGAGTGGATTTTAATCTGGTTGGTAATAGAGTAGCCGTTCTACTCTGTACAGGAACTGGTGATTCGGGAAAGATCGTAGAGGACCACTGATGGGTATATTTATCAAGAAACAGGCTTTCTTAGATTAGACTGCTCGGTACGAGCTGAGAAGTGGGCAGGGCCGCCGTGTCATATACTATAAAAGGAGTCTCAGGGGAGAATAACTCAGTCCTTGAAGAGCGCTGAAACAAAAGGCTTGTTAGCGCTCAGAAAAAGGAGCTATCGCTGTGACTCTGTTCATTTTATCTGCTCCCGTCCTGACAGGCATCATGCACTCCTTTGACGATGTGCTCCACTTGAGATGAATAGTCTAATTTCCAACTCCAGCTCGTTCTCCAAGCTTTCTTTAAAATGAAAAAAAGAGAGGGTTCTCTGTTGAACAGGGCAGACTGGCCAGGCGGATAAAGGATTAACTTCCCACATAACAAAAGAGACGTAATTAATAAGGAAAGTCCTGGCTTAACTGTACGGAATGGCAAAAAGGGACATTTCAGCTACTTTTAATGAACATAATGAGTCTGTTTAGTTGTACAGATGCACATACAGAGCATTTCGGATAAGACAATTATGTTATGCACTTAAATGGACACTTCCACCAATGTATTATAGCAGCTTATCTTAGAGCTCTACAGTTACAGATTGTGCATGTTACATGTTACATGTTACTTTGATGTTACTACATCAAAGTAGTTTATTGACTAATTTATAGTACACACACAATAATTCACACTGGAAAAAATCAGAGTACTTAATTCCAAAAACAAATACTAAATAATTACTTTGACTTAATAATAGTTAATAATATTTCAAGGTAAATATTTTTGAATAATTATTAAAAAAAAATTAATAATATTTTTGAAACAATTGTAAATAATTCAAGGTAAATATTTTAAATAATTTATAGTACACCCAGAATAATTCATACTGGACACTGAATTGTTCATAGTAAAAACAAAATTATTCAGAAATGTTACTGTTCATGGTACACACATAACAATTCATACTGCATATAATTCATAGTAGATAATTATTTATTCATAGAAGATACTAGAATAATGCATATTAGGTACTAAGTAATTCATAATGTTACTTAATAAACTCAGTTAATCATAGTATGTTGTAGTAGATACAAAATAATTCATAGTAATACAGGATAATCAAAAGTAGATACTAAATAATATGAAGTACACTGAGTAATTTAAAGTGGATAAATAGATTGGAGATACTGAAGAGTTCATAGCATACACAATAATTCATATTGGATACTGAATGGTTCATAGCAGTTACAAGATAATTAAAAAAAATGAATAATTCATAGGATTTTGTGAATAATTCAGGGTAAATATTTGAAATCATTTATAATACACACAGGAAAATTCATACTGGACAATGAATAGCCCATAGTAGTTATTAAATTATTTTAATAACTGAATACTGAATAACTGAAAATACTGAATAATTCAGAAATGTAGCTGTCTGTAGTACACACAGAATAATTCATACTGGACATAATTCATAGTGGATAATGAATCATTCATAGTAGATACTGACGAATTGCTAATAGATACTGAATCATTTGTAGTTCACACTGCATAACTGGTGGTAGTAAAAGCTGAATAATCAGTAGTAGATAATTAATCGTTTATGGTGTTAATGAATCCACAGTGCTCAGTTTTTGATCACAGAGCTGCTCTCGGGTAGATATTCTTGGGTGGTGGAGTCACTCTGATCCTCGCAGTGACACTGACGTGTGAAAAAAAAAAAAAAAACCCTGCAACCAGCACAACACACACACACACACACACACACACACACACACACACATCAATGTCACTACTGTGCTGAGAACAAACCACCACCAAAATAATATCTACACAACAGCGATCCTGTGGCCAGAAACTGACCAAAGATTAATGTGGTAGTGAGGGGTTTGATGAACTGTACATTCTGTGACCAAACACCTTTTTAGTGGACATCACTATAAGCTCTTAAAATGGTCAGTGAGTGCGTTTCTTTTTAAGTGGACACTTCTTTGCAGATCTCTCTATTATTGTTATTAGTTACTGGACAATTGACAGTGTGGATACAGAAAAAAAAACATAACAAATACTGAACATTTTGAAATAGACATTAAATAATTCATAGCGGATACTGAATAAATCTTAATAGATTTAGTCGATACCGAATAGTTTGTAGCAGATACTGAATAATTCATAGTAAATACTGAATAGTTTGTAGCAGATACTGAATAATTCATAGTGGATATTGAAAAAGTCATGGTAAATATTGAATAATTCATACTGGATACTGAACAATTCATAGTGGATATTGAATAATTCATAGTAAATACTAAAAAGTTTGTAGCAGATACTGAATACAATACATTGTGGATGCTGAATAATTCATAGTGGATACTGTATAGATTGTAGCAGATACTGAATAATTCATAGTGGATACTAAATAATTCATAGTGGATACTGAATAATTCATAGTAAATATTGAAGGGTTTGTAGCAGATACTGAATAATTCATGGTGGATGCTGAATAATTCATAGTGGACACTGAGTAAATCATAGAGGATACTGAATACTTTGTAGCAGATGCTGAAAAATTCATAGTGGATACTGAATAATCCATAATGAATACTGAATAATTCATTAAGGATACTGTATAATTTAGTAGATTTTGAAAAATTCATAGCGGATGCCAAATAGTTTGTAGTAGATACTGTATAATTCATATTGGGCACTGATCATTCAAACAGTAACAATTCATGCTGGAGACTGAATAAATAAAATGGATAATTATCTAAAAAGAAAAATATATTTTATTTACTTTTTATTTATATATATATATATATATATATATATATATATATATATATATATATATATATATAAATATATATATATATATTGCTTTGCCAGTCTTTACATGGTTTTATAAGTACGTAGTTACTTATTATTTCTGTAAATATTTAACATTTTGATTTAATTTTTAAGCACCACGTATAAACCATATGAAACTTGGTCCAGAGCCCGTAGGACATTAAGTCATCGTCATCATTAGTGAGAGTTTCTGCACTGATCCTACTGTAAGTGTTTCATAATTGTAAAGAAGTAATTGGTTGCTAAGCAACTGTTCCAAGGTTTCTTTCTCAGTTGTTTCAGGTTAGGGTGGGAGAGCAAGGGTTGCTGCAGTGAGTCACACTTGGTTTACATGAAAATAGCTCTGCTTGTGGGGCCAGTTAAAGGCAGCATGAGCGTGGCATCATCCAAAGCAGGAGGCTGAATGGTTTAAACCGTCTGTAATTGTTCATCACACTTCTTATTTACTGCGTATGTGTTTATCCTGCCGCTTTACACCATGTGTTGACGTCATTCACTAGCACTGCTCCCGACACAAAGGGTAAGCCCTTTACACACGTCTCCTCCGATGCATGTTTTCCAACTCTCGGAGGAAAAAAGCGCCGGGTCGCCAGCTCCACTGGTCCAGCTACCGGACACCTGTGCCGGCCACCATCACTTGAGAGCAATGAGGGGAGAGAGCGCCATCCACCTTCATGGAGAGAGCACGGCTGATGGCAAGGCGGCACAGCTCCGGGTTTGAACTCCTGACACCTGGGACTCGTGACCCCTGGGTAGAGCGTTACTTGAGAAAATGGTTACCTCTATTTCGAGTGACACTCTTCTACCTTCCTGGAAAACCTTGGTCTTGTTCATGTGTGTGAAAGGGCTGCAGGAATGAGAATGAGGCTCCAGTCCAGCCCTGCCTAGAGTGTATTCAGCATGTGCCAACTATCGTAATGAACAAGAAGTTCATCCACTGCCGCCAACGTGACAAGAAACTCAGGGCGTCAACATCAAACTAAATAGACTAAAAGCAGACTATTGCCGTGTCATTGCTTGCCATCACTTTCAAACGACTGTAATTTATATTCATGTATTTTAACCTCGCCCGTGCTCCGTGCCCAGGCGAGGACACGTCTCACTCAATTAAATGTGTTTGGCTTTGTTCTAACAAAGAGAAGAAACCCCCCTCTGTTATTTCAAAGGCGAAAGTTAAAGACCAGTATGGGGAGAGAAATCACCACCTTCACCACCCTCCCTCTCTCGCCCACTCACTCCCTGTTTGCCGGTTTCTTTAAAACGGATAAATGATAGCCTGGATGTTGTCAGGAGGTGCTTTCAGGAGCCAATTCGCTTCTATCCCCCGAAAATTTCACATGTACACTGTTACAAATTTCTAATTTCTCTTTTTATTACCAGTTTATTATTACCATATTAATAACATACACTGATCAGCTCTACAGGTGAAGGGAACCCCCTGTCCAGGGGTGGGATCTACAAATTAGGCAGCAAGTGAACAAACAGACAGTTCTTGAAGGTGATGCTGGGGCTTAAGAATCAGAGACTCTTTGACAAGGACCAAACGGTGGTGGCTTGACGACTGGAGGGTCAGAACATCTATCTCCAGAACATCAGGCAGGTCTGGTGGGGTGTTTTCTGGTGGGGTGTTTTTTTTGGACAGGGCCATACACTAGACACACAGCTTGTCTAGACCCTATAGAGAAGTACTGCCAATAGAATCAGACCCCCATCATTGAGCTGTGCTCGCTGGAGTGACAGCAGGTGCTCCATCCAATACTTTTGGGATGAGTTGGGGAGTTGGTTGGGGATGATGAGGTGGGGTTGTGATCATTCAATATCCTGAACTTGCTTATGCTCAAATCCTTACAGCAATGTTCCTCCACAATCTTTCCAGGACAGTAGAGACCATTACTTGATTTCAGAAGAACGAAGAATGAACAGGTGTCCAAATACTTTTACAAAAATGCTTCTTCATGGAAGCAATAGTGTTTTTTTCTATGGAGCTCTTAAAGAAACCTTTGTAGCACCTTTATTTTTTATAAAAATACAGCTGGGTGCACGCTGGGTAGAATTAGGTCATATCTACCCATCTCACTCAGAGTCTTCATGCAAAACATCACGTAAATAATCGACTGCGAAATCCCCGAAATTGTCTTCTGCTGTCAAATCCAGCCAAGTTGTTCTGCATTAGAGTCTGAAGTATGTCAACTGTCGAGAGTGGAAAGACAGTCTTTTTTCACACTCCGCATGGTGTCATCGTCTCTGAGAAAAGAGACAATCTTTCTGTCTTGTACTCTCGTGCAGAGCCAGCAACACTCAGCATGCAGGTTGGCAGGGGAGAAGGAGCTTGCTGAGCTTTGGGATGTTCGTGTGGGCATCATGCTCTTCTGTTCCCCTCAGAGACGCGTTCTGCCTCTTCCAATTGGGGAGGGGCACTGATTGTGAGGGACAAGCGGCAGATCTCTCTTTTCCATCCTGAGAGATGTGCAAAAGGAGCCATTTTTCAATGAACCGCCTCTGATTTCCACATGGTTCATTCCGTTAATGCAGGTGTTGGGGGTTAACAGGGTCCTTCAGGTCCTGAAGGAACTTCAGAGGAACAACACATCTTTGATATTCAAAGGACCAGACGCCAAAAGGCACTGCTCCAGCCCTGACCCCTGGTAAATAAGCCTGTAAAGCTGTGTTGGCTGCAAAGGCACAGTTGCGTCAATGCAGAGTCTACAGTGTAGCCTATGCAAGTGGCCTACAGTGCTGTGGGCGTCTGTACTGGTGCGTCAGACTTAAAAGGGCTTTAATGTCCATTATGGGAAGAAATCCTTGCCAGAACAAAATAGGTTGGAGTCCAGACTACCCTTAAACTAAGACACTGCCAGAAACAAAAGCTGGTGGAGGAACATTGTGGAGGACAAGGCCGAGATAGGTTGGCAGTATGAGTTGAGAACATTAACTGGTCACCCAGGATCACCCCAAGGCTTCTTGCACTATCGGACGCAACTGGCAGGGAGGTCTCGAATGGTATGGCAAGGGGTCATGGTGAGGACCACTCCTTCCAGGGAGGAACAGCACCTCAGTTTAATCTGGACTGAGCTTCAGGTGGTGTGCTGTGAGGAAATCCATGAGGAAATCCATGAGGAAATGTCATGCGACCGGAGACCTGGATCTCTGAAGGTGGGAAGGACAGCATTAGTTGGGTGTCATCAGCATAACAGTGATAAGAGAAGCCATGGGAGGTTATTACCTTACCAAAGGAATGAGTGTGGAAGGAAAAGAGAAGAGGGCCCAGCACTGAACCTTGCGGGACACCATGGAGAGAGTTCGCCTGGAGTGGATGAGGACCCTCTCAGTGTTACCTGGTACGAGCGTCCTTCCAGGTATGATTTTTAAACATTTCCATGCAGAGCCAGAGATGACGAGGCTGGTCAGGACAGACAAGAGGATGTTGTGGTTAACCATGTCAGAGAGATCCAGGAGACTCAGAACCAATGACTGTTTGGCTGATCTTGCTGCCTTCTTTTAATGAAGAACGAAGCTTATTTTATAAGGATGTATGGTTGCCATGCAAAGGTATTGTGATTACTCCATGAAGACTACAATATATTTTAGTAAATATTGTGTACTAATACAGATTTCTGTCGATTTTTTTATGGTCATTTGAGTGTGTATCATGTTAAATGGCTGGAATCACGACTTTTCTGTTAAGGACGGAGACCTGGAATGGAACTTAATTTGGAATAACATATTTTTCTTTTTTGAAAATTTTCGCTCACCAACTATAATCCATTACAAATTTGCACATAGATTTTATATCACCCCACAGCGGCCATTCAAAATTAAACTGATATGAAAATGATAACTTAAATGGGTGTTATTGGTACGTTCATGCACATTGTCCTCTAATCAAACAATTCTGGGGTTTTGTAATACTCATTTTATCTTCTCTCTTTAAAATGTCCTTGATTTTAGAAGAAACAGTGAATAAGAAGGTGTCCAAATACTTTATTTTTTTCATATATATATATATATATATATATATAAAAACATGTATTTCCAGACTGGTGACAAAATGTTCTGAACTTTGAATGGGAGTCAATGTAAAATAAGAGTTTATTTACAGCATTTCTATTGGTCCATTCATCCTGAATTATTTATACAGTGTATAAAAGCAGCTACAGGGTTCAAATTGTGGAGAAAACCACAAATGGACAAACATGGAGACACATGGTTTTCATTAGACAGCAGCATTGTAGAATTTTTACTGTTTTTTTTTGCCAAAAAAACATTTTTTTAGAAAGTTTAGAATTAGAAACTGTATTTCCGGTCAGAGTTAAGAATAGATAATGTTCAAAAAAAATTTATTTTCTTTTTAATATTATAAAAGTATCCAAACATAGGTTTCCAAACAATACGGAGCTGCATTCTCTGCTCAGTTGTTGACATTGTTCTCGCTGTTCAACCCACCAGAAAGGTCAGGGAGTCATTTATTTCTTCATTGATCAACTTCTGATTAAACTGTTTGCTTTCCCTTAGGCTCGTCCTTCGAGATCAAGTCTGAGCTTGGAAAGCCCTTTTAAATGACCCCTGCTACACATTAGGCTTATCTTAGTCATTATCGTGTGGGCAACTTAATGAAGCAGCACGGTATTGCCAGTGTTATTAATGCCAAAGTCAGCTGGCTCTTCTGTTAGCTAGAGCTCGCTTTGTAAGTTCCCTCAATTTGACTCAATGAGGGAAGTTCGATACAAACATTTATATTCATTCATACTGGAGGGATAAAACATACACCAAATGTTCAAATGTTTGTGGACACCCAATAGAATAGGACTCTCTGGAGCAGATAAACATCATGAACCGATTGGCACCATGCTGCCTAATGCCAGGTGTGGACTAGAGGGGTATAAAGCCCCCCAGCATTGAGCTGTGGAGCAGTGGAAGAACTGTGTTCTCTGGAATGATGGTTGGTGCTCCATCCAATACGTTTGGGAGTTGAGTTTGGGATGATGAGGTGGGGTGGTGCTCAGTCATCCAACACCCTGACCTCACAGCAATGTTCCTCCTCCAACATCAAGTAGAAAGCCTTCTTCTCTGGACAGTAGTGACAGTTACTCCAATGAAGGCAGGATTAACTCTTTAAAATGTCCTTGATTTTAGAAGAAACAGTGAATTAGAAGGTGTCCAAATACTTTATTTTTTTCGTATAGTGTAGCTTACATACTTCAAATTCATGTTGTAATAATATTAATAGTACCAAAGTCCTGCAAAACATTATCTGTAACTTTTTCCCACTTTTTCCAATGCGAATTTTACAGAAATGCTCCAAAACGAATGAAATCTTTTTCCACTGACTTCCATTGAAAGTTAAGAAGGTTTTCTTCCTTCTTGTTGTTCAGGAGATAAACTTCAAACTCACTTTCTATTTCCATTATTAGATTATTAGCAGAAGAGGAGGAAATACAGCCAATGCACATGACCTTTAAATACCAGGCAATAAAAATAACACACATGATCATTCACTGACATTAAAACAAGTTATTAAGAGAAAGTGCCATATTGCATCATTACTGTCATCTAACATTATTACACTGCCAGATTTTTCTTCTGTAATGGAGCAATGATTGACAGGAATGAACAGCCATATTGATCATTTACTATGTTTATCACATTCAAATCAACCAGTAGTGGAATCAGAAAGGGTTCTTCGGAGCAATGCCATAGCACTGGTCCTCAACCTGGTCCTCAGGGACCCTCAGACAGTTTAAAATGTGGTCTCAGTTTATTTATCTTGCAGCCCCCTGTAGTTATCTATAGAAGGTACGAATGACACAAACAACCACTAAACCTACACCTAAACTTAACCTAACCTACACCTAAACCTAATTTTAACCTTATCCTAACCTAAACTTAACCTAACCTACACCTAAACTTAACCTAACATACACCTAAACCTAATTCTAACCTTATCCTAACCTAAACTTAACCTAACCTCAACCTAACACCTAATTCTATCCTTAACTTAACCTTAACCTAACTTAACCCACACCTAAACCTAAACCTACCCTCAACCTAACCTAACCTAACCTACACCTAAACTTAACCTACTACTCCTAAACCTAATTCTAACCTTATCCTAACCTAAACTTAACCTAACCTACACCTAAACTTAACCTTACATACACCTAAACCTAATTCTAACCTTAACCTACTCCTAAACTTAACCCAACATACACCTAAACCTAATTCTAACCTTATCCTAACCTAAACTTAACCTAACCTACACCTAAACTTAACCTAACATACACCGAAACCTAATTCTAACCTAACCTACTCCTAACTTTACCTAACCTAAACTTAACCTAACCTACACCTAAACTTAACCTAACCTACACCTAAACCTAATTCTAACCTTATCCTAACCTAAACTTAACCTTAACCAACTTCTAAACTTAACCTAACCTAAACTTAACCTAACATACACCTAAACCTAATTCTAACCTTAACCTAACCTAAACTTAACCTCAACCTAACTTCACCTAACCTACACTTCAACCTCAATCTAAACCTAAACCTACCCTCCACCTAACCTACACCTAAACTTAACCTACTACACCTAAATCTAATTCTAACCTTAACCTAAGCTAAACAACACCTAACCTACACCTCAACCTAAAACCTAATCCTATTCTAAACCTAACCTCGACCTAATCTACACCTAAACCTAAACCTAAACCTACAACACTTAACCTAACCTTAACCTAACCTACACCTCAACCTCAACCTAAACCTACGCTCAACCTAACCTAACCTAAGCTACACCTAAACTTAACCCACTACACCTAAATCTAATTCTAACCTTAACCTAAGCTAAACGTCACCTAACCTACACCTCAACCTAACACCTAATTCTATCCTTAACTTAACCTTAACCTAACTTAACCCACACCTAAACCTAAACCTACCCTCAACCTAACCTAACCTAACCTACACCTAAACTTAACCTACTACTCCTAAACCTAATTCTAACCTTACCCTAACCTAAATGTAACCTAACCTAACTACACCTAAACTTAACCAACTACAACTAAATCTAATTTTAATCTATACTTAACCTACTACGCCTAAACTTACACCTACACCTAACCTACTACACCTAATTTTAATCTACTACACCTAAACTTACACCTACTCTTAACCTACAACACCCAATTTTAACCTACTACACCTAAATTTACACCTACACTTAACCTATGACACCTAATTTTAATCTACTACACCTAAATTTACACCTACACTTAACCTACAACACCCAATTTTAACCTACTACACCTAAATTTACACCTACACTTAACCTATGACACCTAATTTTAATCTACTACACCTAAATTTACACCTACCTTAACCTAAACTTAGCTTAACCCATGTAATTGTATTACCTGAACATCTTCCATCTAAACATAAACTTAACCTGCTACACCTAAACAAAATTGTAACCTAAACTGAACCTAACAATTAAAATGACCGTAGTGGAATGTGTTCTGGGTCTGGGCAGGGAAATTTGGCCAAATTTGAGCCTCTAGTGAATCGCTTGATATGTACAAAATAGCGTACAGGAGCTTCTCGCGAATTATAAACTTTGATTATATAATTTTCCTTTGTGTTTGAGAGTGAAGGTGAGCATTATCATTCCACTAAAAGTTTTCATAACCTAAAAAAATCATTTAAAGAGCTTCTCAACGAGAGATTTATCAGAAAAGCGTCATCAATGTAAAGCTCTTGTTTGCGACGACGTGTCAACGCAGCATGCTTGCTGTCAAGAAAGTGAACGTGAATGAATTACAACCTTCTCAGATGACACATCTGTCTGAAAAGCCAATCTGTGAACGTTTACGAAAACAGGGATTCGTCTTAAAACAGGTGACAGCTCCGGTTCCACCACTTCTGAAGTTTTGCCATCCACCCGCGCTGAATACCGACACCCGGAGCGTGAGTGATGAACCGTCTCGTAGTGTTTGAAGGTGTGTTTCCAAGCCCCGAGGCCTCGTAGCACAATAACACTCATGAAGTTTCCAAAGTGCTGATGAGGCAGACTCGTAATTACCCTGCATCCGTATGTTAATGCACAACTCGCCAGAGAGCAACTGGAGCCGGCTCCAAACCCGGCCACATCCCGTAATCGCACGTTCACCTTCTGCACCAGCTCTCGGGTATAAATTAAATGGCTCGAGGGCCTCCGAGTCAGATTGCCTGTTTGTGTTTGCGTGTAGAAACCTTGTGCTGTCACTCAGAATAGATTGAAGGGGGTGGAGGGAGGATTAGCAAACACTTGAATGCTTCCTGTTTGTTGTCACAGAGCAAACCTCCTCCAGCCTTTTCCCCCTGGTCGTCAACCTCGCTGTTCGTTTTCCGAGTTTTCAATCCCTCTCACCATGTAGAGACCTTGGAGGACCTTTTGGTTTTGGAGGATGGTGGAATTTCCAACGAGAGATCTTCAAAAAACAAACAGGATGGATTTTCCCAGCTGACGTGACAGCGCACCAACGAGTTGGGGAATGAATTTTGTTATTTCTTTATTAGAAACCCCTACCTTGTGTTTCCACTAACTGGCCACTTTATTAGAAACCCCTACCTTGTGTTTCCACTAATTGGCCACTTTATTAGAAACCCCTACCTTGTGTTTCCACTAACTGGCCACTTTATTAGAAACCCCTACCTTGTGTTTCCACTAACTGGCCACTTTATTAGAAACCCCTACCTTGTGTTTCCACACACTGGCCACTTTATTAGAAACCCCTACCTTGTGTTTCCACACACTGGCCACTTTATTAGAAACCCCTACCTTGTGTTTCCACACACTGGCCACTTTATTAGAAACCCCTACCTTGTGTTTCCACTAACTGGCCACTTTATTAGAAACACCTACCTTGTGTTTCCACACACTGGCCACTTTATTAGAACACCCTACCTTGTGTTTCCACTAACTGGCCACTTTATTAGAAACCCCTACCTTGTGTTTCCACACACTGGCCACTTTATTAGAAACCCCTACCTTGTGTTTCCACTAACTGGCCACTTTATTAGAAAGCCCTACCTTGTGTCTCCACTAACTGGCCACTTTATTAGAAACCCCTACCTTGTGTTTCCACTCACTGGCCACTTTATTAGAAACCCCTACCTTGTGTTTCCACTAACTGGCCACTTTATTAGAAACCCCTACCTTGTGTTTCCACTAACTGGCCACTTTATTAGAAACCCCTACCTTGTGTTTCCACTAACTGGCCACTTTATTAGAAACACCCACGTGTATGTCTACTTACCTGCCACTTTATTAGAAACCCCTACCTTGTGTTTCCACTCACTGGCCACTTTATTAGAAACACCCACGTGTATGTCTACTTCCCTGCCACTTTATTAGAAACACCTACCCTGTGTTTCCACACACTGGCCACTTTATTAGAAACCCCTACCTTGTGTTTCCACTAACTGGCCACTTTATTAGAAACCCCTACCTTGTGTTTCCACTCACTGGCCACTTTATTAGAAACCCATACACTGTGCTTCCATGCACTGGCTACTTAATTAGAACCCCCTACCCTGTACTTCTACTCACTGGTCATTTTATTAGAAACCCCTACCCAGTCCTGAAACTGCCCTACTCAGTGAGTTTACACTGACCTTCTGCTTTCTGTTGATGTTGGTCATCTGAATATTCTTCTTCTCTGCCTTCAGGAGAATGTTAGTTTACAAGAGCTGCTGTTACATAAAGGGCCCAAAAGACGAGTACTGGGTCTGCTGCTGTTGATTATTTACTGGCTACTCATTGGACATATCTGTAGGGGTTTCTAAAACAGTGGCCAGTTAGAGGAAACACAGTATAGGATTTCCTAATGAAGTAGTCAGTTAATATCTCTCCACCAGATGTGTACCTGTTGGACCAGCGCTAAAGAATGGGCCATGGGAACAATGGGACCATAGCGCTGCTTTATATGATAACAAGCAGTGCATGAATGGATGAACATCATGAGAACAAGGCTTCCTGTGTATACACCACATTCATAGAGACAGGATCTCAACCAAGCTGGGTATTTATGTATTTATTTTATTAGCTCCATTTATTCAGCGCTGTTCTCACTCTCAAGGCCATTTTATTAAAAACAGAGAAGGCCTGAGTGAAGAGGTCCTGTAGGTCTTTAGTTGGGATGTGAAAGAAGCTGCTGAAGAGCAGTTATGAAGAGGTTGGGGAAGTGTATTCCAGAGTAATGCCCTGCCGTCCACCCCCTGGTCCACGCCCTCAACTGTATTAGCTATCATGCTAATAGTAAACCAGCCGAGCTGGTCCACCCCTCGACTGTATTAGCTATCATGCTAATAGTAAACCAGCCGAGCTGGTCCACCCCCTCGACCGTATTAGCTATAATGCTACTAGTTAGCCGGCCGAGCTGGTCCACCCCCTCGACTGCATTAGGTATCATGCTACTAGTTACCCAGCCGAGCTGATCCACCCCCTCGACTGTATCACGATTTTAACCAATGGGACAGTTGGGGGGATTGGGTGTGTCGCTATACTGGCTTCCAGTAGATTCAAAACCCTCATTTGGAGGAGCACTGCTGTGAGGATTTGATTGCATTCAGTGAAGTTTTCAGGATGTTGGATGATATCCACCCCACCTCATCATCCCCAACTCCACAACCCATCCTAAAAGTACTGGATGGAGCACCAACCAACCATCATTCCAGAGAACACAGTTCTTCCACTGCTCCACAGCTCATTGCTGGGGGGCTTTATACCCCTCTAGCCCACGTCTGGCTTTAGGCAGCATGGTGCCAATAGGTTCATATAGTTTATCTTATTCTATTGGCAGCACTTCTCTACAGGTACTAGACAAGCTGTATGTATTTGCATTTGCACAGCTGTGTCAGCAAAGGGCACATCTTAAATTTGCTAAATGCATTTGGTAGAATGGGTGTCCACAAACCTTTGGACGCCTAGTATATCTAGATCCAGATCTTGAGCTCAGAAGAGCATGCTCTCAGCACTTATAGAAGAATTTCCCAGTAAGGGGTGTTGGAATCAGGACTGAAGGCTCTCTGCTTAACAACAGAAGCAAAGACCATGGCTATGGATCATCTGTCCAACTGGAAAAAAATAAAAAATAAACCGAAGAGGACCGAGTATTGATCCTTGTGGCACACCTTGTGTGACGGGGGCTGTGGAAGATTGATGTTCTCCTAAGGTGACAAACTGTCTTCTGTTGGAAAGATAAGCCCTGGACCAGCTTCCTGAAAGTAGGGCCAGCAACACCAGTAGAGGAAAGGCAGAAAATGTGAGGCCTGTGTTATAATTAACAGCGTCAAAGACTGCACTTAAGGCATTTTACTTCTACTTCTTACATTTTCACCCAATTATCTGAACTTTCTCCTCCTTACATTTTAAAAACAGCCTCGTTCCTCCTATTTCATTTCCCTTTGTTTTCATTCCGGCTCGTCATCAATAAAAACCCTCTCCAGATAGTGTTTCCTATCCGGAAAGTGTGAGTCTGATCCTGATTGGATGAGAAGTATAAACAGACACCATTCTGACTCCCTATTGGTTTATAAGAGATCATCACACCTGCACACGTCCCGTCACTCTCCAGCGAGCTCACAGCAGACGTCTGTAGTCTAGTATGAAGACTGTGTCCGTGGCAGAGACTCAAGAGACCTGCAGTGAAACGTCCTGACTGAGCCCCACATTTACATTCCAATAAAGCTTATTGATCACACGCCTCTGAAGTCTGACTTTCTGCAGCTTTACAGAACTTCTAGACAACGACTCCTCATATTTTCCTCCATGAAGCTCATGTTAATGCTCAGTAGAGCACAGAGACGCTCCTTTAATAGAGCTGATATTACTGAAATGCTTCATTTTCAATGGGCAGATCTGCAGCTGAAACAGGAGCCTAGTGCAGCCCAACATTTTTAACATCAACATTTTAATAGATCATTCTCCTCATTATGGCTTTTAGAGAAATGGGTTTTTGGTGACGGAGGGGGGGGTAGTGCACTATAGACCCCTGTGGTGTGGCCTAAGCTTTCGGCCTTTGTTTTCCTTCCATTACTTTTACTTTTCTACTTGAAGTCGTTCTGAAACCAGTACTTTTACACTTTTACTGGAGTAAAAAGCTTCAGTTGATTCTTCCTAGTATCTCCACTCAGTTCTACCTGAGGAATGAGTGTGAATATTTTTGACACCTTTCATCAGAAGAAAGCAGAAGGTCTGAAATTGAAACGTTGGACAGATTATTTCCACTGGTGGAATATTTACTCTGTGCTGCTGCCACATTCTCCATGAATTTAGCTAATAAAGGGAGGTTAGATAAGCCTGTAGTAAGAGAGGTTGAGCGAAGGTCTGGTTTCTTCAGTAGGAGTTTTTCAATATGAGAGGCTGCAGCAATTGTAAGGGCAGTAGGAACAGTACCAGTGGATAAACTCGTATTTCTCAAATGAGAATGGGACGTAGGGGCCGGGTCGAACTGACAAGACGAGGAGCTGGACTTATTATTGAGTTCAGAGACAAAAATTAGGATCTATGCCTGTGAAACTAGGATTCTACAGACAGCAATGTTCAGCAATGGCCAATGGGAAATCAGAGCAGGCAGAAGCTCACTCACTGCAGATGCAATTGAAAAAGATGCATGAATGTGTGAGAGGGTAGGCAGGGTAGGCAATCCAAGACAAAGTCCAAAACAGATAAAAAAAAAAACGGGCCAGCAGCAGAACACAACAGGATGAAGAGAACAGAAAACAAGCAGAAAGTCAGGACCATCGGTTTGAGAACCGTACTAAAAATGTGCTCAGCAATCAAATCAAAACACCTACCTTATATTTTCACTCTCTGGCCACTTCATTGGAAACACCTACCTTTTACTTCTACTCCTTGGCCACTTTAATAGAAATATTTACGTTGTACTTCCACTCTCTGGCCACTTTATTGGAAACACCTACCTTGTACTTCCACTCTCTGGCCACTTTATTGGAAACACCTACCTTGTACTTCCACTCTCTGGCCACTTTATTGGAAACACCTACCTTATGCTTCTACTCCTTGGCCACTTTATTGGAAACACCTACCTTATACTTCTACTCCTTGGCCACTTTATTGGAAACACCTATCCTGTGCTTCCACTCTCTGGCCACTTTATTAGAAACACCTACCTTATGCTTCCACTACCTGGTCACTTTATTGGAAACACCTACATAGGACTCACACTCTCTGGGCACTTTTTGAAACACCTACCCTGTGCTTCCACTCTCTGGCCACTTTATTGGAAACACCTACCCTGTGCCTTCACTCTCTGGCCACTTTCATAGAAACACCTACCCTGTGCTTCCAATCTGTGGCCAATGTAATAGAAAAAACTACCTTGTACTTCCACTCTCTGGCCACTTTATTGGAAACACCTACCTTGTACTTCCACTCTCTGGCCACTTTATTGGAAACACCTACCCTGTGCTTTTACTCTTGCCACTTAAATATCTACGTTTTACTTCCATTCTCTGGCCACTTTATTGGAAACACCTTATATTTTCACTCCCTGGCCACTTTATTGGAAACACCTACCTTGTATTTCCACTTTCTGACCACTTTAAAATAACGGGCCAGCAGCAGGACACAAAAGGATGAAGACGACTGAAAACAAGCCGGAAGTGAGGACAATCAGTTTGAGAACCGCACCAGAAGATGTGCTCAGCATTCTCCCAAAGCGAAAGCATGTGAGGTGGTGTGAAAGTATTGCTCTGATGCATTGAGGTTTCATCAGTATCTACAGAACTGTGATAGGACTGAGTCTCACCAGCAGAGTGCTTTCAACTGGTTGTTCCCACTGTGTCAAAAACCTACAATCACGCCTTTCACCATCAGCAAAAAATAACCCCGCCCCTAAACTAAAAATCCTAAACTAAACAAAATCCTAAGAATCAAAAGTCAAATAAGACAAACGAAATCTCAGTGAAAACAAATGTTTCATTTTAAAATCTTTACAATTAAATCTTTCAACACATAACTCTCAAATATACAGTCCTGAAGTTATTTCAGTTTCTGCAGTTGGGTATTTTCCCACTCTGGCCACTTTATTGGAAACACCTACCTTATACTTCCACTCATTGGCCACTTTATTGGAAACACCTACCTTATAATTCCACTCTCTGGCCACTTTATTGGAAACACATACCTTATAATTCCACTCTCTGGCCACTTTATTAGAAACACCTACCTTATACTTCCACTCTCTGGCCACTTTATTGGAAACAACTACCTTATACTTCCACTCCTTGGCCACTTTATTAGAAACACCTTCCTTATAATTCCACTCTCTGGGACCACGTTATTGAAAACCCCTACCTCTTGCTTTCACTCCTGCCACTTTATTAGAAACACCTACTTTTCACTTCCACTCTCTGGCCACTTTATTGGAAACATTCAATTATTTTCCCACTCTTCTTCACAGAAAGGCCAGGGGACTGTAGGGGCCAAATTTCTAAAGCTTTAAGGTATATCTTGGATCATTATTATCCTGCTGTAGAAGCCACTCCAGATCCTTCAGCCTCAGCCTTTGCATTCAGAATACATTGGTACTTTGTGAAATCCATACCCCCCACCCATGCAATACTGCTAACACCACTGGCGGCAAGACAACCCCAAAGGATGACAGGTCCACCCCTTGCTTGTTTTTTTTGTTTTTTTCTTCCATGCCGATTATGTTTGTGCAAGCAGCGCTGCACAGTGGAATAGTGCACCACCCTCCTGCCTTGCCTACAAAGTACCTGCAGGTTCTTGGCAGTCATATGGGTTTTTGTTTTATTTGGGATTTGCCTGTCTTACCAGCATATGAGCAGTTCTCCCCAGGTGTTTTCTTGGTCCTCCTGATCTCACCCTGACCTCCACACTTCCCCTGAACTGTCTGGTCTTAATAAACACCCCTAGCTGATAGTGATTGGTGGTCTTCTTGCAGCCTTCTGCTGCCTTGTGGGCATCTATTACTTTCATTTTAGGATGTCCAGACCGATCTTAGAGGAGCCCATGCTTGCTGAGGGTAGGCTTTCAGAGTCAGTGTTTACAACGCTGGGAAATTTGAAATGTCAGCGGACAGTTCCTTAGGACATGCTTCAGGCCTGATGTGCTATTCAGAAAATAGTGTGCCCAAACTTTTACACAGGTATTGAGGATTTGATGGTTATGATAAATAGGACGACCTGTGCATCAGAATTTGCCCAACTTTTGCGTAACACTGCTGTCGTTAAACTGCATTATTGGAAAAGTTGGGTCTGAAATGAGCACCTTTTGCAGATCACTCCCACCACGCCACTTTGTTTCAGTGGCATTGACAGCTCTATTTTCATCACGTCATGGACCAGGTGATAATGTCTGCACTTCTCCTGGTGTCTGTATTGGGACCTGAGGAACAGATAACCTAAAACTACACCGTTCCACAGCTTATCTGTGAACCTTCGTACATTGATTTTTAAAATAGAAGCAAGAACAGATTTCAGGTGAACTTTCTTTTGTGTCTTCCTTCAGAAAAGCACCTGGATGGGTTCTCATGCCTCATTACCCACAGAAGCGGAAACCAGATGAGACTGGATGATTTGGAGGAATAACTTGGTTCACTTTGATAGACTCACTGGAGGAGGTTTAATGGATACAATGGATTTTAAAAATCTGGCCACTTTATTAGAAACCCCTACCTTATAATTCCACTCTCTGGCCATTTTATTAGAAACACCTACCTTATACTTCCACTCTCTGGCCATTTTATTAGAAACACCTACCCTGTACTTCCACTCTCTGGCCAGTTTATTAGAAACACCTACCTTATACTTCCACTCCTCGGCCACTTTATTAGAAACACTTACCTTATACTTCCACTCTCTGGCCACTTTATTGGAAACACCTACCTTGTACTTCCACTCTCTGGCCACTTTATTAGAAACACCTACCCTGTACTTCCACTCTCTGGTCACTTTTTTGGAAACACCTACCCTGTACTTCCACTCTCTGGCCACTTTATTAGAAACACCTACCCTGTACTTCCACTCTCTGGTCACTTTTTTGGAAACACCTACCCTGTACTTCCACTCTCTGGCCACTTTAATATAAATACTTACCTTATATCTTCACTCTTTGGCCACTTTATTAGAAACACCTACCTTATACTTCCACTCTCTGGCCACTTTATTGAAAACACCTACCCTGTACTTCCACTCTCTTGCCACTTTATTAGAAACACCTACCTTATACCTCCACTCCTTGGCCACTTTATTAGAAACACCTACCCTGTGCTTTCACTCTCGCCACTTTATTAGAAACACCTACCTTTTATTTCCACTCTCTGGCCACTTTATAAGAAACATGTCAAGTCAAGTCAAGTCAAATTTATTTGTATAGCGCTTTTTACAACTGTTGTCGTCACAAAGCAGCTTTACATAATTATTACTTAATAAAGAACAGAGACAGAGAAGAAAGAAGAAATAACATGAAGCGTCAAAGACCCCCGTGAGCAAGCCAACGGCGACAGTGGCAAGGAAAAACTCCCTCAGAGCTGGAGGAAGAAACCTTGGGAGGAACCAAGACTCACAAGGGGGACCCATCCTCCTCTGGCCAGACTGTTTTAAACATTAATGATAAAAATTACCAAACCAGGTACAACAGAAAGTTAATAGTTGTGATATTAATAGTGTCAGACAGGCACGAGTCCATCTAGGTTTCAGCACGGCCACCAAACAGGCAGCAGCGGCTGGCGGGTGAGCCATGGGTGGTGGCGGGTTGGGGGGGACCCGCTGGCTGGACTGGTAGGTGGCAGCTGGTTAGATGCAGGTAGAGGGGACCTCAGCGGGCAATCTTCCTGCAGATCGGGCTGGGTGGCCATTTACTCGGGGAAGGTAAAGAGAGAGAAGTTAGTTCTAAGAGGAATTTTATGGAGTGCAGAGAATGTTGATCATCAGCATCTGGGTATGTCTGATGACTCCGGCAGGTCTGATTATCACAGCATAATTAAAAGGAGAGAGCCAGAAGGTAACACGGACACGGGCGTACCCTGAGAACACCAGCATCTATCTGCTCCACCGTCAACAAACCTGAGTGATCGCGTGTAAGCAGCGAGACGACAGCTCCAGCATCTCAGAGTACTGCAATTCCCTGGGTCCGCGAACCCCTGGACCTGCAGCCCTTATCTAAGAAACATTAATTACCAAAAGCTAAACTAAACATATAAGTTTTCAGTTTAGATTTAAAGATTGAGACTGTGTCTGAGTCCCGAACATTATCTGGAAGGTTATTCCAGAGCTGGGGGGCTTTATAGGAAAAGGCTCTTCCCCCTGCTGAGGTTTTCAGAATTTTGGGAACGCGTAAGAGGCCAGCACCCTGAGATCTAAGTAGTCTTGATGGTTCGTAATATACTATAAGATCCTGCAGGTACTCAGGAGCGAGGCCATGTAGGGCTTTATATGTTAATAAAAGAATTTTGTATTCAATACGGAATTTAACTGGGAGCCAATGAAGTGCTGATAGAACTGGACTGATATGGTCAAATTTTCTAGTTTTAGTAAGGACCCTGGCTGCAGCATTTTGCACCAGCTGAAGTTTATTGAGGTTCCTGCTGGAACAACCTGACAGTAACGCATTACAGTAATCTAGCCTTGAGGTAATAAAAGCATGTACTAGCTTTTCTGCGTCTTGTAGTGATAAGGAGTTTCTTAGTTTGGAGATGTTCCTAAGCTGCATAAAGGCTGTTCTACTAATATTAGCTATATGTTGCTCAAATGATAAATCTGAGTCGAATGTGACGCCAAGATTTTTAGCTGCTAAACCAGGAATGATGGGAGAATCTGCCAAGTCTAACATTAAGTCTGATAGTTTATTTCTAGAGTCTTTTGGACCTAAAAGGAGAACTTCGGTTTTGTCACTGTTAAGGAGAAGGAAGTTATGTGACATCCAGAGTTTTATATCCTTTACACAGTCCTCCATTTTCTGTAGTCTAAATTTATCGTCAGGTTTGGCTGATATATAGAGCTGTGTGTCATCTGCATAGAAGTGGAAATTAACGCCATGTCTGCTTATAACTGAGCCCAGTGGTAACATGTATAATGTAAATAATAGTGGTCCTAAAATTGAGCCTTGCGGAACTCCATATCTTACTTCTGTGTAGTTTGAAGATAAATCATTTATCTTTACAAATTGGAAGCGTCCCGTTAGATATGACTGGAACCATGATAGGGCTGTCCCTGTGATTCCAACCATTTTCTCTAATCTTTCTAGTAATATAGAATGATCTATTGTATCAAAGGCTGCACTAAGGTCTAGTAGGACTAATAAAGATACGTAGCCTTGATCAGAGGCAAGAAGGAGATCATTCGTAATCTTCACTAGGGCTGTCTCTGTGCTGTGATTGAGTCTAAATCCAGACTGGAATTTCTCATACATGTCATTTTTACTCAGGTATAAGCAGAGTTGTTGGGCCACAGCTTTTTCTAATATCTTAGATACGAATGTTAAGTTTGAGATGGGTCTATAATTAGATAATACGCTAGGATCAAGATTTGGTTTTTTGATTAAAGGTTTTATAACTGCTATTTTAAGGGTTTGGGGTACATGCCCAAGGCTAAGGGATGAATTTACAATTGTTAGAAGAGGTCCGATTATAATTGGGAGAATTTCTTTTAGCAATTTAGAGGGAATCGGGTCGAGTGTACATGTTGTACAATTAGCTGAGGATATAATTTTTTCTAGTTCTGGCTGTGGAAGTGGGTAGAAGGCTTCCAGCCTTTGTTCTACAACTAAGTTTTGTTCTAAAGCAACTACATCGGGTGACGGCCATGTTTGATTTAATAAGCAGGGTTGGATTTGTTGTCTAATATTTTCTATTTTATTATTAAAATAGTCCATAAAAACATGACTAGTTAAAGATGTTGGGATCTGGGGTTGAGTATCTGCCTGGCTTTTAGTAAGTTTAGAGATCTCATTAAAAAGAACTCTGGGATTGTTTTTGTTTTTCTCGATCAGCGAGGCCAGATACGCTGAGCGAGCTTTAATGAGTGCCTTTCTATACTGACTAAGGCTGTCCTTCCACGCAGAGTGGAACACCTCTAGTTTGGTCGTCCGCCATTTACGCTCTAGTTTCCGCACTGTTTGTTTTAAGGTACGAGTTTGATCACTGTACCACGGTGCAAGCCTTTTTTGCCTCATCATTTTATTTTTGAACGGTGCTACTTTGTCTACTTTGTACTTTTGCTCACTGGCCACTTTATTAGAAACACCTACCGTTAACTTTATCTCACTGTCTATGTCATTAGAACACCCACCTTGCACTAGCCACTTTATTGGAAACACCTACCTTTTTTCCACGTACTGGCCACTTTTTGAGCTATCGTATAGGTCCACGATTTACACAGTCTGTGCAATTACGGACTGTAGCCCACATTGCCCACATTGACAGGTGTGTGTGGTGCTGGTATGATATTTTAACAGTGGTGTTTGTTGGGGTTTCTACATGTTAGTGTTACTACTGGATTGAAAATGGATCGACCAAGAGTGGCTTTGTGGTCAGAAACTGACCACTGATGAAGAGCCAGGGTGTTCCCTCTCCGTCTTGGAGGGTTTAAGTCCAACACAGTTCGGTCGTCTCAGCTCAGACATGCCTGGCTCAACTTGTCCATTAATTCTTAGCTGTACCAAGAGTGTTAGAGTAGGAAAATCACCAACATCGTGATGGACTCTGGCTCTCCAGGACTGAAATGGAATTCGCCAGCTCGATGCCATCCACTTTTGCACCATTAGGCAGGAAAAGGTAAAGCTGATGTATAAAGCTGAGCTGATAAATGGTCAGTCATGGTGATAGATGGCTGCTGGTTGGGGGGATTCCATGACCCAGTGTATTCCCCAGTGAGTCAGCTGAGTGACAGTGCTAATCTCGTCTTGATGGGCCTGAAACGCCACTGAAACTTCTCTTCTCTCCTAAATCCAGCTTGGCTAAATCCCTTAATACAGCAAGGGAAGCCTTCAGAGTGCACTCTGATCATTTAGGTTGCTTTGAGTCATTATTTATGCTGCTTGTGATTGATTGATTTATTGATTAATTGATTTGATTGATGTACATGACATGTATTTTCCGTCTGGCCTTAGCCTAAAGTATCATACATCTTATTTACTGCTGCTGTCAATCAGAATAATGAATGTTACATTTTATATTTAGCCTAGTTTGACCCTTTGACCCATCCGTAGTGGTGCAGGGTGAAGTCCAGCTGTATGTGTGCTGTGTGGTCCAGCAGCCACTATTGGCAGTCATCAGCAGCCGGAGTCAGAGAGAGCACAACTGGCCTACTGGCCTTGCTCTCTGCTTGTATCTCTTCAGTGGGATGCTGGCCTGGCACTGACGTCTGCTACCCGATGCATCAGAGCTGGGTTCCTGATGCCTTCCTCTGAGCATGTTGGTTACCCAGGTGAGGCAGTTTGAAAAGAGGTGGTGCCTGGTGGCCCATTTACATTTAAGGCACTTAGCAGATGCTTTTCTCCAGAGCGACTTACAAATGTGCTTTGCTATTTGCCAAAGAAGAACCTCAGCTAGTTTGAATAGACTAAAAATTCAAAGATCCTCTAATCTTAGACTCTACTAAACACAAGTCAGTAAGGAGACCATATTACTTCGCCCAAGGACTCTCAGAAGAAGAGAAGGGTCTTCAGTCTGGGTTTGAGGACAGCGAGTGTTGGACTCTGCTGTTCGGACACCCAGGGGAAGTTCGTTCCACCACTTCGGTGCAGGACAGAAAAAAGTCTGGACGCTCGTCTTCCGTGGATTTTGAGGGATGGCGGGTCGAGCCGAGCCGTACTTGAAGCTGGAAGGGTTCTTGGGTCTGATCGGGGTTTTGACCATCACCATCAAGTACGGAGGGGCTGGCTGGTCCAGTCTTGTCTTTGTAGGCCAGTGTCAGGGTTTTGAATCTGATGCGGGCAGCAGCTACAGGAAGCCAGTGAAGAGAGAACGCAGCAGTGGAGAGACATGGCTGAATTTAGGAACATTGAAGACTGCATTCTGGATAAGTTGCAGGGGTCTGATGGTGCGCAGAGGGAGACCAGCCAGAAGAGAGTTGCAGTAGTCAAGTCTTGAAGTGATGAGAGACTGAATGAGCACCTGGGCGACTCTCTAGAGAGGAAGGGTCGAATTCTCCGGATGTTGTACAGGAGAAATCTGCATGACCGAGTTACGTTTGCAACATGACTTGAGAATGATAACTGATCATCCATGACTACACCAAGGCTTCCAGCTTCTGTAGAAGCTCGTCCCCCACCACTTCGGTGCAGGACAGAAAAAAGTCTGGACGCTCGTCTTCCGTGGATCTTAAAGGATGGCGGGTCGAGCCAAGCCAGACTTGAAGCTGGAAGGGCTCTTGGTGCAGATCGGCTTTTGACCATCGGCATCAAGTACGGAGGGGCTGGCTGGTCCAATCTTGGCTATGTAGACCAGCGCCAGAGCTTTGAATAGTTAGCAAACTACTTTGGACAGTTGAACCAATGAATAAACCGACCAAAACGCAGCAAAGCTGAGCTCCAGTGAACAGTCAGTTCTTGAAGGTGATGTGTTAGAAGCAGGATAAATGGGCAAGCTGTGATGTTCTACACAAGAACAGCCAGAACATCTCCAAAGCATCAGGCAGGTCTTATCTGGTGTTCCTGGCATGCAGTGGTCAGTACCTACCAAAGTGCTCCAAGAAAAGACAACTGGTGACCCAGCCAAGGAACATTGATGCACCATGGAGGCTCCTTCTCACAACTTGCAGGACTTAAAGGATCTGCTGCTGATGTCAGATACCACAGGACACCTTCAGACGTCATGTGGAGTCCATGCCTAGATTGGTCAGAGCTGTTTTGGCAGCATGAGAGGGACCTACTCAATAATTGGCAGGTGGTTTAAGGTTATAGCTGATTGGTGCAGGATCTATATAGTCACTGGAAGCCACTGTTGCCTTAACTGGATGCTGGTCATGAAGATCAGAAACTGTGGTCACTCTGTGGAAATGATGGGATTTTCAGGCTCAGGTTGTTCACCCTGCATTCACTCAATTGTGAAATTGTACACTCTAAAACTAAAGGTGCTTCACGTGGTTCTTTGAGTGATGCCATGGGAGAACCATTTTTGGTTCCATCAAGAACCATGTTAACCATTATTTAAGAAATTTGTTACTGTGAAGAACCTTTTCATTGGGAATGAACCAATGGTTCTTCAGATGCTTCCTCAAGTTTCTTCACACTCACAGCCTTCATGGGCCCAAAAGTGGATCTTTACCCAAAGAACCACTTGAAGCACCTTTATTTTTAAGGCAAATTAAAATAAAAGTCAAATGGTTCTCAACTGGTCTTCAATTGAGTAGTAAATAAATAAAGTAAATAAGCAAAAATATAATCCTTATATGGAAATTAAGACATCTTCAGAGTGTATTGATCATGTAGCTTGTTTGAGAGATTATACATGACCCTTGATGTAAATTCATTCAATGATTTATTGATTGATTCATGGATTGATTAGTTGACCCATTGATTCCCTCACTCATCAGTCATTCCAGCATTAATTAATGTCTAAAACCAACATGAAAACCAGGGCTCTTGTGAAACAGTCCCCTCCTCAGCAAGGCAAGCAGGCCTTGAATGACGAATGAACCAAAATAGGAGGCTAAGAATGAACTTGTATCAACATGTCACTTATTACAGTAGGCCAGCCCAATAAATGTGTAAGGCTAGACTGCACCCATAGTCTTCCAAATTAAGTGTGCACCCCGTTTAGACGGGCAAACTCTTGTCGCCCTGTTATTTTTGTCTTTTTGCAATTGGCCGCTGTCAAAGTGTCAGATAAAGCTGATTGTGGAGAATGGGACAAGACAGGTTTGGCCCTTATTAACCTGAAGTACCGCAGAGCAGATTGAAAGATAAGGCAACAAGGGAAGACGTGTGCTCCCTCAAATTGGTACTTATTATTTATACTAAGGAAAGCAGCAGGAGCACTGCCAGAGCCAGACAGAGGGACGTGTAGCATGAGGCTGTTATATATATATATATATATATATATATATATATATATATATATATATATATATATATGTGTGTGTGTCTCTATAACTGTGCTGGGCAAGCTGGGAATCTGTCAAATTGCTAAAAAGGTAATTTTGCAATAGAGTAAAACGTCCTCAACCAATACAAATAGATTAGGGCTTATCGTAATTAATGTTGTTTAGCTCCGTGGTTTAAAAGGCCATGAATTGACTGTATTTCCAAATGGCGAAACCAAAAATGACGACTTATCAGAGCTGAGCAAATTGCGTTTTTATTTTGCTGTGTCTTGACAGTTTTTTCACCTAAATGGATAGAAGCGCATTGTTCACTATTACAAAGATTAATGGGTTCTGAAACACAAAATGCCATTCCTCTGCTGAAACATCATTATTATTGGGACGCTACTGGTGTCACTCAAAGAAATATGACAACACTTAAAAATAAAGGTGCTACAAATGCTTCTTTCAGTGATGCCACAAAGAACCGTGCTTGTGGAGAAGATGCGTGTAAAGGAAGCTTGGTTTCGCTCAGTGGTTCCTTCTTATGCTCTTAGGTTCTTCTTAGTAGCCAGGTTTCCACCCAACTGTTAAATTACTGTCAGGAGAACACACTCATTATTTATATTTAATTCATATTATAATCTATTATTATATTCTATTATATTCTATTAGATTATTTTATGTCATATCATATTATATTATGTTATATAATATTATATTATACTATTTTATATCAGATTATATTTTATCATATCATATCATATCATATTCTATTCTATTCTATTATATTATATTATATTATATTATATTATATTATATTATATTATATTATATTATATCATATTATATTATATTATATTATATTACATTATATTATATTACATTATATTATATTATATTATATTATATTATATTATATTATATTATATCATATCATTTTATATTGTATTATGTTATGTTATATCATATCATATCATATTATATCATATTATATTACATTATATTATATTATATTATATTACATTATATTATATTATATTATATTATATTATATTATATTATATTATATTATATTATATTATAATATATTATATTATATCATATTATATTACATTATATTATATCATATTATATTATATTATATTACATTATATTATATTATATTATATTATATTATATTATATTATATTATATTATGTTATATTATATTATATTATATTACAACTTAGGCCTACAACTAGGAGGTGATTGGGTCACATAGGTTATTAAGGCAATTTCTTGGTCTTGGGCTAAGTGATTCAATATGTGTGTATTAATGTAAATTAACATTCCCACCCTCACACACATACACACACTGCCACAGCCCTACAACTTAGGCCTACTGAAAGCCCCCCCAGCCACGACATCCTAACTATGGTGGACACCTGTTTGTCCCCGGTGTCCTCTTTTTAGAAAACCAAAATATAGTGATGATCAGTTAAGATAAGATAGTCCTTTATTAGTCCCGCAGTGGGGAAATTCCCAATTAGTCAGTATCAGTTATAGTGATGATTAGTTATGATCAGCACACATTCAGCCATCTAATCCTTTGATTGGTACTGTATAAAGATATATGTTGTGGCTGGGGGCCAGGGCTGGGGGTCCCCTGAATCCTCAATCAGGACCAGAAAGTGCCTTTTTTTTGTTGTTGTTTTTTTCTATAGAAAGCAGCACACACTACACTCCGTGAATGCCGAATGATAGATACAGTGGTCTCTGCTATTTACTGTACTTGTAATTTAAAGACCCTGGATCTTGCAGCACAAAGGTAATGCAAATGTGGAGCCAATCAGTGGATTCCTATGTCATTAAGCCCTCCAACGCAATGGTTCTGTTGTCCAAAATACGATTAGCTAAAGGTTTTGAACATTTCTAGCAAAGTTGAGAGGCTCGAGCTGACCAAACCAGTGTAGATTAGCCTGAAAACTATTCCAGTGAAGGTTTTGTGACATTTCATCAGTGAAATGATGACTGCAGTAAAAGCAAAAGTTCCTCTCCAACAAACAACTTAAGCAAAAGCATTTCCAGCTCTTGGGCTGTTCATTTTTGGATGAGCATGAAGAATTGTTGTGGAGGCTTAACCGTGAATGTCACTCCCATGAATCGTGGCTACAATCAAAGCAGTAACTAACTGTGTGACTGTTACTGTAAAATAATAACTGTGAGGCATCTGCAAAGTGTCCGAAAACAACTGAAATGGAGACAAATGCAACTTAGATCTTCCTTCCTTCAGGTTTCACCTCCAAACCAGGCCCAACTCACCTCCTTCAGCTACTCAAGCACTCCTGAGGGCACTGATTAGATGATCAAGTGGGCTTGGAACTGAAGTTTGCAGAAGGATAGACCTCCAGCATCAGGATTGTGACCATTGATCCACACAAAGAAGCAATAATGTCCTAATAATAAAAAAAACACTTAATATGCTAATGATTTCTCCATTTGTAGTTACTGTATTTATGTAACACAATACCAGGGCTGCCCAAATTGTGGCTATGGGCTAATATTGACCCATAAGCATACCTGTTTGAGAGTTACCCAAACCAGTTTCCAACCCTATTTTATACAATCTATTACCATATATTACAATATATTAGTTGCTTATTAATTTTATTCTTATTGAAGTTTAATTAAGCATATTTTCTAAAAATACAAAAATACTTAAAACATCTTCTTTATTTGTGTACTATTTTTGTTTGGTTTGCTCTTGGCCCACCACAAACATTGAAGTTTTGCTGCCCAGGAACAAATGTTTGGGCAACCCTTTGCTATATGGTGGTGATGCTTGGTCTTGGAAAAGAGTTTTACTTTGTAAACTGGAAGTTATTTATTTTTTTATATCAAAAATAGAATTCTGAAATTCATATTATGTAGAAAGTTTGCGTTTTAAGTTAACTTCATTGTCATTTAGACTATACAAAAGGAGTGCATAGCTAAATGAAATTGCATTTCTCCAGGCCCTAATGTTCACATATAACACAAAAAGATTAGATCAGACAGCGCTGACCGGCATAAACAATATATATAATAACATAAATTATTACATGTTATTTATGTTATTATATATATATATTGTTTATGTCTGTGGAATAAAGGAAAGTGTTGCACATGGTATAATTTCTCCTTTTTATTAGATTTTTTTCTTTTGGTAAATTTTTTAATAACTACTTGTGACACTTAAGTACAATTTGTTTTTTAAATATTTTAGAACTTCTACTTAAGTACGGAGCTTAGATACATTTCTACTTCTTGTACTTTTACTTAAGTCTGGGTCCCTAGTACTTTATACATGTCTAGGAAATTGTCAATGTCATGCCAAAACCTTGTATCTCAATTTTTGCTGTTTTTCATTTTGTGACATAACAGAAATCTGGCAGTTGTTTTTTACATAATGCAACAATTTCATAATAAATGGACCAATAGAAATGCTCCAAAATGACTTAAAATTAAATCTTTTTACATAGACTTTCATTGAAAGCTAAGGAGGTTTTTCCCCCCTCCTGTAAAGCTGCCGTTTGGAGCTATCTACTACCCACCTTTACAGCAAAACCATGGACGAAACATTGAGAAAGCTAGTGACAGCAACGAAAGCTCAGTAGTTAGTCAGAGATTTTTTTTTTTTCCAGCACACCAGGGTTTTTTATTTATATATTTATTTATATATTTCATTTTTTTCCTCCTTGGGTCTCGTGTAGCCTCTCCTGGACAGATGGCTTGTAAAGAAAACAGCATGCCACCCAGTAATCATATGTGCAATAAATGCTGCTGGTTAAGATCCTGTGGATTGGGTACAGATGGCACTCAGATTTCGCTACCTCAGAGCCTGCAAACGCTTGCTGAACCATCAACAATTTCCACTCCCAACATCGCCTTCGATCAGAGAGGAGAAGCAGCATAATTGTCTCTGCGTGAGCCACGTAAGGCACGATGTCATGTCTGATATGGAAAATAAAACCTATGCTGCCAAGCGTCGGGGGGGAGGGGGAGGACGCTTATGATGGGGCTTTGAATGATATCACTCACACTACTAATTATGCTGTGGAGATTGTTTTTATGTCTCTAGTCTCGGCCCATTATGAGCCGACGTCTGTTGTTTTGGACCGGAATAATTCATGCTAGGGTCCAAGTCTAACCAGCTTACAATTACTGGCTGTACTGGCACTGTTGGACACGTGGCCAGGCGAACAGGCGGCCAGACTGGGCCGCGAGCACACACACACACATACATACACAGTGCCCTGCTAAAGAAAAAAGCCAAAGATGATAGATCCAGTCCCTGTAGCAGTTGCTACGAAACAGCAAGGTAGCAAAGTGTTCAATAAATTCAATTAAACATACACTTCACCCGGCTAATTGCGACCTCGGCGGTTTTGATTTCCAGACGATTCTGCCCTGGGCTACACCATCTGGACGTGAATAGCACCTTTTTCTGCACTTCCTCTGAAACAAGGCTGGACTGATCACAGCTGCTGTCACAACTGACTACAAAATTGCCAGTTTTGGTATGTGACAGACTACAAGCACTGCACTTTTCGGGAACACATATTCAGAATACACAAATTGAGTACTTGGATATGTATAGTTATTTATTTATTAATATAATTATATTCATTTATTTAATATTATTTTTACCCATTTTCTCCCCAGTTTGGATCGTCAACTACCCAACCCATACGTATCCTACCCACTCATATGCAATGCTCCCGACTGAGGATCGAAAGTGGACTGCACAATACCCAATCCATAAAAAATGCTCGGGATGGCCCTTGATGCTAAGTCACTGGATTGGGTGAGTACGTCCCTAATATTTACTAATTTGCATACAGAAAAAAATAGATACATACATATGTGTACTAATATATATATATATATATTTTTTTTTTTTCGGCATTACATATTCAGAATACACAAATCGAGTACTTCGATTCAGTCCAATCATTGGAGAGAGTCAGAGTAATAGAGTAAACAGTAATTGAGACTATATATATATAAATATACAGTGGGGAAAAAAAAAATATTTAGTCAGTCACCAATTGTACAAGTTCTCCCACTTAAAAAGATGAGAGAGGCCTGTAATTGACATCATAGGTAGACTCAACTATGAGAGACAAAATGAGAAAATAAATTCTGAAAATCACATTGACTGATTTTTAAAGAATTTATTTGCAAATAATGGTGGAAAATAAGTATTTGGTCAATAACAAAAGTTCATCTCAATACTTTGTTATATATCCTTTGTTGGCAATGACAGAGGTCAAACGTTTTCTGTAAGTCTTCACAAGGTTGGCACACACCGTTGCTGGTTTGTTGGCCCATTCCTCCATGCAGATCTCCTCTAGAGCAGTGATGTTTTGGGGCTGTCGGTGGGCAACACGAACTTTCAACTCCCTCCAAAGGTTTTCTATGGGGTTAAGATCTGGAGACTGGCTAGGCCACTCCAGGACCCTGAAATGCTTCTTACGAAGCCACTCCTTTGTTGCCCTGGCAGTGTGCTTGGGATCATGGTCATGCTGAAAGACCCAGCCATGTTTCATCTTCAATGCCCTTGCTGATGGAAGGAGGTTTGCACTCAAAATCTCACAATACATGACCCCATTCATTCTTTCATGTACACGGTCCAGTCGTCCTAGTCCCTTTGCAGAGAAACAGCCCCAAAGCATGATGTTGCCACCCCCATGCTTCACAGTTGGTATGGTGTTCTTTGGATGCAACTCAGCATTCACTCTCCTCTAAACACAACGAGTTCACTTTGGTTTCATCTGACCATAAGACATTCTCCCAATACTCTTCCGGACCATCCAAATGCTCTCTAGCAAACTTCAGACGTGCCGGATATGTACTGGCTTAAGCAGGGGAACACGTCTGGCACTGCAAGATCTGAGTCCCTGGCGGCGTAGTGTGTTACTGACGGTAGCCTTTGTAACGCTGGTCCCAGCTTTCTGCAGGTCATTCACTAGGTCCCCCCCGTGTGGTTCTGGGATTTTTGCTCACCGTTCTTGTGATCATTTTGACCCCACGGTCTGAGATCTTGCGTGGAGCCCCTGATCGAGGGAGATTAGCAGTGGTCTTGTAGGTCTCCCATTTTCTGATTATTACTCCCACAGTAGATTTCTTCACACCAAGCTGCTTGCCTATTGCAGATTCAGTCTTCCCAGCCTGGTGCAGGTCTACAGTTCTGTTTCTGGTGTCCTTTGACAGCTCTTTGGTCTTCACCATAGTGGAGTTTGGCGTGTGACTGTTTGAGGTTGTGGGCAGGTGTCTTTTATACTGTTAACCAGTTCAAACAGGTGCCATTAATACAGGTAATGAGTGGAGGACAGAGAAGCCTCTTAAAGAAGAAGTTACAGGTCTGTGACAGTCAGAAATCTTGCTTGTTTGTAGGTGACCAAATACTTATTTTCCACCATTATTTGCAAATAAATTCTTAAAAAATCAGACAATGTGATTTTCTGATTTTTTTTCTCAATTTGTCTCTCATAGTTGAGGTCAGTTACATTTATTTATAAATATTTTTTCCCCAGTTTGGATCGCCAACTACCCAACCCATATGTATCCTACCCACTCACATGCAATGCTCCCGACACTAAGAGAGTGAAAACCGACACGCCTGTACGCAGCCAGCAAACACCTCTTCTTCCGACCTACCGCTGATGACTGAACACCTGTAATTTTTCTGGTAATAATAATGCTACAGTATGTAATCATATGATAATCTTCATTTAAGCACACATCATTATTATAATCATTATGATCAAAGGTACTTGGACCTTAAATTACTGTATCAATGTGACTGATATTGGTATAGCTGATATTATTGAGTTTACTTATGTTATATATGCAGATAATGTAAAATATGGCAAGAGGTTTAGTTGACTTTACCTCTTTTTCAAAAGGAACCTGTAACAGTGTTCATTTGTGAGCTTATTACGAACAAAACAAACAGGAGTTTTATTTAAACTGATAGTTACTGTGCACATTTTAACAGTAGAGCCTAATTTCTGCAGCAATTTAAGGTGGAATGGAAAGTTTGCATAAGTGGACAACTTCAGACCTTGTTTCGGCTGCTCAATGGTGGATTGAAAGGATCGAAAGTGCACTGCACTTCAAAAGCCAATACCCAATCCATAAAAAATGCTCTGGATTGGATGGGTACATCCACATACTAATTTACATACTAATTTACATACAGAAAAAATAGATACATACATATGTATATTAATATGAAATAATATGAAGTTAAAATTGTGAGGTTTAGGTGTAAGTTTAGATATATGAAGCTTGAAACATTATTCGGGAAGATGTGCAATAGTGTCATTACTTTAACCTAATAGTAATTAATAATATTGATATTACCATAGAAATGTTTAACTATAATATGTAAGCTGTAATAACTGTAATATTGACATACTGATATAAACAAAAATAAAGTAAAAAAAAAAAGTAAAAAGTAAAAAAAAATATATATATATATATATATATATATATTATTATTTATTTATTTTTTTTACTTTAACAACTTGGTAACAGCAATTATATATATATATATATTATGTGATAATATGGTAATATAACATAATAACATAGCTATAAAACATAATACTGTAATTTTAATAATTATAATCAACAGTACTGTAATTATTGTATGAGTCTTCCCTTTATTGATATGTGGGCAGTGTTACTTAGCTCATATATGCAGATAATGGTGTAATATTATTGGCAGTAGCATATATTACCATATATCACCAGGCAGGTTGCATCCTAAGGCTTGGGCCTATCTGCAGTTCCTGGCCATTTTAATGGTTAACAGGCATAGAAGCATTGGACAGGACCTGTCCAAATTCAGGAACTAGCCGTATGCTGTGATCAATATAGGCCTCAAACGCCATCCATCTTTTTCCGGGACAGATGCTGGATTCATTGAGTTTATCCCCAAATAGTAATTAGAAGCTGAAGTGAATGATGCTGGCTGCTGGACTCAGAGGGGTTGGGTACCTTATGCTTGCCCACCAAGATTACCATGCATCACTAAATAGGGATTAATCTGAAGCCTTTTGAGGCGTTTCCAACCCTGGACGGACTGCAGGTCACAAGAGCTGTAAGGCTAACTCTGATTCATACATTCAAACTCCAGATGAAAAGCTTTAAAAAAAAACAAAAAAAAAAAACAGGATGAATTTCTTCTAACAATGATTTTAATATCAATTATTATATTAAAAAACATGATTAAGCTATTGTTGTTTTATAGCTCTGTCATGGACAAAAAACTTTACAAGGAAGAGAAAACCTTTTTAGCTTTCAATGGAAGTTTAGATTGAGGCTAGGTTTAGTTTAGGTTAGGGAAAGATTAGAATTAGGTTTAGTTGTGGTAGGTTAAGTGTAGGTTTAGGTGTAGTAGGTTAAGTGTAGGTGTAGGCTGAGGTGTAGGTTAGGTTAAGTTTAAATTAGGTTAAGGTTTGGTTATGGTTAGAATTAGGTTTAGGTGAAGTAGATTAAGTGTAGGTGTAGGTTTAGGTGTAGTAGGAAAAGTGTAGGTTTAGGTGTAGTAGGTTGAGTGTAGGTGTAGGTATAGTAGGTTAAGTTTAGGTGTAGTAGGTTAAGTCTAGGTGTATGGTTAGGTGTGGTAGGTTAAGTGTAGGTTTAGGTGTAGTAGGGTAAGTGTATATTTAGGTGTAGTAGATTAAGTGTAGGTATAGGTGTAGTAGGTTGATGGTGTAGATATAGGTGTAGGTGAGTCTGGGCTGTGTCAGTAATTGGTGTAGTAGGTTGATGGTGTAGGTATAGGTGTAGGTGAGTCTGGGCTGTGTCAGTAATTGGTGTAGTAGGTTATGTGTAGGTTTAGGTGTAGTAGGTTAAATATAGGTATAGGTGTAGGTGAGTCTGGGCTGTGTCAGTAATTGGTGTAGTAGGTTGATGGTGTAGGTATAGGTTTATATGTAGTAGGTTATGTGTAGGTTTAGGTGTAGTAGGGTAAGTGTAGGTATACGTGTAGGTGAGTCTGGGCTGTGTCAGTAATTGGTGTAGTAGGTTGATGGTGTAGGTATAGGTGTAGGTGAGTCTGGGCTGTGTCAGTAATTGGTGTAGTAGGTTGATGGTGTAGGTATAGGTGTAGGTGTAGTAGGTTATGTGTAGGTTTAGGTGTAGTAGGGTAAGTGTCGGTATAGGTGTAGGTGAGTCTGGGCTGTGTCAGTAATTGGTGTAATAGGTTGATGGTGTAGGTGTAGGTTTATGTGTAGTAGGTTATGTGTAGGTTTAGGTGTAGTAGGGTAAGTGTCGGTATAGGTGTAGGTGAGTCTGGGCTGTGTCAGTAATTGGTGTAATAGGTTGATGGTGTAGGTGTAGGTTTATGTGTAGTAGGTTGATGGTGTAGGTATAGGTGTAGGTGAGTCTGGGCTGTGTCAGTAATTGGTGTAATAGGTTGATGGTGTAGGTGTGGGTTTATGTATAGTAGGTTGATGGTGTAGGTATAGGTGTAGGTGAGTCTGGGCTGTGTCAGTAATTGGCGTAGGTGTAGGAGATCACACATGCAGCAGATCCATTAGTAATTCCTGTAAGGGGTGGGACCTCCATGAGCATCAATAAGTCCTGGGCACTCATGACCCTTCGTCCTTCATCACAGCTCAGTTGGTTCTTGTAAAGGTCTCACAGATTCTTCCATATTTAGACACATACAGCCATACAGGTGTGATAAAGCGCTACGTGTTCAAACATAGAGAATAGCAGCACACACAGCGAATGGTAATATCGGGGGTCGTTTTTATCCTTGTGCAGTTGAGTTAATGAATGAAAGTTAATTGACCATCTGTTTGTTGTTTGAATAATGGACACGCGATGCACATAACTGCTCCGCAGAGAGAGCGGAGAGGAGCATATATCATTTGCCCATCCGAGGGGCTGAAGCGTGCAGGCAGATTGATGGGGTGACTTGGCGGGGTTACGGTCACGTCAGGCATTTGGCAGCTCGCAGGAAACAGAACGGGGCAAGTTTGATTAGATATCTAAAGCCAGGTCGGAGAGGACAAACAACGTTATCCAAGTGATAGCAGATTACTCAGCTTTCTAAATTACGCCCAGTTTATCCCTTAGAACCTTATCTTGGACGGGCTAAACGACTACAGCCCACCACCACCACCACCACCACCATCAGCAGTTTGAACATGGATCAGGTGACGCTTTAGGTGTAGTAGGTTAAGTTTAGGTGTAGGTTTAGGTATAGTAGGTTAAGTGTAGGTGTAGGTTTAGGTATAGTAGGTTAAGTGTAGGTGTAGGTTTGGATGTAGTAGGTTAAGTTTAGGTGCAGTAGGTTAAGTATAGGTTTAGGTGTAGGTAAGTCTGGGCTGTGTCAGTAATTCGTGTAGTAGGTTGATTTATCCCCTTGCACCTTATCTTGGATGGGCTAAACGACTACAACCCACCATCAGCACCATCATCAGCAGTTTGATCACGGAGCAGGTGATGCTTTAGGTGTAGTACGTTGTTGTTGTAGGTTTAGATGTAATAGGTTAAGTTTAGGTGTTGGGTTAGGTGTGGTAGGTTAAGTGTAGGTTTAGGTGTAGGTGTAGGCTGTGTCAGTAATTGGTGTAGTAGGTCGATTTATCCCCTTGCACCTTATCCTGGATGGGCTAAACGACTACAACCCACCATCAGCACCACCATCATCAGCAGTTTGATCACGGAGCAGCTGACACTTTAAGTGTAGTAGGTTAAGTTTAGGTGTAAATGTAGGTGTAGTAGATTAAGTGTAGGTTTAGATATATAGGTTAAGTGTAGGTTTAGGTGTAGTAGGTTAAGTGTAGGTGTAGGTTTAGGTGTAGTAGGTTAAGTTTAGGTGTAGGTTTAGGTATAGTAGGTTTAGTGTAGGTGTAGGTGTAGGCTGTGACAGTAATTGGTGTAGTAGGTTGATTTATCCCCTTGCACCTTATCTTGGATGGGCTAAACGACTACAACCCACCATCAGCACCACCACCATCAGCAGTTTGATCACGGAGCAGGTGATGCTCACCGCCGCCTCATTTTGTAAGAGGGGAATTTGTCATTGGCCTCTGGCCCATGTTATTTCCCTCACTTCTCCATCTTTATCGCAGCTGATAATTTATTCACGCTGCTCAATTTAATCAAGTTCATATTTCATAGCGTGCTGATCATCGCGTCTGGCAGTGCCAGTGCTGCGCCTCCCCCAGCCCCCTGCACCTGATCCAAAAAAGGGCTGCAGTTGACACAGATAATAGAGCACAAAAAAAAACAATGGAGCAACCTCAATGTCTTATCTTCTTTACTTTAGCATTTCTCTTAGCATAATTAGCTTGGAACCAGCCTACGCGCCTCTCTCAGGTGGGCGCAGTAATCTCTCTTTAGACCGGCTGCTTCGTGCGCCCATCTCCCCCCATTAGTCTTCATTAACAAGCTCTTTCCCTTCCCAGCCCCAGCACTGTCTCAGCTTCTGATTCCATTAAATGTGCAGACAGGGATTGGGGCTCAGCGTAACCCGCCGGAGCGGAATTAGATCATAATCTTTATTTTCTCAGCGTACACCCGAGCCGCCCGCCTCTCAGAAGACTTCATTTAGTCACCTGCAGTCGCCGAAGACGGAGCGATAAATCATTACTGCTATATAAAAAATAAAAAAAAACACACAGTGATGGAGACAGTTGGGGTCTAAACCAATTATAATAAGAAGGATTTCTTTGCTTAAGGCCTATTTTTGTGCTGTGATTTAGCTTGGTGGAAATTATTAAGACACAAGCAAGGCAACAAGGAATTGACTTTAGAGGTTTATTCACTGGAACAGTAGCAAGGAAAATTAAATCTAACATAATTGAGAACAATACTGGGGCAGTTGTAGCTTGACTGGGCTGTTGATCACTGGGTTGTGGGTTCGATGCCCACGTCTGCTTAGCTGACTTCAGAGCCCCTTCAGGACTGTTTACATTTTATGGCATTAAGCTGACACTAGCTCTTATCCAGAGAGACTTTCAAGGTTACTCGTATTACAGAGGTGGGCCAAAGTAGTGTTAAGAGTCTTACCCATGATTCTTATTGGTGTAGAAGAGCATAGCCACCCAGACCGGGGAATCTCAACACTGGGAGTGGTGTAGCTCTATATCTGCTAGCCCAGTGCTAAGCCGCCCTGCCCCAAATGTTCTACTAACCATTGCTCAAAGGGGCCTTAAAGTTGCTGCTAAGCTAATGTTGAGAACATCATTGGAGGCTTTAGTAGTGGCTTAGTGGTTAGAGAGCCTAGCTATTGATCATAGGGTTGTGGGCTTGATACCCATGTCTGCTCAGTGTAGAGTTGTGGATTTGGTACTTCTTTTGGCTGAGCCAACTTTAGGGCTCTTATGTTGAGAACAGCAGTTACAGGTTAGAACGAGGTTAGGCTACTGATCATGGGGTTGTTGGTTCGATACCTTCAGCATGGAGAGTTGGGTGTGATGCCGTTGTCTGCTAAGTGTCTGCTCAGAACAACACTGGGGCAGTGTAGACTCTGTGGTTAGGGTGCAGGGTGGTGGGTTCAATACCCATGTATATTATGTTAACTTTAGGGTCCATTAGGACCCCCTTGAGCAATCCTGAAAAATAAACATTGGGGACAGTGGTGACTTGGTGGTTAAAGCGCTGTTATTGAGCATAAGTTTGTGGGTTTGATGCCCATATCTTCCCATCCTCAACCCTGTGATCAATAGCCTGGTGCTAAGCCACCCCTACCCCTAATGTTCTTCTCAGTATTGTTCAAAGGGGCCCTAAAGTCAGCCTAGCAGTGATCAAAGGTCCCCCTTGAACAACATTGGGGGCAGTGTAAGCTCGGGGGTTAGCGCGCAGGGTTGTGGGTTCAATACCCATGTATGTTAAGTTGATTATTTTTATTATTTACAAACAAGATTTGTGCCAGAGGTGGTGACTTGGGGTGGCCAGAGTGCTGGGCTGTTGTCTACAGGGTTGTGGGTTTGATACCCGATTCCAATGTTGGATTTCTTCAGAGCCCCTTTCCAAGCTGAAATGTGTGAAGAGAACTATTTAGTTGTTCTAATCATAATGTAAAGTATGTCGTATAATTGCAATAAAAGTACTTAGCTAGAACGTTTCTGTGTCCGTCTGGCTAGACTTTGAGTATCAGTAAGACTGAATGGACTGGAGTGTTCTGACACCAGCTGTTTTCGAAATGAAGAACATGTGAGAAGTAAACATCCTCCAAAACTGGGATTATGACCAAGGTAAATATTAACTTTGTGTAATAGAATCTCCAACCTCAGCTTGTCCTCCATACAAAATGCATGACGCCTTGAATTTGTGTTCCCAGAGACAAGGTCTAGACATCCTTTGTTGTGACGAAATGTAGAAGAAATAGAGGAAATCTGGCGACCTTCAGTACTGTATACATATATATATATATATTTGAAACCAAGATTTGTGTTGTTATTTCAACTTTTTCCTACTTCTGTTGCTTCAGGTTCCACGGGTCTAAAAGCACATTTCACACTTTGCAGCCTTTGATCGACCTGCTATCATAACTTCAGATTCCTATTTATTTATTTGTTTGTTTACTTGTTTGTTTGTTTTTTGCATGCTGCACAGTGTGGTAGAACCACTTTATTGGCATTCATCTTCGGTTTCAGTTCATTGATCTATAGTAGGTCATTTTCTCAATGTGCTTTTTACCAATTATTTTCTATTGATCCCTGCCTCAACCAATACCTTTATTTGTTTACACTTCAACACACCATTACATTTGAGCACTGAGACAGATTCCCTTGACAAAACTTAGGCTCAGTCCTGGATAAAAAAATAAAAAAAATAACCCAGCATGGTATTTGCCCTCCTGCTGAAACTTTCATTCAGTTCTGCTTAGATTTATTTGATCAAAGCAGCGTTCCAGAAATGCATCTGCAGCTTCCAAGGAAAAAGAGCATGAGGAAGAAACAGTAGCTTGGTTTCCATGCATGTATTGATAAACTAACAAAAATGACTTGACTTCGCCATAATTCACCAAGCCGTAAATCACAGTGGGAAAGTATTTGTGGAATAAATTATGTGAATGTAAATATATAGTCACATGACTGTTCAGTGGTTTTTATTTTTAAACATAAAAAGTGGCAGTCGGCACACAAGTACTGGTGGACCAACAGGAAACACATCTTTATCTTATATTTGATCCTTTATCCTAATATGTATATATGCGTTCATTGGTCAGCATAAAAGAATACACTCCAACAGATTTGCCAGAAAACCTTTAGTTTTCTTTCATAAGTCTACATCTTCTAGGTGATATTATACTATAAAGTACTCCCATAGATTTCACTGCATTTATGCAATTAGTTCATTTATTAAAAACAAATAAATAAATAAATAAATACACACACACACACACACATACATATATATATATATATATATATATATATATATATATATATATATATATATATATATATTAATAGTACCAAAATTAATTCTGTAGCTGCCCGCATCAGATTCAAAACCCTGACACTGGTCTACAAAGCCAAGAATGGACCAGCCAGCCCCTCCATAGTTGATGCTGATGGTCAAAAGCCGATCTGCACCAAGAGCCCTTCAAGCTTCAAGTACGGCTCGGCTCGACCCGCCATCCTTTAAGATCCACAGAAGACGAGCGTCCAGACTTTTTACTGTCCTGCACCAAAGTGGTAGAACGGACTTCCCCTGGGTGTCCGAACGGCAGAGTCCAACACTCGCTGTCCTCAAACCCAGACTGAAGACCCTCCTCTTCTGAGAGAACTTGGGTGAAGAGTAGAGTATTATGGGCTCCATATTGATTTGTGTTTAGTAGAGTCTAAGATTAGAGGTATCTTTGAACTATTAGTCTATTCTAACTAGCTGAGGTTTTCTTGGGGAAATAGCAAAGCACTTTGTAAGTCGCTCTGGAGAAGAGCGTCTGCTAAATGCTTTAAATGTAAATGTAAATGTTCCTCTATGGCAACGCTCAAAGAGCCCTTTGTAGCACCTTTATTTTTAAGAGTGTAGCTTATAAAGTTACCACTGACAAAACCACTAAGAGGCTAATATACCAGACATGGAGCTGCCTGTGTTTAGGGAACCAGTGGAATCTGGCAGTCATATTAAACATGCTGCAGACGACCCGTATGTCTCGGGTTATCCTGCTTTTGCTTTGCAGCAGACTAGCCTGCTTACATTCAGAGTGGTGTTTATGGGCCCAGCCGTGTTCAGTGTGAATGCAGCATCAGTAAGCTGAGAACTCCCAAGGTCAAGGACGGGCTGGTTCATGGTTTTTGCTATTACTTCCCCCTTCCTCTTGCCGTTAGGCCCCTGTTATCTTGGTTCTGGGACTTTCCTGGCACAGCTACTGATGCGCAAACCAAAAGCAGTTGCCCAGGAGTCCAGAGATTCTTCTCACTCCAGTGGTTGCTTTATCGGCGGCTATGTACTGGCTGTTCAGGCTGGCGTTTGGCCCTGGATGATAATACTTTGATAGGGAAAAAAAGAGAAAGAGGGGTTGTGTCACGCAGGCTGCTAGCAGGAAGGTCTGGCCGTGCTCCCTTGCCGTCTAAACCCCATCTGGCTTCAGGAGAGGAGACACGTATGTCATGTCTGGAAGGCTTTCTGGAACTCTTCATGTGGACATTTCCACTTAAAAAAAAAAAAAAAGGTTCTTCAAGGGTTCTTGGGTAAAGGCATATATTGATCCACTATCACTTGAAGAAACATTTGGATGCTTAAATGGTTCTGTGCTTGGTTAACACCCTGAACTCTAGGGTTATTATTCATCCATCAGTCCTAATATACAACCCAATATGAATTATTTGGAAGCTGTGGAGTCCCACAGGGTCCTGTTTTAGGGTTGAAACTGATGCTAATTGTAGCATTCATGTAGTTCTGATGGTGAAAATCTGAAATATGGGCCTACACACAGGGTTTAAGGAGTTAAAGAGTTTTTCAGATTGGCGGAAATCCTTTTGTAGATGGTTCTAAACAGCACCAAAAATGGTTCCTCTATTATTACCAATCAACAAACCCGTTTTCAGTCATTTACAGAGACGATTATGCTTAAATTGCCGCTCTTCAAATGTTTCCATTCATGTTCTTGCTTAAAAATGGTTCTTTATAGTACTGAAAAGGGTTTTTTGACTTAACATAACAATAGTAGATTAATTTAACCAGGCAAAGAACCATTTAAGTATCCAAATTGTTCTAATACATTCTGCATTTTTTGCTTTGTAACAACAGTGGAATCCTTTTTGATGAACCATCTCCAAAATGTTTTCCCTAATGGAAAACCACACCCCAGATCTTCACAAGAGCACAATTTGAATTAGTTTCACCAACCCTAAAACAGAACCTTGTGGGAGTCCAGCTTCCAGCTTACCAGGCAACAAACCATTTAACATTTAGAAGCAAAGCAAAACTACACGGAAGACATGTACCATAACAGGCTAGACCAGTGACTATAGAAAACATGGACACAGTGCTTCCATCCCCTTCTGTTCGATATAAATGAAGCCAAAACTGGCCGCCATGTTGTCAAATTTGCAACCAGACCTGTCAAATTTAAGACCAGAGACAGAGCCAGACTCACCTACTCATTTGGTCGACTTGCCCCCATTTCCCAGACCAAGCCGCAGTGTCTCAGACCGCCTTCATTGAGCTTCCAGTGCAGAAGCAGAGCTGCATTCCCAGTTTGTCCGGTAAGTGGACGCTCCAACAGTAAAAGTTCAGCTCATGTAGATTCCGCTAAAACTCAGATACGTTATGTAATGAACAGAAAGGACACCGTGCAGGTCCTGCAGAGGAGGGGTCTCTTCCAGCTAGGGCTGCCTAGTGTAGCCCGCCTTATAACGATAGAGCAGAAAGAGGGTTTAAAGACTGATTTCTGCTAGAAGAAGAAATGCTGGAACTGCTGGAATTTGGAGGCACTGAAGATGGAAAGACAGTTTAGAGGAGGAAAATGAGATTGAAACATATAGGGCTGGGTGGAGCTACACATCATAGAGCAACCAGCCAGCAGAGGCGCAAGACCTATAGAGGCTTTACTTTTGAGAGACATTGCGCTGTTCATGTTTTCTCCAGTCACATTTACATTTACAACATTTAGCAGATGCTCTTTTCTGTTACTGTTTACTGTTCACTCAAGAATAACATCAGCTAGTTTGAACAGACAAAAAATTCAAAGATATCGCTAGGCTCTAAGACACTACTAAACACAAGTCAATATATAGTCCATAATACTAACCTAGACAAGCTGTGTGTGTGCATTTGCACATCTGTGTGAGCAGTTGGTACACCTTTAAATAGCTGAATGCAATCATTAGAAGGGGTGTCCACAAACATTTGTCAATTATGACTGAAAACACTATAATTGCAGCAATATTGAACTCCAGTTTCATGTAGACAGTTATATATGGTTTATCAAAATCATGTTTGATGAAATATCATCTATCATTGGGCAAGATAAGGGGTCCAGCTGATTCTTACAGGCTATGGGTGTCTCTATAAATCAAACACTGGAGTTTTATTTTTAAACTTTTAAATTTTTTATTGTTCAAATTATTTGTGAAAGTAAAAACATCTCTAAATGATGATTTGATCACATTCACACATATAACTGACTTCCAGATCATTGCTTCTATCAAAGTGAGAAGAATTCCAGTCTCCCTTCTGTCGCTAAGCCTGACAGACCCTTCGTCGTAAAAAGAGATGAAAATGTGTAAAACTATTTGTATTTAATAAACACTGAAATATTCTGATAAAAAATATGATTTGATTAAAAGTATCTAACTATCTACATGAAATTTGAGTTCAATATTGTTGTAATTATTGTGTTTTCAGTCATAATTTACAAATGTTTGTGGACACCCCTTCTAATGAATGCATTCAGGTACTTAAAGGTGTACCCATTGCTGACACAGATGTGCAAATGCACACACACAGCTTGTCTAGGCTAGGACTCTCTGGGGCAGGTTAAAATTTAACCTATTGGCACAATGTCTAATGCTAGGCATGGGCTAGAGAGGTATAAAGCCCCCCCAGGAACAGTGGAAGAACTGTGTTCTCTGGAATGATGGTGCGGTGGGGAGTTGGGGATGGTGAGGTGGGGTGGTGACCATCCAACATCATTATCAAGATGAGACACTTAAATTCTTCCCTGAACAGTAGAGACAGTTACTTCAACAGAAGCAGGATAAGCTCTTTTTAATATCATTGATTTCAGAAAATAACAGTGAAAGAGCAGGTGTCCCAATACTTTTGTATAGTATAGTACCAAAAAGAACCTTCCAGGGAACCTACAGTGAAATGTGAATCATCGGAACATGATTGGTTGATTCCTCTGTCAATCTGATGAGTTAGGCCTTCAGTTCTAACGTTGAAGTCCCAACCAATAGGAGAGCTCGTTTAGTTTTATATACCCAGAAACCACAGAGAAATTCCTTAAATTTATAATTGATGTTTATAATGTTGCATTTATTAAAATAATATATATATATATATATATATATATATATATATATATATATATATATATATATATATATATCAAAATGACAACAGATCAAAATGTGCCTTTGAGCTAACTTAATTAATTAAAGGTTTATTAGTGTGTATTAATAGGAGCTGTCCTTAATAAATTAGTACAATTTCAAATAAATTCAATTTCATATCAAAAACAACTATTATTCATAAGTGATAACAAATATATGCTCAATAAAAGTACATAATTATTACTGTAACCCTGACCAGGAAGAAGAAAATAATACATTATTATTATTATTATTATTATTATTATTATTATTATTAATGTTATTATTATTATTATTATTATTATTATTATTATACCAATAAATAATTTTAATACAGATATAGTTTTGTAGTACATATGTTTAATTTCACAGTAAATATATATGTATTACTTTTATTTGTATTAATTCGAATTTAATAACACAACAAGACTAGCACTACTGTGCTAGACTACTAACTCCTGTATACGTTACACAAGCATCATCACATTGACTCACATTAATTAATTTATTGATTTTAATTTCCATAAATCATTAGGCCTTCTCTGTAGGACTAGAAGGCTCTCATAGTTCTCCATTACAATTGATAGACACTAATTTACAATATTAATAAGCAATGTCATTGGGTGCATAACTACAGCATAAGTTACAGTGATGTAATAGAGTCGGCAACATATCACGAGGCCTGACCAGTCAGGGTAGAGGGCGGAGAAAGGTCAAACATCTGAGAATCCTGTTTCCACCTTTTCTTAACCTCCAGCATCAGACCAAACGTTGTGCCTAACATTCAGCTGAAATCAGGCCAATATTATTGAAGCTCCTCTGCGTCTGTATCTGTGTGTGTATGTGCGTGTGTATGAGTGAGTGATCCTCAAAGGCAGGGTTTTATTTCTCCATTTGAAGTGATAAATGTAGCCATTTGAAGTAACTGCCGCTCAAGAAGGTTAATCGTCTTAACACTGAAGTCAGAGGAGGGTTTAAATATTTGTGAGCACTAATCCCGCGCCTCGGAAGAAGAGAAAGATACAAAGTGTTAAATAGAGGGGAAAGGATGGGAATGCTGGGACTGAATGGAAGCGCAGTCTTTGGCACGTCATCAGCGTACCTTTGATTCGCCACTACAAAGACGCATTTGCACATTGCTAAAGGTGTCGCAAAACTGCCACTTTCTAGTCTCGGGGTCTGTTGAGTTGGCAAAAGTCAAGGCTGTTGGAATTGTGGGAAAACATCATTAAAAAAACCCCTTTCCTCTTTCACTATACAGGCCTGTCCAAAAGTTTGTGGACACCCCTTCTAAAGAATTCTGCACACAGCTAGACCAGTCTAGTGCCTGTCGAGAAGTACTGGCAATAGAACAGCACTCACTGAAGCAGATGAACATGAACATTAACCTATCGGCACCATGCTGCCTGATGCCTAATGCCAGGCGTGGGCTATAGAGGGCTATAAAGCCCCCCAAGCATTGAGCAGTGGAGCAGTAGAGGAACTGTGTTCTCTGGAACGATGGATGGTGCGTCATCTCTGACTTTTAGGACGAGTTGGGGATAATTGTGGAGTTGGCGGAGTAGTGATCATCTATACCAACATCATGATCTCACTATTTAATGCACTTGTCGCTGGATGCAACCAAATCCTCACAGCAATCCTCCTCCAGAAGTAACAGTAGAGACAGTTACTCCAATAAAAGCAGGATAAGCTCTTTTTTGGAAATGCCTCGATCTCGGAAAGAACAAAGAACGAGCAGGTGTCCCAATACTTTTGTCCACATGGCGTATAATGGAGACCTCCGCGTAATTATTCCTCGTCATTTGCAATTTGGCGCTGTTAAAAGGTCTCGGTCTCCTTCGGTGCTTGTGGGAGGAGTAACTGGAAATTGGTGGGTATCATCACCTCGGCGAATGGAGGCATGTATTTAATTTGTATTGATTTCCCTGTGCTGGGGGTTCTGCGTTATTCCGTTTGAAGTGATCAAGAGAGAATTAAGAGTTCAATTAGAATATGTGCTTTGATGTGAGAGAGCGCCGCTGAAAAGTCAGCTATTTTAGCCTGCGCTCTTAAACAATTAAGTGCTCAGGAGGGGGAAAAAAGCAGCAGCAAGAACGACAGATTTGAGTCAGACATCTGAAAGGAACCAGCAAGAGGGTGGTGTCAAAATCTAGCTGAATGCAGAATAGCAGGGGTTTTCATTTAAACTGTCAAAGTTCACCAATTAAGACACTGAAAAGGACCAAATTGAATCTACGGGTTTTCTCTGCTTTGTAACTGGCCCTGCAGTTTGAGCAAAATCAGTGCTGAGATTCAAGATCAATACTAGACAGAAAAAAAGGTTCTTATAGGCAATACGATTCGACCAATAGCAGTATGAACACACCATACTTCATATATTAGCACTGTATGCAATGTATATAATGCATAGCACACTTTCTGGACCGTGCACCATAGACATGAACACTGGATTGAGCATAATAACAGACATACTGGACCGTGCACCATAGCACATCATGCATCATAAACCTTGGAACATGCATCATAGCACACATGCCAGATCATACATCATAGCATACATCCCGAATCATGCACCATGGCACATATTGCACATACTGTACCATGCATAATAACACACATACTGGATAATGCTCCCCAGCACATACATACTGGATAATGCACAATAACACACATACTGAATCATGCACCATGAATATGCATTATATATTGGATCATGAAAACATACATATATACTGCATAATTAATATTAATAATACACATACTGTCTAATGCACCATAGCAAACATACTGGATAATGCACAATAACACACATACTGGATAATGCACAACGCACATGCTGGATAATGCACAGTAACACACATACTGGATAATGCATAATAACACACATACTGGATAATGCACAACGCACATGCTGGATAATGCACAGTAACACACATACTGGATAATGCACAACGCACATGCTGGATAATGCACAGTAACACACATACTGGATAATGCACAATAACACACATACTGGATAATGCACAATAACACGCATATTGGATAATGCACAATAACACACATACTGGATAATGCACAATAACACACATACTGGATAATACACAATAACACATACATACTGGATAATGCGCCCCAGCACATACATACTGGATAATGTGCCCCAGCACACACATACTGGATAATGCACAATAACACACATATTGGATAATGCACCATAACACACATACTGGATAATGCACAATAACACACATACTGGATAATGCACAATAACACGCATATTGGATAATGCACAATAACACGCATATTGGATAATGCACAATAACACACATACTGGATAATGCACAATAACACACATACTGGATAATGCACCCTAGCACATACATACTGGATAATGCGCCCCAGCACACACATACTGGATAATGCACAATAACACGCATATTGGATAATGCACCATAACACACATACTGGATAATGCACAATAACACACATACTGGATAATGCACAATAACACGCATATTGGATAATGCACAATAACACACATACTGGATAATGCACAATAACACGCATATTGGATAATGCACCATAACACACATACTGGATAATGCACAATAACACACATACTGGATAATGCACAATAACACGCATATTGGATAATGCACAATAACACACATACTGGATAATGCACAATAACACACATACTGGATAATGCACAATAACACACATATTGGATAATGCACCACAACACACATACTGGATAATGCACAATAACACGCATATTGGATAATGCACAATAACACACATACTGGATAATGCACCACAATACACATACTGGATAATGCACAATAACACACATACTGGATAATGCATAATAACATGCATACTGGATAATGCATAATAACACATACTGGATAATGCACAATAACACGCATACTGGATAATGCACCCCAGCACACACATACTGGACAATGCATAATAACACACATACTGGACAATGCACCCTCAGCACATACATACTGGATAATGCATAATAACACACATGCTGGATAATGCATACATATGGTGGCACCCACATTGGATCATTAATCATATAAAACACATGTTGCATCAAACACCACAGCACCGATACACACAATAGAGCACATATGTACTAGATCATACACACATGCTGTGCTGTGACAGCAACATATTGGATCATAAACCACAGCAAACCATGTACTTCATTCCCGTTCAACTTGTACAGCTCAGTGTTAACAGCATGCCATTCCAGTTTTCCATAAGCCGATGATGTTACTGTTGTATTGGTATATTGGGCTATATATATATATATATAATCTGAAAGTATATCTGTTTTATGTTAAGGCTGCTGTGTGCTTACATTGCCTAATATATGTCTGTGTGTACTGTTACACCTATCGCGCCTGTATATACACTGCAATTTCCTTCAGGATCGATAAATCCCTATCTGTTCCTCCATCTACGCCATAGCAAACACATACTGGAACGTGCATCGTAAACCACACATACCGGATCATTCACCCTAGAAAATGAATATTGACTTGTGCTGTACAGCTCACACATACTGGACCATACACCCTAGCACTATAGCAAAATACAGCGCATACAGGCTTGTGCACTAGACTATATCCCATATCAAATGCATACAGGATCATGTACCCTAGCACAGACATACTAGTTTACATGCCACTGCAGATACATACTGGATCATGCACCCTAAAACTCACAAACTGTACTGGATTGCACGTGATAATACCTACAGTGAATATAAAAAAGACATACTCAGATCAAATACTGTTGCATAGACATGCTAGATTATATATCACAGCAAATACATACCGGATCATGTACCCTAACACGCACATGATATATTAGATTACTTGTGATATTAACATAGGATGTGATATAGTGATAAGTGTGCAAAGACAGTGCCTGAATTATATACCTTAGCAAATGCATACTAGATTATATACCACCCCAAATACATACTGGATCATGTACCCTAATACACATGCTGTAATGGATCACAAGTGATGATGACTACAGTAAGTGTACAAAGAAAGTACATGAGCCTATACCCTTGCAGAGAAACACTACACATTTATATGTAAAAAAAGGCAGTGCTGGATCACATTAGACGCCACAGCAAATACATACTGGATCATGTACCCTATTACACACATACTGGATCACATATTACATTTTTCACATCAGTAAGCATGCACAGGAAGTACTGGATCATACACCCTAGCCCATACAAACTGAATAATACACCCCGGCAAACACATACCACACCCCAGCACATACATACTGGATTGTGTGTTATGTCAACTACAGTAAGTGCACACAGGCAGTACTGCTGACACTCCAAGAGAAAACACATGCAATTTGGGGGAGCTGAGAATGCAACAAGAGCTAGTACTGCTACGTATGTGTGTGTGTGTGTGTGTGTGTGTGTGTGTGTGTGTGTGTGTGTGTGTGTGTTTGGCAGTGCTGTTGGTGGAATTCAACACTTTATTTCACAGCCCGGCCTCGAACTGCCACATGCACGCCGCCTTGACAGCATGAGTAATCAGTTGCCATGGAGACGACGTATGACAGCACACGGTCCGTCGAGAATGACAATTGGCTAGCATCTGGCAATCTGCTTGGTGCAATATATATATATATATATATATTTTACCCTTTGCACCTTCATGTCCACACCTTCTCAGAGCAGCAGAGTAAACAAAGCATAGCTGTGGTTTGGGAAGTGATCAAGATCAGCATAGGCATACTGCATGTCTGGGTCAGTTAGGGTGGTCACTTTTATATAATGGTAACAAGGGTGGACACTAAATAATATTCAATAAAATAGAGAAAAGTCTATTAGAGGATGCAAATACATATACAGTACTGTGTGCATATATTATAATCTCTTATAGACTAGATAGATACAATTAGAGCTAAAAAGCTGCTGATCTGGTCAGCACAACACTTATATTACAATAAACACTAATAATAACACTCCTACAGAAAGTGGTGGTGGTGGTTCTCCATCACTGTGTTCATCATTAGAACATCTCCTCTCAAAGTTCTCCTCATGGAGTCTAATATTATTTAGAGTTCTCCTCAGATCAACACCTGGTTTGGTGGTAAATCAGGGCTTAATGATGGTAAATCAGGTGAGCTGCTGCTGCTGCTGCTGCTGCTGCTGCTGCTGCTGATGATGATGATGATGATGATGGAGTTGAACACATCCTCCACGCTGTGCTGGCTGGACTGGGGAGGGGGCGTCCAGGAGAACCCTGGAGGAACCGAGCTCTGTTCTTCAGACTAGCTCACCGACAAGATCTCACTACTTTCTTTCTTCAGAATGAGAGGCTCTTGTTTCTTCTTTTAATGGATTCATGTTCACCTGCTTTATCTGATCTGATGAGATCTGGAGCTTCTGCAGCAGAAACTCTCTCACTGCTGAGAGACAGGGTTTACATAATGTGATTAGGGGTCTGAAACCTCTGTACAGTACTGAATGTATATAGTGTATATCTCATATGTGCTTCAGTGTGCACCCATAGTGGCCTAAAGGGCCCTCAGTTTTGCTATACTATACGGTACCGCATGTAAAGGACACTGGACAGCACGCTGATTTGCCTAATGACTGATTCTATGACTAACTGTGAAGAAATATCTGTTAACCAATCAAAATACAAACACCATCATAATCTACTGGTAAAATAAGAAAAAAAAAATTTAAAAACGAATTAACGTTACAAAGCAATCAGCAGAAATTAGGCATCAGTGTCCCAGTATGCATTGCAAACTTATTGGAATTGATACCGTTGCATATCAATAACTCATCTGGTATGGATCTAACAGTATTACAGCATATTCAGTATGAAATTCAGGGTTTTTTTTATTTATGTCACTGGCTTCATTGGCTTCCTGTAGCTGCTGCCCGCATCAGATTCAGAACCCTGACTCTGGTCTACAAAGCCAAGACTGGACCAGCCAGCCCCTCCGTACTTCATGGCGATGGTCAAAAGCCTGATCAGAACCAAGAGCCCTTCAAGCTTCAAGTACGGCTCGGCTCGACCCGCCATCCTTTAAGATCCACAGAAGACGAGCGTTTTTACTGTCCTGAACCGAAGTGGTGGAATAAACTTCCCCTGGGTGTCCGAACAGCAGAGTCCAACGCTCGCTGTCTTCAAACCCAGACTGAAGACCCTCCTCTTCTGAGAATACTTGGGTGAAGAGTAGAGTATTATGGGCTACATATTGACTTGTGTTTAGTAGAGTCTAAGATTAGAGGATCTTTAAATTATTAGCCTTTTCAAACTAGCTGAGTAAACAGTGAAGGACTTTTTTAAGTCGCTCTGGGGAAGAACGTCTGCTAAATGCCTTACATGTAAATGTCCTTTCTCACCTTTAGCTCGTTGCCTGCGACCAAACCACCGCCCTGAGGTTATTCGCGATAACACACCGCCTATCATGGTCTATTGCCTAAATGCATTTTACAGACAAAGCATGACCAATTTGACTGCCTGGGTGTCAAATAAAGTGTGTTGTTGGGACACACTGTGTAATAGTAGAATGGTCAGAATCAGAAGGACACACAGAGGTCCACTCTACCTGCGTCAGACCAGCTGCCACCTACCAGTCCGACCATCAGCCCCCCCACCCACCACCACCCATGCCAGACCAGCGGCACACCCTCCTACCACTGCTACCTGTTTAATGACCATGTTCAAACCTAAATGGACTCTTAACTATCTGCACTATTAATAATATCACCACTATTAACTATCTGCTGTATCTGGTTTGATAATTTTTATCAATAATTTATTAATAGTTCTGATCAGAGGAGGATGGGTCGGGTCCCCCTTGTGAGTCTTGGTTCCTCCCAAAGTTTCTTCCTCCAGCTCTGAGGGAGGTTCTCCTTGCCACTGTCGCCGTTGGGGCTCACTGGGGGTCTTGGATCCTTCATGTCTTCTTACGTTATTTCTTTTTTGTCTCTGTCTTTTATTAATTACTAATTATGTAAAGCTGCTTTGTGACGACAACAGTTGTAAAAAGCTGCACAAAGACTTGACAGAGAGAGAATAGGTATTGCTGATTGCTGAAATTCCCTCAAATAAAAAGTTACCAAATGGTGATTTAGCGTTACAGCCTACAGCCTTCAGTCTTCAACTGTGGGACTGAATTGCTCATGAGCTTAGCAGCAGTGTTACACAGATACGGTGCAATTTCTGTTGTTTACAAACATTCATTTTTATTATCTAAACCAAAAGAAAGACAAAAACAATTACCAGATATTCAATTTCGGCAGCGCTGCCATTATTTCTTATTCCTTTCTCCCAGATGAGGCTTTGTCCTGGCTTGAGGAGAATGTCAATAATGCCATCGTATTTGTTGGGTACTGTCAGAGATGCATCAGATATTGGAGAGTTTGTTTGTACTCATAACCTCCCCAGTTCACCTCATAATCTTAATTAAATCTGCCCAAGGCCCAACCGCCGTCAAACTGAGCGTCCAAATCTTAATCAGAGCAAGTCAAATCCCGAGCAGGGGAGGCATCCTCGAAGCGTGAGGGGAAGTAAACACTCGCCACAATGGATACATGATTTATGACAAGAGAGAAATGTAGGAGAGGCACGTTCTCCAACGCTTTGGAAAATACATTTGGAAGTGGGGAGATTAACGTGTGCGGAATATGTAATTCGCTGGTATACGCAAAAATGGCGGGGTGTTAGTCATGTCGCCGGGCATTTCGGAAAGGTCTTCTAATGCCTGTCACAGCAAAAGTTCACATCCTCGAACTTTATTACAGCTGATTAATTTCAGTGGATGTTAATGGAGCCAGAGTTTGTAAATATCGCTGCTGTCCAATAATAATAATAATTAAAAAAACTAAAAACCGGTATCTCCAAATTGATTGTTGACTTTACAGGAGAAGGCACAAATGGTCTTAACTCTGAATGGGAGTCAATGTAAAATAAGATTATTTAGAACATTTCTATTGGTCCATTCTTCCAGAATTATTTACACCGTATACAGAAGCAACTGCAGGGTTCAAACCATGGAGGAAACTTACAACAGACAAACATGGAGATACATGTTTCTCATTGAACAGCACAAATATGTCATTTTAGAAATTTTACAATTTCTATGGTCTATTGGTCTATTCATCATGCAGTGTTCAACTGGTCAACTGGTATAATAGTTTTAATGATGAGAGTTTTAAGAAAATGACGACATCTATATTTGAAATTCTATTCAATACTCTAAATGTTGTTGTCAGGTCCGCGTCGCCACGCCTGCCCCAGGGGCGGTCCCGAGCCGCGGCCCACAGGCTCTCCTCAGGACTTTTGGTTTGACGTTCAGGTTCATGTTTTGCATCACGGACTTTAAGGAAGTTAAAATCCATGTTCATGGTTCCCGTCACGGTTCAGTTGGTTTCACGTGTGTTTGATTTATGTTCTTTGTTCTGTTGATTCGGTTCACCTGAGGCTGTGGTATTTCAGGAGCTAGCGTGAGAACACCCTTCCCCGAGAATTGTTCTGATGCTCTGAGCCATCCTGGTGCGTTGGCGTCTAATTCTAGTTCAAGGTCCATTTTCCGGTTCGTGAGACCACGAAGACATCAGAGCGTTTAAGAGTTTAAGATCTGTTCTGGTTTATCCTTCTGGGTTCTGCAGCTGAGTTTGTGTTTTCGTTCTGCCTCCCTTTCTCATCCCCCCCGTTCAAGCCTACCTCCATAAGTCCCACCAGCCTCAGGTGTGTATGTTATTTTGCCCACATTCCATTGTCATGTTTGTGTTTTGGTTACCCTGTACTTTGCTGCCTTCTCTTCAATCGTACCGTCCCTGCAAGTGTTCATCCCTCTTTGTCAGACCTAGCCAGTCATGACAGTTGTGAACATTTCCACTGATATTGGTCATTTTATCAGGTTCGTGAACATGACTCTTAATAAAAAAAGTAGTGTTGGAATTTAATGTTAGTACTGCAGGAATTTCTATGGGAGTCATTTAAATGAATTTAATTTAAAAGAATGCATTATTATTCATTATTAAAATGGAGATTAGGAGCAGGGATAAAGCCAGGAGGTTCAATTTATTAATTATTTTTTTCTAGAGGTTAAAGTTAGTATTATGTTTAAGTTTTGATTATGTTCATGTTAAGCGTTTAAGGAATGTGTTAGGTTTAGAGTCAAGGGTAAAGTTAGGATTTGGGCGACTGCTGAATTTGGGTTTAGAGTTAAGCTTAAAAAAAGAAGCTAAGCTAAAAAGTATCAAGATGAAACCATTAGATTCAGTCAGTTATCAATGCACAGTTAACCCCTTAAACAGCCTGTGTCCCACCGGTGGGCTGGAAGTGTTATTACAAGCTTCTAATACTAAAGAAGAGCGGCAGCAGTTTGTACAGAAGTCCCTGTAGTTATTGAGGATACACATTAGTGTGGATAAGCCTTTCATTGAGGGGTTGATCTGTCTTGCATCGACCGCCATGCTTCACAGTTGGCAGTTAGGTGTTCTTTACATGAAATCCAGCTCCTCAGTTTTAGTTCATGTACCAAAAGGTCTATTTTTGCTTGACTTCAAAGCTCATCTGACTTCTCTAGATGTTGGGTTAGGTATGAGGCCACAGGCAATGACCATGAATTCCAGGAATATGATGTCTGTGCAAGCAAGGCTGCACACTGCACCACCCTCTATACTCGCTCAGCTTTCATGCAGCTTCTTGTCGGACATGTGGGGGTTGACTAAACCAATCAATTATCAGGATTTGCTGGAAATACTGGGTTTTAGGTTTGCTTAGCTGCAAAGGTTTATACACTATCCAAGTCTCAGTGCAGAAAGTTTATATGAGATTGTGTATACACTGTGGGCTGCGAAAGTATGAGACCTCACAAAAAATAGCTGGAAGTTGTTTTTGCAAAATTAAAAAAATAAATAATAAGATTCTGCTCAATTCCTCTGGAAATAGTCATATTTCCACATGTGAGACACTGGGACTTTGTACAGAAAGGTCAGATGTGTGTTAAGTCTGATTATCTTTCACTGAAGCTCGTGTTTAGACAATCTCAGGTGGATTAGATCTGCTCATCAGAGGCTTTTACACAAACTTGTGGAGTCTAGGCAGCTGGAGTGCATGCTATCAATAAGGCAAAAGGGGGATACACTACCAAATACTGAGAAATTCAGAAATTCAGGCTCAGATTTCTGCTTACCACTATTATTATTATTATTTTTATTATTATTATTATAGGATAAGATAAAATAGTCCTTTATTGGTTTCAAAGTAGGGAAATTCTCAGTGTCAGCAGAAAAAGGGATAGCAAGACACTCAGTTACAGAAACATAGATAAATTACCAATATATACACAAAATAAATAATACAAGTAAAATATCAATAACAATATTTTATACAGAATATTTACAGGTAATTGCAAATGACTCTTAATTGCACGTGTGTGTGTGTGTGTGTGGGGGGGTATTGAACATTGTATTTTTACATTGAGGGATCTCTATTCCTAAGTCCCTGAACATGTGTGTGTAGTTTAAGTGTGTGTGTATGTTAATATAGGTTGTGAGTAAAACCTCTGTATTAACAGAAGCATTTCCAGTAGCGACCCCAACATTTCGAACCCTACCGTAAACTGCAAAGTACTGAAGCATTTGAGTTTGGAGTTGAACAAAACTTTAAACCACACGACTAGAAGATGAAGAGTGCTGTTACTCAGAGCTGGCCACTGAGGGCTGGAGCTCAGAGTTTTTCAAGTGTTTTGCTGATTTGGGTTTTCCCTCTCGGAATAGCTGTCCAGAGGTTAATCTCTGAAATAAGAGGTGATCAGATTGGGAAGCATTTTAGGGGATATCTTTAATCCGCTCCTCTACGCCAGATTAAAACATGTCTTGGATGAAAGACAGTTAAGATGAATTCAAGGTAAGGTTATTTAAAGACAAGGTGAAAATGTCCAAACCACTTCAGAGGACCATTTGGTCCCACTTTTTGTTAATTGTCTCTAATAATAACAGTTTAGTTATGCAATAACAAATCATGTAATAACACTATAACTACTGGGGATATGTATTTACTGGTATAGAACCACATATACCAATTGCAATAACCAATGAAGTAATGAAGTAATGAAGTATAAATACTTTCATACCTTACTTAAGTAGAAACGTTGGTTATGTAAACTTTACTGGACTTTTTACTTCTACTTCTTACATTTTCACCCAATTATCTGAACTTTCTCCTCCTTACATTTTAAAAACAGCCTCGTTCCTCCTATTTCATTTCCCTTAGTTTTCATTCCGGCTCGTCATCAATAAAAACCCTCTCCAGATAAATCTCTCCATCCGGAAAGTGTGATTCTGATTGGATGAGAAGTATAAACAGACACCATTCTGACTCCCTATTGGTTTATAAGCGATCCATCACACCTGCACACGTCCCGTCACTCTCCAGCGAGCTCACAGCAGACTGTGTCTGTAGTCTAGTATGAAGACTGTGTCCGTGGCAGAGACTCAAGAGAGCTGCAGTGAAACGTCCCGACTGAGCCCCACATTTACATTCCAATAAAGCTTATTGATCACACGCCTCTGAAGTCTGACTTTCTGCAGCTTTACAGAACTTCTAGACAACGACTCCTCATATTTTCCTCCATGAAGCTCATGTTGATGCTCAGTAGAGCACAGAGACGCTCCTTTAATAGAGCTGATATTACTGAAATGCTTCATTTTCAATGGGCAGATCTGCAGCTGAAACAGGAGCCTAGTGCAGCCCAACATTTTTAACATCAACATTTTAATAGATCATTCTCCTCATTATGACTTTTAGAGAAATGGGTTTTTGGTGACGGAGGGGGCGGGGGGGTAGTGCACTATAGACCCCTGTGGCGCGGCCTAAGCTTTCGGCCTTTGTTTTCCTTCCATTACTTTTGCTTTTCTACTTGAAGTCGTTCTGAAACCAGTACTTTTACACTTTTACTGGAGTAAAAAGCTTCAGTTGATACTTCAGCTTCTATAGAAGTCTTTTAAACCCTCGTATCTCCACTCACTTCTACCTGAGGAATGAGTGTCAATACTTTTTTTATTGTTGCATGGATTATTAATGTGTTACTACACAGCTATTACAGGCACTGAATCTAAAGTGGCACTGACCCTATAAAGTGTCCACACCTTAGAGTTAGGTATAGTAGCACTACAGTAAAATTGAAGAAATATTCAAGATTCTGCTCAATATAAATATTCAGATTTCAGACACTAGGCCTCTGTACAGAAAGGTCAGACGGGTGTTAAGTCCGATTATCTTCCACTGAAGCTCGTGTTTAGACAATCTCAGGTGGATTAGACCTGCTTATCATCGGCTTTAGCGCAAACTTGTGGAGTCTAAGCAGCTGGAGAGCACACTGTCAATAAAGCAGAAGGGGGGATATGCCACCAAATACTGAGAAATTCTGAAATTCAGGCTTTAATTTCTACTTTTTACAAAAAAAAAGATAACCCTTCTGTTATATTAATCTTTCAGGAAATACAAAAACATTCCAAGGTCAAGCTGACCAGTGTTTAACCATGCTTAACAACCCTAAAGTAGTTAAAAAGATCATCTTCAGCTAAATTAATAATAAAATAATATATAAATACATATTAAAAATAATATATTTAAATTAATTAATGAATTAACTAAATAACTTAATTATATATATATATATATATATATATATATATATATATATATATATATAATTCACTGATTGATATTTATTTCTATATTATTTTATTATTAATTTAGCTGAAGATGGTCTTTTTAACTACTTTAGGGTTGTAAATATATATATATAAATATACAAATATATATATATATATATATTTTTTTTTTTCTTTTCATGCACGCACACACACACACATATCCATGCCGTTGCTGTCCAATGAAAAACATGTATCATAACACTACAACACTACCAGAAACATCATTAGTAATAAATTACTTTTGCTCTTACTTTTAGATTTTAGCCTTTGAAGCCTCTGCTGTAACTACTGGAACAACTTAACCAGAACTATATGTGTATAATAAACAAACATACTGTACAAAATATAAACACATTACTTCATTGTGCACTTACGTGTTCATTACATTAATTAAGCCCAGCAGAAACGCTCCAAAAAATGACTTAAAATATTTTTCCTATATTTTCAACCTTTGAAAACGGGTCAATTTGACCCCCAACAGAACAGGAAGGTTAATGTGTTACCATACAGCTATTACAGGCACTGAATCTCAAGTGGCACCAACCATATCAAGTGCTAACACACATCTGACCTTTCTGTACCTAACTCTAAGTGGTAAGTGTGATTATCTTCCACTGAAGCTCATGCTTAGACAATTTTTATTTCACACTCAATAATAATACTATTTAATAAATGACAATATAGGCTGTAATTGAAAACTGGTGCAAGTTTGATATGTAAAGTAAATGCCCCATGTACTGTATTACTGTATTATAAGCTGTATTATTGTAATTCTACTGTAACCCATCGGAATCAGGGAATACATCACCGGTAGTCATTGTTATTGCATGGATCGTGTTATTACACAGCTATTACAGGCACTGAATCTGAGTTACATAGAGTATCACTACAATTGTTTGATACTCAGCTGAAAGCATCCAAACCCTGTTCTACAACAATCCAGGGCAAAGCGATCGACCCCCGTTGTTGCTGAAGTCGAGTGTTTTTCACTTGAACCCACGGCGACGTCCATTTGTTTCCTTAAAGCATGGCGGAAATTCTAATGATCTAATTAACAGTGCTCGCTGTCTGAGGCGTCCTCCTGTGTCATGATGATAGTGAATGCTACCCATCTGTCGGCTTCGGCTGCAGAGTCAGCAAACCTGCCGCCCTGCCAGCTAATGATCGCGGGGCCGTCGCTGGGACTTCACCGCGAACGCTGCAGAAGGTCACAGGCCGGCGGCCCTCGGTGCCAGGGCTAAATTCTGATGTATGCGCAACGGATGTGCTTAAAGAGACAGAGCGGCTGGAGGAAAGTCACTTTCACTCCCTGTTGAATAAAGTAGTACAACTTCTGGGTCACATTTGGTGTAAGACTTTGACAGGAGTTATTACACAAGCATGGAAATTGAAATATGCTATATGTCCAAATGTTTGTGGACACCCCTTCTAATGAGAACATTCAGCTACTTGAAGTTACGCCCATTGCTGACACAGATGTGCAAATGCCACATTCACAGAGCTTGTCTAGTCCCTGTAGAATAGGACTTTCTGAAGCAGATAGTAAACATGAACCTATTGGCACCATGCCTAATGCCAGGAGTGGGCTAGAGGGGTATGAACTCTTTGGTTATTCCTCTTGATTTCAGAAGAAACAAAGAATGAGCGGGTGTCCCAATACTTTTGTCCATATAGTGTATTCTGAGCTCATTTGTTTGGATATTTTTAAATATTATTCCTGTTTTAGTGAGATTTATTATGGAGATCAGCCATAAATTAACCCCTTAAACAGCCTTATTACAAACTTCTATTATCAGAGAATAGTCCCACCAGTTTGTCCAGAAGTCCCTGTAGTTCCTGAGTAATACACCTTAGTGTGTAATAAGCCTTGAAGTGTTAAAACATGTATTTACATTTACATTTAAGGCTCTTCTCCAGAGCAACTTACAAAAGTGCTTCACTATTTACCAAAGAAGAACCTCGGCTAGTTTGAATAGGCTAAAAATTCAAAGATAGGAGGAGGGTCTTCAGTCTGGGTTTGACACCCAGGGGAAGTTCGTTCCACCACTTCGGTGCAGGACAGAAAAAAGTCTGGACGCTCGTCTTCCCTGGATCTTAAAGGATGGCGGGTCGAGCCGAGCCGTACTTGAAGCTGGAAGGGCTCTTGGTGTAGATCAGCTTTTGACCATTGCCATCAAGTTTGCCACACAGATTTACATATTCCACTGTCTATTACATTTGACGTACTGAATACAGCAGAAATCGTGAGCCTCTGACCCCTCCAGAGAATCCAGCAACTCCAGCCACTGCTATGCTTTCTACACGTCCACGTTCTACTCAACGTGGACCTGAATCTCAACCCTCTTGCCGAGGTCAGTCAGTCTGCAGCTCACAATCCTCCCTTTACTAGGATGGCGCTTAGCACTCACTTTCAAGAATTCATGCCAACTTCCTTTCAGCCTGTTTCTCTTGCTAAGCGGTTCCTATGGTATCCTAGGTGGTTGCTATGGTGTTGCTAAGTGGTTGCTAGTTGGATACTATAGTGATAGATGATAGATGTTTGCTTATGGTATGGGGGTTGCTGTGGTGTTGATAAGTGGTAAGTGGTCTTGGCAGTTGCAGTAGTATCCCAGGTGGGTGCTATGGGGTCTCATGTGGTTGGCCAGGTGCTGTGATACCCTGTGATACGCTGTGAATGTGGTTGGTTGGGTGTTACTAGTATATTTATCATTGTGACATAAAAAGGGTGCATAAACTTTTGCACCCCATTCATTCCTATGGGAAAACTCAAAGATAGACCCAACATCTGGAGCTGGAACGGTCCCAATATCTCAAAATTCGACAGACATCCAGCAGAAACACCTCAAAACACCTAGGATACCATAGCAAACACATAATAAACACTATGGCATCCCTCTAGCAACAACTTAGCAACACTAAAGATACCCTAGGAACCATATAGGAACAACATAGCAACGTAAACAACGCAATAGCATGGAAAACAATATAAATCCAATGTTCTGCATTCTGCAACCTTCACATTAACTTCAAGTTCTTGTGGTGTTCCTCATGATCCCTCTGGAAACTCCCTCAGACGACTGCCGACTGCTGTTGTTAAAGGTTCAGCCTCTGATCTCTGTAACAGATAGATCCCTCAGCTTGAAACCTGACTTTAATGTGGCTTGGGGAAAAGAAGTCATGTAGACTTGTCATATATTCTGGGAGTGTCCTGCTACAAACAGCCTCTGGCCAAATTCCACAGCTCTGATGTCTGGTGTTGTGGGTGTTCATCTCACGGCGGTGTCCACCCACACGTTCTTCGGGATGGCAGCTCTTTACTGGGACTACTTGCTGTCCCAAACTGCGAAAACTTTCCTGCTGTTTGGACGTTCCTTTCAGGTTAGCTGGATAGGAAAATAAGTAATCCCACAGCCAAGCCTGTTGAACATCCTTTTGAACACCTCCACTAATGTTTTTGAGGCTCAACTCAATACACCATATGCTCAAATGTTTGTGGACACCCCTTCAAATGAATGCATTCAGCTTATTTAAGTTTAAAACATTGCTGACACAGTTGTGCACATGCACACAAACAGCTTGTCTAGACCCTGTAGAGATGAAGTACTGCCAGTATAATAGGACTCTCGGGAGCAGATACACATGAACCCATTGGTGCCATGCTGCCTAATGCCATTTATGTGCTAAAGGGGTATAAAGCCCCCCAGCATTGAGCTGTGGAGCAGTGGAAGAACTGTTCTCTGGAATAATGGATGATGGTGGAGCTCCATCCAGTACTTTTGGGATGAGTTGGGGAGTTGGGGATGAGGTGGGGTGGTGATCAGCCAACATCTTGACCTCACTAACTCTCAAAGGTCTAGTAGAAGACCTTTTATGGACAGTAGAGAAAGTTACTCCAACAAAAGCAGGATAAACAATTTTTAATTGTCTTTAAGTTTAGAAGAAACAACAAAAAAAGCAAATGTCCCAATACTTTTGTCCATAAAAACACTATATCTTTTAACTTTATTTAACATAATAATAAAATATATATATTTTTTACACTACTGAAAGGTCTGAAAGGTCAGAATCAACACATTACACTTAATGTTCCTCTCGTTTCTATGAACTATGAGTCAGAAACAACTAAGCAAAATGGATGACGAGGCATGTCATGATGATGCATACGCCACGGTGACCGGGGAGTAATCTAAAAACATGAACTTCTAACGTTCTGATTATTGCTGATAGCACCGCGTGATTGCTGTATCTAAATCGATAAGACATTTCCACTGTTTAAGGGCATGTTGTAAGCTGATTTCTCTGAAGGCTTCACGTGAAATTGGAATTGTGTAATGAAGGCATGCCACCAACACGCAAACAACCCTATCAGGAATGCTCGGAGAACCCTCTGAAGACAGGCTGAAAGTTCGGAGACGCTGAAAGTAGAAAGTCAGAGGGATAAAATACAGGAAACAAAGAGAAGGCGAAAACAATGCAGGGCGCTCCTCTGGAGCAACCAATACGGTTCTTCAGAGGGTTCGACAGAAGTTGCACCGATAAGCTTCCTAGTAAAAGCTGTCAGCTCCAGACGGCAGGCCCACAAAAGGCAGGAGGCATGAAAAAGTTTGCCTCCCACCTCCCTCTCTCTCTCTCTCACTCTCTCTCTCTCTCTCTCTCTCTCTCTCTCTCTCTCTTTCTCTCTCTCTGGAGCAGGTCTTCAATAACTGAGGCTCGACAGCCCTGCAGTGCCAATTGACTGTGAAATGAATCCACTAAGAGTTGCAAAGGCTGTTGGATTCTGTATTTATTGCAGCATTAGCCTGGTCCCTTTCCCAGCGGGAAATAAATAAATAAATAAATAAATAAATAAATAAAAATGGTCCAGACACTTTCTGACTCCAACCATACATAAACATTTAAGAGAGGACTAGTTTAGCAGAGCAAATGTGGATTGATGAAGGTTTTCAATGCCTAGGACCAAAATGGGCCGATACCAATGTTTTTTTATTTTCTGTGCAGATTATTTTTTCCATCAAATGTCCATCTATGTCCATTTATGTCTGTTTTTAGTTTTCTCCATGGTTGGAACTCTGTAGCAGCTTCTGGACTAATTCTGGATGAATGGACCAACAGAAATGCTCTAAGTCACTAGGAATACATTCTTATTTTACATTGACTTCCATTCAGAGGAAAGAACAGTTTTGCCTTTTCCTGTAAAGTCACTGTTTTTTTATTAGACAGTGGAGATATATATTCTTATGAAAGATATATGTATATATTTTGTATTTTTTAACTCTGATTTATTAAAATCTTTGTCTAAATTCTTTTTTATAACCAAAAGTGGTTTGTTTAGAGTATTATCCATTAAAAAAGCCTTTTGTAGCACCTTTATTCTTAGAAGTGCAGAAGCAGGTACATATAGACTAGTTGACAAGTCAAGTCAAATTTATTAGTATAGCTTTTTACAACTGTTGTCGTCACAAAGCAGCTTTACATAATTAGTAATTAGTAAAAGACAGAGACAAAAAAGAAATAAAGTAAGAATATATGAAGGACCAAAGACCCCCAGTGAGCCCCAACGGCGACAGTGGCAAGGAGAACCTCCCTCAGAGCTGGAGGAAGAAACCTTGGAAGGAACCAAGACTCACAAGGGGGACCCGACCCGTCCTCCTCTGATCAGAACTATTTATCAATTATTGATAAAAATTACCAACCAGATACAGCAGATAGTTAATAGTGGAGTAGTTGTGGTGGATGAGAAAGTGGGACTCAAAAAGCCCATGTCCCGCCAGTAGGCTGAAAGTGTACCAAAGAATAGCCCCACCAAGTTTGTACAGAAGTCCCTGTAGTTTGTATGTATGTAATAAGCCTTGTTGTTGAGTGTTAAGGGCATGTTCAGAGTTGTAGATATCCACACCCAGAATGTGTGGTGACTGTAGAAGCAAATGCTGATGTTAAATCTATAAGAAATCCTGACTTTTTACCTGATTTGGAAATCCCGAATAACACATTTTATAAGTGAACACACTTGGTCATCCTATCCATGCCACTTGTTAAGCTGCTAAGTCAGTTAGCATGTTCCTTGGAGTAGTGGAAAGAGATGTTTTGACAAGAAGGCAGTTTTTAGATCCTGGTACTTTTTCAGCCTGGTTTTATTAGCACTTTCACATTCACACCCTTGACCATAAGCAGAAGACTCGACTTTGCCATGTCAATTTGTTTATATCTCTCGGCAAGCGATTGAGGAAAAAGCCTTTTGCAACCCCAGACGGTCTTCTGCAATGTACTGTCATACCCTTTGGAATGAAAAATGCTTGAGCAACTTTTCAAAGGCTAATGAATTCAGTACTAAACTGCAAAGCCAGGCTGGACGATGTAATCATCCATAGAGACATGGAGTTTTTCAGCATTGTTGACCCTTAACTTGGTCAAGTGTGGTTTAAAAGGCTGCTGTTATTTATTGGGGAAAGAAGTCGACCAGGGTCAAGATAGACCTGCAAGTGCCAAGGTACCTGCTGTTCAAGAATTTCCAATAATATCCTTGCGATGGTTCTTGGGAATGGCTAGGTAGCAGCAGAGATTCTGTCATAACTTTGTTGGCATTGTCTCTGCCTTGACTGACCTTCTTAGCTTGGCCTGATCTTTTACCTGGACTTCTGACTGTCAACAGACTCCAAGCTGTTGAAGCCTCAGTGTGTAGTGCTACTCCCAACATTTCAAACTTGAATTCACTCCTTCTACAGAAGCTGGAAGCCTTGGTGTAGTGATGGATGATCAGTTATCATTCTCAAGTCATGTCGCAAACGTAACTCGGTCAAGCAGATTTCTCCTGTACAACATCCGGAGAATTCGACCCTTCCTCTGTAGAGAGTCGCCCAGGTGCTCGGTCAGTCTCTCGTCACTTCCAGACTTGACTACTGCAGCTCTCTTCTGGCTGGTCTCCCTTTGCGCCCCATCAGACCCCTGCAACCAGAATGCAGTCTTCAATGTTCCTAAATTTAGCCATGTCACTCCACTGCTGCGTTCTCTCTTCACTCGCTTCCTGTAGCTGCTGCCCAGGTCATCAGATTCAAACCCCTGACTCTGGTCTACAAAGCCAAGAAAGGACCAGCCCCTCCGTCCTTGATGGCGATGGTCAAAAGCCGATCCGCACCAAGAGCCTTTCCAGCTTCAAGTACGGCTCGGCTCGACCCGCCATCCTTTAAGATCCACGGAAGACGAGCGTCCAGACTTTTTCCTGTCCTGCACCGAAGTGGTGGAACGAACTTTCCCTGGGTGTCTGAACAGCAGAGTCCAACACTCACTGTCTTCAAACCCAGACTGAAGACCCTCCTCTTCTGAAAGGACTTGGGTGAATAGCAGAGTATTATGGTCTCCATATTGACTTGTGTTTAGTAGAGTCTAAGATTAGAGGATCTTTGAATTATTAGTCTATTTAAACTAGCTGAGGTTTCTCTTGGTTAAATAGTGAAGCACTTTTGTAAGTCACTCTGGAGAAGAGCGTCTGCTAAATGTCTTAAATGTAAATGTAAATAAATTGGATGCTAGAGGTGCAGCAGCTGGTCCGAGGTTACTGCAAGAGGACAGGGATGTATTGACCACCCTTGGGCCAATTATTCAAAAAAGTCTGATCGCCAGCCGTTAAACTATTCAACAAATAACAAGGAGATTTTAACTCCAAATTCCAAACAATGCTTAATGCAAAGGACTTTGATGACTCAGGACTTGACAGTAGTAGAGATTAATCACAAAAGAATTCTGAAAATTTGATGACCCATGTCCTATCCTAAGGGTGACATCTTGCCAAAATGTTGTTCTTTCTCTCTCGCTCAGCAACATCTGCTGAATGTAAGACTGGCTGAGCAAGAGGCCATTGCTGCGATTTTGTGGGCTACCACTGGACAGAGTACTTTTGGTATTCCCTCCACAGCAGGTCTGGGGAGACTCTCCACTTCGCTTTGCATTAAGCTAGCCCTGTCCCCTGTTCAATGTGTCTGTGATGAAGCCTCCTGAAGCCTATTAGAAGTTGCAGAACTTGTTGTAGCCTAATTAGTAGAAGAGCCAAATTAGTAATTAGCCCTAATGGTTTGTGTACGTCTCTAGGTAAAGTTAAGTACCTTTATTGGCAATGTACACTTGCACAATCCAACAAAATGATGCCCTCCACATATCCTAGCTTAAAAAGCCAAGGCCAGTCTTGCCACAGCACCCCTGGAACGGAGAAGATTAGATGCCTTGTCCAAGGTTTCAACAAAAGTATCAACCCCACAACCTCAACCACTGAGCCACCAGTGTCTTTGACTGCAGCACTTCATAGCCTTGTACACTTTTCTTATTTTTGTTGGGACAGTTGGCCAACCAGGTGTAGGGGGTTGTTTTCTTTTGCTTCTTTCTTATCAGTTTAAAATTTGTCCAGATTTTGCCAGTAGGAGTTATGTTGGTAAGAGCGGATCCTAAAGTTTTCAACAGTAAGTAGCGATGCTAATACATGTCCAGGCTCTGTAAAGAGAGTGACCTATAGGACTTAGATGGGGCCAAACCTGGTTGCGTTAAAATTAAAGTTTGCAGATTAATGCGTTACCCTCTTCTTAGGTTTGGCCCCAACTTCCACCCGTAGGGTTCAGTCTGTACAGAGTCTGGTGGCGTATTATCATGTTTATTTAGCGTTGTAAACACAGCGTCGCTACTGTTGAGCTCAGAGGGTAAATTACACTTTATTTATGCTGAAATATGGATTAAATCTCATAACGAACTACCTCTCCTTCTCCTACACACACACACACACACACACACACCGCTGCTCTTCTCTTAGCTTTTAGCTTAATCCAGCCCAATGACTGATCATCCATTTATCTCTCAAAAAGTTGGTGAAGCTTTTTTTCTACTAAAGCTTATGTGTTCGAGCTTGGAGGCAAAAGTTCTCTAAACTATAGAGATATTATGGGAAAAATAAGACCCAGAAAGACAAGCTAATATATATATATATATATATATATATATATATATATATATATATATATATAATATTTGTATAAAGAAGCAACATGATCAAAGGTTTTGCATGAAAAGGTAGACATTTGCCTCTTGACCTCTGCAAACCTCTAGACCATTAGCTTACAGGTTGTGAACAAATAAAAATATATTCAAGCGAATCCAACTGACCACCTGAGATCTTTACTTATTTTGATATAACCTATGTGTAATATATATATATATATATATATATATATATATATATATATATATATATATATATATAAATATATATATATATATATATATACAATATTTAGTTCTGGCACTTTTTCATGATCAATTTCATGATCAAATCCAATTTAAATTGCATAGTGCTTTTTACAACCAGCGTTGTCACAAAGAAGCTTAACAGAATCAGTAATCAGTAAAAAGACGAGAAATCAATGACATAAGAAGACATGAAGACCCCCATGATTAAAGTGCCAATAGAAATGCGCCAAAATGACTTGGAAATAAATCATTTTACAACCATTATATGCATTTTTATATGATTTATACAGTATTATTCACTGTTCAAATAATACTTAATGTTTTCATTAACAATCACAATTTCAGACTCATTTGATCTGAATTAGGGTTCTATTTATTTGGGAATCAAGTTATGTATATATCATCATCATCATTATCACTTCAAAAACCTTGAAAACATTGAGCTAATTTTAACTTTTGTTTTTTACAATATTTGGTAATATAGAAATAGAAATGCTCCAAAATGACTTGGAAATAAATCCTAATTTCACAACCATTATATGCATCTTTGTGTGGTTTATACAGTATTTTTCACTGTTTAAATAATAATTGATGTGAATGCATGTTATTTCATTAACAATCACAATTTCAGACTCATTTGATCTAAATTAGGGTTCTATTAAGTTCTTAAGTAGATTCAGGCGACTATCAGTGTATCAGCATTGTGAAGCTCCACCTCTGGCCTTTCTGACCACCTCACACCTCTTCGCCGTATTTTCATAATGTGTTCTTTCTTAAAATAATCTTCATGAACTTCCTCCCACACATTCCCCACTGCTGTCCACACACCTCCTATGGTGGCTGAACGTGTCTTCTCCATATGTTTCCCGGCACAGTCTCACAGGCTCTCAATGGTTTCAATTAGACATGGCAGCAGGTGAACGTCTTCACTCCTCAAACCGCTGCATCCCTTGATGAGCAGTGTTATATGTAGCGTTGCCTTGTTGGAATATCACGTTGCTGTTTGTGCTTCTCCTCCAGAGAAGAAGCGAAAGATCCTTCAGGCACCTTCAGCACAGTATGTATGAAATCTCTACGTCTGAATTCCATTTGGCTGCCAGTGTCAGCAAAGCCCACCCTGGCGCTTTTCCTAGAAATGCTCCAAATGTTTCAAATGCTCCTTCTCCTGTAAAGCTGGATGTATGGAGATACAAGGTTTTGATAGAATAGATAAAAACAGGAAACTAAGTGTGTGTGTATTATTGTAGATGTGTAGATCCTCCTCTGCTCTTTCTGACAGCCTCACATGCCTCACACCATATCTCCATAATGGTTTCTTAGTGGTTCTTGGACCTTCCTTCTTCATTCATGTCCCAACACAGTCCCGCAAGATCTCAATGGGTTTAAATTGGACATTGGACAGTCCTCAATCCCTTAAAAACACTTACTCTATATGGACAAAAGTATTGGGACACCTTCTTATTCATTCCTTCTTTTGAAATTTGATCCTTTGTTGCAGTAACTGTCTCTACTGTCCAGGGAAGAAGAAAGCTTTCTGCTAGATTTTGGAGGAACATTGCTGTGAGGATTCGATTGCATTATCGCATTAGTGAGCTTCCCCAACTTATAAAACAAAAGTATTGTATGGAGCACAAACCATACAGCTCCTCCACTGCTCCACAGCTCAATGCCAGAGGGGCTTTGTACCCCTCTACAGCCCACGCCTGGCATTAGGCAGCATGGTGCCAACAGCATTCATGATCATCTGCGCCAGTGGGTCCTATTCTACAGGCAAATCCAAGTGCCAGCAGTGGGTGCAACTTAAAGACGCTGAAGCCGATAATTAGAAATAAGGGGTGTCCACAAACATTTGCACATATAGTGTATATTCTGAAGTGCCTTTTTAAATATTATGCTGTATTAATATGTATTAAGACCTGGCAGACCTTGCAGACAGATCAACTGTGTGACATACATACATCTGAATTCCATCTGGCCGCCAGTGTCGGCTGCTGGTATATAGAACAGCCCTTTTCAGGACCTGTACGGCTGTGCTAGTCCTCGGCTCATGTGTTCTTCATGCCGAACAGCTTTCTGACTGAAGTGTGGCAGTGACAGTGACTGTCACACAGCTGTTCTTACTTGGCCGTGCTTCAGCTCATATCTGATTCCATCTAATTTGGAGAGGGATGAACTCTCCTCATCACTATTTTAGAGAGAAGCCATGTGGGAATATTGGCAGTCGGGTAGTACTTGATAGCTGGGGATTCCTGATTGATTCCTGCTCATCAAAGTTACATGCCTCGTACAAATGCAAACGGTTTAAAGGAGTGTGTGTGTGTGTGTGTGTGTGTGTGTGTGTGTGTGTGTGTGCAATTTTTGCTATAGCATCTGCACAGCATAGTACTTTTCAATTTACTCGGCTGCTTAATGACCAGCTTCACATTGTGAAGGTCAAACTTCTGATGTTGAATCATTTCATCCCTGGAGGTTTAGAGTACTCTTGATATTAGTCTTAGCGGAGGTAAGAGTGTGTGTGTGTGTGTGTGTGTGTGTGTATTTAGCCTCTTAAATCCCCAAGTGATTGGAAAGGAAAAGATGTTTTCTTAATCTGTACTGTTGTGTAACTATGACAACCAATGCATTTCACAAAATGTGGGTTATATGCTTGGGTCAGGAGCATTAGCAGGGACAGGGCTTTGAGGGGAGATGCAAGGTCCAGAAAACGGCCATCCCTCTTTTTTTTAGTCCCCTTTCAGATTCATTTATTATGGGATATCAATTAAAGCAGCATCATTATGTAGCAATTATACCTTAAATTGTACCTTAATTGTAACTTTAAATACAGATTGATGCTTCACTGTAATAGGAAGTACATCAGACTGTAATAGGAAGAATGGCATCTCTGTCATTCCCACTTTAGGCCGGAACTGCAGTGCTGCTACTAGAAATAATAGTTGATAAAAAAGTTAATAAATAGATCAATAAAAAATTAATAGATAAATAAAATATATCTCGATATATACAGTATATATAATCACAAAGTTATGAATTTGACTGAAGTGTTATACTGATGTTATGTGACGGGGTGGTTGAATTATCTGAAGCACAGATGACAACATGGAACATGTACTTTTCTTGCTGTCTGTACTATTTATACACACATTTTTTATAAATTTCTTTCATTTTTTCAATGGCCACTTCAGTTCCAAAATATTGAATAAATTATATAAAAAGAAAAAATTAATCATGCATTTTGTACTATGGTTCATATTTGGAGTGTAATTTTGGGACTGTGTCCAAAATAAAATTATGCTGGACAATTTAAACTGGCAACACAATATATGATATTATGTTCCACTAAAAAAAGAAAAAATATATATTATATATAAATAATATAATAAAATAATAATAAACAGATAAATAAATAAATAATAGTAATGTTTTATAGTAATTTTAACTGGCAACACAAAATATGACATTTTCTGCCACTGCAAATAAGTTATAATAAAATATTATAATAATAAGTAAGTAAATACATAAAGAGTGTAATTTTGAGCCTGTCTCCTTTATATACTAAGAAAATGAAATCACATCATTAAATAACAAAATCATACCGGCAACACAAAATAAACAAATGAATGCATTGATAAATAATTAATTAAATAAATAAATAATCTTGGTTTTAATTATTGTAGAATAATAAGAAAGGTTGTTGATTGATACAGTCGACTGTAAAGAACGTCACAGTCCCACAGGTGAGGCCGTACTGAGTAGGGACCAGCCACCGCAAGTCCCACTGGTGGATCCGTACTTGCGAAAGGGTTGGATCTGTGTGCCGTATCACGACAACACCCTGATTTCTGTAGGTGTCTCGTGTGGAAGCTCCAGAACTTTGTGAAAATGTTTCCTGCTAGTCGTGTTCACAGCCTCCTCACCCTCGTAGGCCGCAAGGCTCCAGCAGCTGTTACCCATCTTCCCCCTCACCCACACAGATCCACACATACTCACTTCTGCAGTGATCTTAATGAGAGGCTGCTCTTTGGAAAGGTTGCACAGTAACGGAGGAACAAAATCTCTATAGTAACGGAGAAGAGTCCCACGGGGAGGGGAGTTGTGCGGTACGTCACGCGCTCCCTCAGGAGCGGATGAAAAACTGTTTTCCTGTTTGAGGTTATTTCTGACTCTTTGCTTTATTTCCGTATCTCGAGCTCAGCAGCGACAGACAGACAGCAGCACTCCGAAAGGTTCACCGAAAGCCATCAGAAGGTGGTGGTGATTGAATTCCGGTTTTGCATCGTCAAGAAAAGAAATGCATTGGTGACAGTCACACTTCGCGATTCTTACAGGGGAAACTGATACATGTTTCAACTGTCAGTCAAAGAATAGAAGCAGGTCTCCTGATCCAGAGCTGCATATCTAAATCAGCAGCCCCACTGATCGCGGCTGGGCGGAAGAAGCCCTTTTGCTTGGGTGGACGTAGTAAAGCAACCGTACTGCAGCTGGTAAAAATGACTCCTTCAAAAAGACAAGGTCATGCATAGGCTTAGCTGTCCAAAGGTTTGTGGACACCCAGTCAGCAACAAGTAGTTGCAAAAGTTGCACCCATTGCTGACACAGCTTGTCTAGTCCCTGTAGAGAAGTACTGCCAATAGCATAGTACTCTATTCTAACCTATTGGCACCATGCTGCCTAATGCCAGGCATGGGCCAGAGGGGTATAAAGCCCCCCAGCATTGAGCTGTGAAGCAGGGTTGAGAATGAGGTGGGGTGGTGATCATCCAACATCCTAAACTAAATAAAATATAGGAATATGTTTGATATATGTGTATATACATCACACACACACATATATACACAAACACACACACACACACACAAACACACACACACACACACACACACATATATATATATATATATATATATATATATATATATATATATATATATATGTATATATATAATCACAAAGTTATGAAGTGTTATACTGATGTTATGTGACGGGGTGATTGAATTATCTGTACTATGGTTAATATTTGGAGTGTAATTCTGGGACTGTTTCCATAATAAAATTATGCTGGACAATTTAAACTGGACACACAATATATGATATTATGTTCCACTATAATAAATAAATAAATAAATAAATAAATAAGAAAATAAATAAATAAGTCAAATATAATAGTTTTAATTTTCTAATAATAATTTTGACTGGCAACACAAAATATGTTATTTTCTGCCACTGAAAATAAGTTATAATAAAATATAATAATAATAAGTAAGTAAATACATAAAGAGTGTCATTTTGAGCCTGTGTCCTATATACTAATAAAATGAAAGCACACCATTAATGAACAAAATCACACCAGCAACACAAAATAAACAACACAACAAATAAATAAATGCAATAATACTAATTAAATAAATAAACACATTTATGAATCAATAAATAATCTTGGTGATAATAATTGTAATATAAAGCCCCCCTGGCATTGAGCTGTGGAGCAGGGTTGAGAATGAGGTGGAGTGGTGATCATCCAACATCATGACCTCACTAATGCTCTTGTCACTGAATGCAATCAAATCCTCACAGCAATGCTTAGTAGAAAGCCTTCTTTCCTGGACAGCAAAGACAGTTACTCCAACAAAAGCAGGATCAACTCTTTTTTTAATACTCTTGATTTCAGGTGGGTGAGCAGGTGTCCTAATACTTTTGTCCATATAGGGTAAAGGAATTGAAATTAGATCATTGAAAATTTTGTAATTTTGCAGGAGAAAAACAAATGATGTATCATGTTACGTACATACACTACATGTCCAAATGTTTGTGGACACCTCTTCTAATAAATGCATTCAGCTAGACCAGCATGGTCGACCAGCATGACCAGCAAGCATAACCAGAATGAAATTCTACACACACTGTGCTGGTCAAGAGCTGACTAACCAGCTTGCTACCCAGTATAGAGTATATATATTTTTTGCCTGGATTTCAACCACCTTGACCATCAAAGACCAGCTTAGACCACCCACCCAAAACCAGCTACCAAGCTGGTCCTGAGCTGGATTTGTCAGCAGGGTTAGCATCCTGCGTTACTTAAATACTTAAAGGGATCAGGTCATCTTGAAACTTGAGCTAGTGATTAAAAATAAATATAAAATGTGGGCACATGCATTCAGACTGATCCGAGCAGGGGAGTCGGAGAACACACCGAGGTGTCATGTGTAGCTCATTATAGAGAGGACAGTCCCAAAGAATACTTTATAAGACAACACTGGAGGCTACCAGCTGCTCCTGCTGCTCAGCACAGCGCACATGAAAAACCCAGTGCGTCCTCCGGTTGCGTCACAGGGCTTTAATCTTTGGGAAAGAAGGACCCGGCTCTTTTCAGGTGGAAACTGCAGTGTTGTTTCAGACCAATGACAGCAAAAGCAGGCTTTGATGTCCTGCAATAAAGATGGAATGAGCTGTTAGGTCCCTCTAGCTCACCGTAATTTACTTACATGTAAAGGGAACTGCAAACATCTAGCAGCTTCACAATTCATCATTAATCCTCAGAAGTCAGAGATATCAAAGATAAGCACCTTCAGCTCCAGATTTAATAAAGCTTTGGTATCAAGGAGCGCTACGGGGGTGAGGGGTGGGTGGGCTGTGGGGTTCCTTCTTACCTTCTAACAGTATAGCACTTATCGTAATAGGTTTCGCTTCTATTCTTAATTGAAGTCCATCTATACGCTTAATTGTCTCTGGGCCTTCAGTGCTTTATACACAGGTCACTCGAAACCAGCCAATCAAATTTATCTATATGTATATATGTTATGTAATTTTAATTAACTGTATTTACCTTAGTATAGTTGAATAATGTAAGTTCACTATATGGAAAAAAGGCATGTTTATTAAACCTCTCTCTCTCTCTCTATATATATATATATATATACATATATATATATATATATATATATATATATATATATATATACATATATATATATATTGCTACATATTGCTAATGGTACTAATGTAATGGCTGATTTGATCGATAAGACATAACATTAAAACACTAACACACACAAGGGGACCCGACTCTAATATCTAATATATATATATATATATTAGGCAGGTGATTCTAATGTAATGGCACACACACAAAAGAATCATTGTTTTTTAATAAGTAGACTAGAATAATGCAAAATATACACCCTGTTCTGGTATCCAAGGTGGTTGCTAGGGTATGGCTAAATGGATGCTGTGGTATCCCAGATGGTGGCTAGGGTATAGCTATATAGCTAAGTGGTTGTTATGGTTTTGTAGATGGTTGCCAGCTAGAGTGTAGCTAAAGGGTTGCTGTGGTATTCCAGGAGGTTGCTAGGATGTAGCTGCTATGTTCTACTTAACGTTTGATTGTACACAGCCTTTTTACATCTGTTTTGAACCATTTTATTACAAATATGTCTAATATTAGAGTAGGGGTGTGTGTGTTTGTGTTTTAATGTTATGGCTTATCGATCAAATCAGCCATAACATTAGTACCACTGGTTGTATATATATATATATATATATATATATATATATATATATATAACACAAACACACATAAGGGGACCTCCTACTCTAATATTAGCATATTTGTAATAAAATGGTTAAAAACAGAAGTTAAAAGGCTGTGTACAATCAAACATTAAGTACAACATAACCTCGCTCGCTGTCACCAGGCCTCCTAATTTGGCATCATGAATTTGACTGGATTTACTGAACAAAATCATAAAGCACTAATCAGCAGTGCTGAAAAGAGACCCAGCTCCTGTTTGTTGATGTATGAGTGTTTTAAGAGCGAGCATGCACAACACACAGCCAGCATGCCATTATCTCAGCACGCGTTCAGCATGCCTGTCAGTGCACGACTCCAATGCAGCGCCATTAAAGCCCAAATATTTATTCACTCAGCCGAAGCACTGAAGCAGATCGCAGATAGGAGCGGCGCTTCCTCCGCCGAGAAGTTTGTTTTAATTTATACCCTGTGGAGGACTGCGGCGAGGAAACCTTGCTGGAAGCGCTGGAAGATCTGATCTAAAGCTGTAATTGACACAGTTTTGATTTCAGCAGCAGTGTGCACATTAACATATGAATGTGATTGGATGTAATTAAATCAGAGAAAGAAATGCGCATACACACACACACACACACACACACATACACACAAAAGAATCATTGTTTTTTAATAAGTAGCCTAGAATATTGCATGCAAAATATCCAACATCCAAGCGCCCTTTTCTGGTATCCAAGGTGGTTGCTAGGGTATGGGTAAATGGATGCTCTGATATCCCAGATGGTGGCTAGGGTATAGCTAAGTGGTTGTTATGGTTTTGCAGATGGTTGCCAGGCTATAGCAAAGCGGATGCTGTGGATTACCAGTTGGTTACTAGGGTGTAGCTAAAGGGTTGCTATGGTTTTCCTGGTGGTTGCCAATGAATAGCTAAGTGGTTGCTAGAGAGGTGTTTGCAATAAAGTGGCCAGTGTGTGGACATGGAAGAGAGGTGTTTCCAATAAAATGGCCAGTGTGTGGACGTGCAAGAGAGGTATTTTCAATAAACTGGCCAGTGTCTGGACATACAAGGGTGATGTTTTCAATAATGTGGCTATTGTGTGGACGTGCAAGAGAGGTGTTTACACTAAAATGGCCAGTGAGTGAAGTTTCAGTCAATAACGTTTAATAAAACAATGCACAGTAAATTCAGAAAATGTGGTTTTCAGTAAACATATGGTATGGGGGATGTGAGAAGTCTGAACAGTAAAGGGTGACTGCTGTACATCTCCACAGTGCCTGGGGAGGATTATGCAAATTTTAAGTGCAAGGCAACCAGTGATAGCAGCTGAAAAGGTCAAGCAGTGAAGCAACACATTGTTTGTGGGAGACTGTTAATGAAAGCCAGTTAGCTTCTGTGGGCACCACGTATTCCATAATATGAACTCTCTGGTGGTGTGGATCTTTGCAGAGCTGTTCAATCTGTGATCTGCTACGACAAAGAACCTTCTGTGCCAAGCTCTCAGCTCACTGTAGCGCCTTTGTGTCTCGAGCAGAGGTGTTGCTACACCAGAGCAGTGCGCCATATGGTAAAATGCTCTCAATAATAGGGCAGCTGGAGCACAAAATATATCTCTCCAGACACTTCCACTAAGTTACATTCACTCCATTACACTCCGTGGCACACAAAAAACTCATATCTCCAAAATGGCAACCTTACATTTACATTTAAGGCATTTAGCAGACACTCTTCTCCAGAGCGACTTACAGAAGTGCTTTGATATTTACTCAAGAAAAACCACAGCTAGTTTGAGTAGACTAATAATTTATAGATCCTCTAATCTTAGACTCTACTAAACACAAGTCAGTAAGGAGACCATAATACTCTTCTCTTAACCTGAGTCCTCTCAGAAGAGGAGGGTCTTCAGTCTGGGTTTGAAGACAGCGAGCGTTGGACTCTGCTGTTCAGACACCCAGGGGAAGTTCGTTCCACCACTTCGGTGCAGGACAGAAAAAAGTCTGGACGCTCGTCTTCCGTGGATCTTAAAGGACGTCAGGTCGAGCCGAGCCGTACTTGAAGCTGGAAGGGCTCTTGGTTCTGATCGGGGTTTTGACCATTGCCATCAAGTACGGAGGGGCTGGCTGGTCCAGTCTTGTCTTTGTAGGCCAGCGTCAGGGTTTGAATCTGATGACCTGGGCAGCAGCTACAGGAAGCCAGTGAAGAGAAAACGCAGCAGTGGAGAGACATGGCTGAATTTAGACACATTGAAGACGACCTGTGCCGCTGCATTCTGGGTAAGTTGCAGGGGCCTGATTGTGCGTAAAGGGTAACCAGCCAGAAGAGAGTTGCAGTAGTCAAGTCTCGAGACTGAACGAGCACCTGGGCGACTGTCTCTAGAGGAAGGGTCGAATTCTCCGGGGGAGAAAAAAAAAAGGTAATTTTGGAGCATTTGTATTGGTTCAAAAAGTGATACATTTTAAAAAGTGGTGGTACAAGGTTCTAGCAGGAAATCAACATTATACAACTGATGTTATTAATGATGGATTTGTGCATTTGATATTTCAAATGATAATACACTGATTAATCATTAGCAGCCTAGAATAACTAGTGTCATTTTCATACTACATGCATTTTACATGACATAATTCCTCATATGTAACTGATTTAATAATTATACAATTAATTACAAGCATATACAGTCTACTGGTGGCTAAACAATGACAAGTCCAGAACCCTAGCCTCACCCTTTTAATTCAGTAATTCTGAATAATCTATGGAACTATTCATTTTTTTCTGTAGCTACTCTGATTTTTTCAGTGTCTACAGTGAATTCCCCAGAAACTGCTGTGACTTGTTTAGCATCTACTGTTTATTATTTAGTAACTGATCTGTATTATTCTGCATCTGCTACGAATTACTGCGTAATTTCTGTAAATTATTTAGTAACTCATATGTATTATTGATTTATTCACAATATATTTATCATTCAGTATCTACTGTGAATTGTTCAGTAACTATTAATTCAGTATCTACTATTAATTCAGTATCTACTATGAATGATTTAATATCTACAATGAATGATTTAATATCTACTATGAATGATTTAATATCTACTATTAATTCACTATCTACTATTAATTCACTATCTACTATGAATAATTTAGTATCTACCATTAATTCAGTATTTACTATTAATTCAGTATCTACTATTAATGATTTAGTATGTACTGTTAATTCAGTATCTACTATTAATTCAGTATCTACTATGAATGATTTAGTATCTACTATTAATTCAGTATCTACTATTAATTCAGTATCTACTATGAATGATTTAGTATCTACTATTAATTCAGTATCTACTATGAATGATTTAATATTTACTATTAATTCACTATCTACTATTAATTCACTATCTACTATGAATAATTTAGTATCTACCATTAATTCAGTATCTACTATTAATTCAGTATCTACTATGAATGATTTAGTATGTACTGTTAATTCAGTATCTACTATTAATTCAGTATCTACTATTAATTCAGTATCTACTATGAATGATTTAATATCTACTATGAATGATTTAATATCTACTATGAATGATTCAGTATCTACTATTAATTCAGTATCTACTATTAATTCAGTATCTACTATGAATGATTTAATATCTACTATGAATGATTTAATATCTACTATTAATTCACTATCTACTATTAATTCACTATCTACTATGAATAATTTAGTATCTACCATTAATTCAGTATCTACTATTAATGATTTAGTATGTACTGTTAATTCAGTATCTACTATTAATTCAGTATCTACTATTAATTCAGTATCTACTATGAATGATTTAGTATCTACTATTAATTCAGTATCTACTATGAATGATTTAATATTTACTATTAATTCACTATCTACTATTAATTCACTATCTACTATGAATAATTTAGTATCCACCATTAATTCACTATCTACTATTAATTCAGTATCTACTATGAATGATTTAGTATGTACTGTTAATTCAGTATCTACTATTAATTCAGTATCTACTATTAATTCAGTATCTACTATGAATGATTTAATATCTACTATTAATTCACTATCTACTATGAATGATTCAGTATCTACCATTAATTCAGTATCTACTATTAATTTAGTATCTACTATTAATTCAGTATCTATTAAAGTATCTAATTTGGGATTATGGTATGGCAAGTACAGTGGTGATGTTGTGTAATGTGCAGTAACCTTATGTGGGAGGATTGTGGCCTGGGGAAAGAAGTTGCAGACGTTACCTAGAAAGTCAGTCCAGGTTTTTCAGGGATCCAGGTCATGCCATTATGTTCTCTGCCCTCTTGCTGGTCATTTTTTTCCATTTTTTTCATTTTTACTTGAGTAATTGCTTCATTAAATGAACAAGTCTTTTACGTGAGCGTGTATTTAGTCTATTTCGTTCCCCTCTGCTACTTTATAAAGATTGTGTGCTTTGGGTTTTGTTTTTCCGTAGTCCAGGAGAAGCCTGAGGCGGCTGACCGTTTCTATATCTCTCCAATCAATGCGAACTGGTAAATGAGTGTGCTACGCCTGCCGAAGCCCAAAATTAACTGCTTTCATTTCGCTGACATTTAAAGCTAAATCGTATTGGCTGTGCTGCCGCTTTCAAAAGCACAGCACAATCTCAGCCTCCTGCCCTAACCTTCGAAGGCCAAATGTCCTGAATGGCCCTGAAGCTCCCTCGGAGGTTCTTTTCTTCCGAAGGTAAACTGCAGGAACGCTTACATGCTTTTTTTTTTCTTCTGAAAAGTTGGGCAGGTATTACGGTTTTGAATACACACAAACACTTAAGCATCCTGATACATGCGTAGGTGTTTCCACCGCCAAGGTGTTCCAGGTCTGCATGGAGAATACATCACCTACTGTTCCAGCACTGCATGGTCCCCAGAAACTGAACCGCGAGCCTACTAGCGAGCTACAATGGGTCCAGTGATTCTGCAATTGTATTATTTATGTGTAACACCTACACATGTGAGCTCACACAGCACCTTCTGCTCCTCAGAGGCAGGGTGCATGCTTGTGCAGATTCAGATGATGGTGTTTGCTTGGTGAGTTCTGGAGAAATCGTTTGGGGTATTGCAATACTATTTCATAAAGTAATTCAAAGAGTACATTATTATTACTACTCCACTACTTTGCACTTCCAATCACTGGCCACTTTATCAGAAACACTGCCTTTAGCATCCAATCAATGGCCACTTTATCAGAAACACCCACCTTATACTTTCACTTACTGGCCACTTTATTGGAAACACCACCTTGTGTTTCCATTTACTGGCCACTTTATTAGAAACACCCACCTTGTGCTTCCATTTACTGGCCACTTTATTAGAAACACCACCTTGTGCTTCCAGTTACTGGCCACTTTATTAGAAACACCCACCTTGTGCTTCTAGTCACTGGCCACTTTATTAGAAACACCCACCTTGTGCTTCTAGTCACTGGCCACTTTATTAGAAACCCCTATTACATTGTGCTTCCACTTACTGGACACTTTATTAGAAACACCCACCTTGTGCTTCCATTTACTGGCCACTTTATTAGAAACACCCACCTTGTGCTTCCATTTACTGGCCACTTTATTAGAAACACCCACCTTGTGCTTCCATTTACTGGCCACTTTATTAGAAACACCACCTTGTGCTTCTAGTCACTGGCCACTTTATTAGAAACACCACCTTGTGCTTCCACTCACTGGCCACTTTATTAGAAACCCCAACCTCATGCTTCCACACTCTAGGGTCACTGACCAGTTACTGGACACTTTATTAGAGACCCCTATTACATTGTGCTTCCAGTCACTGGCCACTTTATTAGAAACCCCCACCCACCTTGTGCTTCAACTTACTGGCCACTTTATTAGAAACACCACCTTGTGCTTCCAGTCACTAGCCACTTTATTAGAAACACCACCTTGTGCTTCCATTTACTGGCCACTTTATTAGAAACCCCCACCCACCTTGTGCTACCATTCATTGGCCACTTTATTAGAAACACCCACCTTGTATTTCTACTTGTACCATATGCTTCCACACTCTAGGGTCACTGACCACTTACTGGCCACTTTATTAGAGACCCCTATTACATTGTGCTTCCAGTCACTGGCCACTTTATTAGAAACCCCCACCCACCTTGTGCTTCAACTTACTGGCCACTTTATTAGAAACACCACCTTGTGCTTCCAGTCACTAGCCACTTTATTAGAAACACCACCTTGTGCTTCCATTTACTGGCCACTTTATTAGAAACCCCCACCCACCTTGTGCTACCATTCATTGGCCACTTTATTAGAAACACCCACCTTGTATTTCTACTTGTACCATATGCTTCCACACTCTAGGGTCACTGACCACTTACTGGCCACTTTATTAGAAACTCCTATTACGTTGTGCTTCCACTCACTGGCCACAACCTTGTTTGTACTTGTACTGCTTGTACTGACTGACCACTTTATCAGAAACCCCATCCTCATGCTTCCACACTGTAGGGTCACTGGCCCCTCACTGGCCACTTTATCAGAAACCTTATTAGCACCTTGTGCTTTCACTCCTCATGCTTCCACACTGTAGGGTCACTGGCCCCTTACTGGCCACTTTATTAGAAACCCCTACCCCTTTTCACTCATATTAACAGCTGAAATCCGCTGGATTCCCTTCTGTCAGCAGCTGCCGTGAGTCAGTGCTAGATGATCTAGTGCTGGGGAGCATGATCTAGTGGTAATCATTTCAGCCGTGTCTCCGTCAGGTACTTCACGCTTGCTAAGCATGTAGCTGAGCATGCCCGACAAAACGAGTCATGTTGATGCTAATGACCCGTCATGACTTCATGTTTCACATGCCTCACATGCGTCACGTGACCCGGCGCGGCAAACTAGGCCAGCCGTTTTATAACGACAGCACGTGGCCGTCCTCTAGGGAGCAGAGTTTCTGTCTTCCTGTAGCCAACAACGCTCTCTCACCAGGGAGGGAGGGAGGAGTGCGAGAGAGAGAGAGAGAGAGAGAGAGAGAGTGAGAGACAAGCAGAGCCTTGGGACTACGGCGGACGTCCAGATCAATTTGAAATGTAATCATAAAGTTCTTTTCTTCTGAGAATTTCCCGAGCATTGGGACCGGCATTACATTTTAATGACTAGGAGAACATAATCCGCCACACTATTTTTGAAAGGGGCTTACGGCCCAGTTTACAGCATTCAGCGCGCCCAAAGCCGACACCCTCTGAATGAAGTTATCTCCTGCTGCTGCTTCTTCAGCTGACTTACAAATGTTCTCCTATTAATCTCCATTGACCATTGGAGGGTCTCAGTGAATCAGAGGAGCTCCACCAGAAGAAACACCAGAGCGCCGAGCAGGCAGTCCAACCGGCGGATAGCGGCCCAGAAAAACGGGAAGGTTCCCTCCTCCTTCCGTTCATGCCGAGATGCTTTTCTGCTGCCGTGCTTGTTGAGAATCCGAGGAGGCTGATTAGCGGTGCATTTCCAGGGCGCATAAATAGCGCTGTGGAGACCACCCGGACACGCATGAGCGAATGACTGACTGCTAGTGTGCTAGCAGCACTGCGTAAGCCTCGCTCGCTCTAGTCTAGACCTATCTGTGGAGCCTTAATGAGAAAACGCATCATTAGATAATGTGCTCGGAGCGCAAGCGCAGAGTTATGAGACGGAAGTCTCAAGGTTGTTTAGGTGTGAATGAGAATTCAATCAGGAACAGACGAGCGCGAAGGCTGCTAGCAATTTATTTTCCTATTAGCTTGTGCGCTTCCCACGCTATCAGTCAGGTAGAAAAAGTGCTGCTTGGCTCGAGTGTCCTTGCATTGCTGTGTTTATCAAAACGTGTGGTTAAGTCCGAATTGCTTTGCTGTTTAATGGCATATGGCACGTCTTTTCTTACGGTGGGAGCATCAGCGTATGTTGGAACTTGTCGCCTTTCGCTGCTTTGAATGACAGATATGGCATTCAGGTTTACGCTCTGGTCCGGTCAGAACCGAATCCAATTCTTCTTTTAACAGCTTTAATAACAGTGGGTGAAAAAAAATGACATTCCTGGCAACCAAGACAATCTGCTACGACTTAGCTCTTGTCTGACTGAAGGAGAACACGCTGATTGAATGCAAGGAAGGCTCACCAACCATCAAGCTCGATCATCTCTTAAATTGCTTTTTTTTAAGAGGCGAGAACCTCTTTAAAAGGGTTCTATATCTATGAGAACCCCTTTTCACTGTACTACTTGGAGCTCTTGGAGATTAGAATGTAGTTAGTATAATGGTTTAATCATTTATTATTATAGTTATGCATCCTTCTTATGTCATTATGGTGCAGATACACTAGTAACACCCAACCAACCATATGGGGTATCATAGCAACCACTTAGCAACACTCTAGTGACCACCTAAACCATCATAGAAACATCCAGGCAACCTCTGAGCCACACCAGCACACACCACCTGGGATACCACACCATCCACCTAGCAACCCCACCTCAACCATCTGGGATACCATAGCAACCGGCTAGAAACTACCTGCACTATACACACAGACAGTATACACTCACACTGTACAGGCTCCATAAATATACTATATATACATTATACACACTATACTATACATACATTATACATGCTCCATAAATACATTATACACACACTATATATATATATATATATATATATATATATATATATATATATATATATATATATATATATATATATTATACACTCACGCTATACACACATTATACATGCTCCATAAATACATTATACATACACTATACACACACACACACTATACATGCTCCAAAAATACACTATGCATACACTAAACATACACTATACACACACATTATGCATATATTATACACACACTATACATGCTCCAAAAATACACTATGCATACACTAAACATACACTATACACACACACTATACATATACACACTCTACATACATTATACACACTATACACACTATACATATACACACTATACATACATTATACACACATTATAAACACACTACACATATACTATACAAACTATATAAATACACTACACACTCCATACAAACACTATACACACTATACATACATTACACACACCATACATATATGAAATGGTTCCAGTTCCAGTAAGTAAGTAAGTAAGTTTAGGATGCAGTGTGTGTGTGTGTGTGTGTGTGTGTGTGTGTGTGTGTGTGTGTGTTTGGGGTGCCGGTGTGATGAGACCGGTGAGAGAGCTTTGTGGTGGACTGGATTGACACCCGGTCATTCAGCAGCCTAATTGCTGGTGTGGGGACACCTGTAACAAATGGGCCCCTGTCTTTAACTCTGATCACAGCAAATACCAGCTCTGTGCACCTGTTTCTACCACTGACCTTAACAGAGCAGCACAACTAACTCACCTAGAACAATCAGACGATTCCCAATCAAGTTTTTTTGTATGTGTGTGTGTGTGTATGTGTGTGTGTGTGTGTGTTAGAGCAGGAAACACAGCATCACGACGCTCAGTAAATAAACAAAGGATTAGCATTATGCTATCTTCATTAACCGGCCTTGTTTATCATCGATAAGGCAAACTTTGCGCCCAGCCCTGATACCATCTGCGGCGCTTGCATCTCTCGCCGTGTTTATCTGCAGCCCCTGCGGTCTATCCGTCAGCGTTAGCCGTCAGCGTTACAGTGGCAAGGACATCCAGGTCATTTTACGACTTTTTTTTTTTTCAGACTAATCGGCCCAGGGCCCGGTGCCGGGTGCCGTCCGCGCCGCGGTCAGGATGTTTGCGAGGCAGGAAAGCACTTCTCAGGTAAAGTGAAGCGCGGGCAAGCAGCCTTATCCCTTTACCGATAGCGCGGCTTCGGAAAGTGCTTACCTTCACAACAGATTAGCCGGGCTAATTAATGACTCCCCTTCATAGTCGCACAATCACCCCATCACTCTCCCATTTAGCAGATACGCCACTGCACTCCTCCCTCCTTCCTCCCAGCTCTTCCCCTCATTTCCTACACTGTCAACACTTCTTCTTTTTTAAGGAAGCGTAAGCGCGAGGGCTAGAATAGCACCATTGTTCACGAGCGTGCCAGACTTCCCCTGAACTAAACTAAACTTTAGGAGGACAAAGAGAGTTTAAGGCACGCAGGAGCGACAAGGCTCTCTTTGGCGACAAATAATAAAAGGCGCCTTGCTTGAAGGTTAATTCCTCATATACAGTACATTGGTTGTGCAGTCGGTCGGTTTTGATCTCCCTGATAACTTTTAGGTCACGCTTAATTATAAAATAAATGGATTTTGGAAAAATAGACTTGTTGATTAATTGCGCTCATTTTCGGGTCATCTATTTTCCAGCGTCTGTGTGCTTTTAATTAAGATCGTTTGGAAATATATTTAGTGTTTATGACTGTAATCCTTAATTACGGAGGGGGGGGGAAGAAAACAGGAAAGAGGAAAGAAATGGCAAGTCCTGAAAGAAGCTGCTGTGTTTACTGTGAGACCGCTGGAGGACTTCTTGGTTAATCTTTAAATGGCAATCCAAAAGTAATTGACATGTATTTCATTAACTGGCTCCCCATACAAATAATTGAATGATTTTTTCCGAGGCGTTCAAGTTGCGCAAGCTGGAAAGCTGCCGTAATCTTTGACAAACAGACTGCGGCAAATGTGCCATGTTAGCATTTCTGGCTAGAGTCAGCGTGGCGTGTAGTAGCATGCAGTAGAGATACACTTTATGGACAAGGCCAGTATTGGGACACCTGCTCAAACAACGTTCCTCCAGGACCATGGTGCATCATAGACACAGTGCACACAAAACACAAGTGCAACACAATAGTATAAGTGCAGACAGACAACACAACACAGTACAGACAGAGAATAATAAATAATTGAGGGGTAGTGTCCAGTGAGGTAGTAAAATGCTTCCCATATTGTCTGGGTTCAGTCTCTGGAGTTGAGAAGTCTGATGGCTTGGGGGAAGAAGCTGTTGCAGAGTCTGGTCGTGTTGGACCGGATGCTGCGGTACCTTCTTCCTGATGGCAGGAGGGAGAACAGTCTGTGTGAAGTGTGTGTAGAGTCGTCCACAATGCTTCTTTCTTTTTTTTTCTTCTAAAATCAAGGGAGGAGTTTTGTTGTTGGAGTAAGTGTCTCTACTGTCCAGGGAAGAAGGCTTTCTACTGGATTGATTTGGCGGCAAGAGCGTTAGTGATGTCAAAATGTTGAATGATGATCACCACCCCACCTCATCCCCAATCAACTCCCCAACTCAGTATCCCAAAAGTACTGGATGGAGCTCCACCATCCATCATTCCAGAGAACACAGTTCTTCCACTGCTCCACAGCTCAATGCTGGGGGGCTTTAAATGTCCCTCTATAGCCCACGCCTGGCATTAGCAAGCATGGCACCAGTAGGTTCTTGTATATTATCTGCTCCAGAGAGTCCTATTCTATTGGTGAATCTACACAAGCCTACACAAGCTGTGTGTGTTAGTGTGCTTTTTTTTTTACATCTGTGTCAGCAATGGTCCCCATTGTTGCAATTTATCCAGAGCTTAATTATTTGTTTATTTATTTATTTATATTTATTTTAGGATATAGTTTGACCTCTTTCAACATGCCTGCTCAAAACTACACCCCATGTCTGTTGTCCTGTCTTTCCCCCCATATTGTTCTGTATTTGCAATCCTGTATATGTACACAAAAAAAAGATTGATAAGGGGGGTGGAGAGAGGGGGTGGAGAGAGCGCCATCTACCTACCCGGAGAGATCCCGGCCAATTGTGCTCTCTCAGACTCCAGCCACCGATGGCAAAGCAGCACGGCTCGAGATTGCAAACCCCCAGGCAGTTTTTTTTAAACGTGGTTCTTCTATGGTTGAGGTCTTCAAGAGGTCTTCTGGACCCTGAACCCAGCTTCCAGTCCTGGACTTTGTGATCACTGGAAGGTGTAACACTAAATGGTCAGTCAGTTACATGAACTGTTCTCTGAACAACAAAGTATAAGACTGGAAAGGTCTGGATTTGAAGACCTCTCTTCTATGGGATTGCTCAAGGAACCGTTTGAAGATCCTTTTTGGTATTTTAAGAGGGTATATTGTATAATAACAGCTACTAAACAGCTTGAGCATCAACTAACATTATGTAGAAAAGATGAGACCACATCTGGCCTTCTTGATTTCTATTGGCTATTGTTTTTTTTTGTAAACTGTAAACCTGAGAAGGTTAAGGGTCTTGCTTATAGGTCCGACAGTGGCAGCTTGACAGACCCTGCACTCAGTAACCCTGCACTCTCTCCGCTGAACCACCACTGCCACTGGCAATTTCATACTAATGGTTCTTTGATTGGTTAAATGACTCTTCTCTGTGATGGAAATCTGGTTCTGTCTACCCCCCCCCCCCTCCCCCCAAAAAAATGAGAAGAAGTGGATAAGAAGATGGATGGAAAATTGCAGCCATCACACCATTACAGCTTCTTAAAGCCAGTATAAGATCTGAATACTGCACTGTGAACACTAAACACTGTCTAACTACTCTCAAATCCAATGGGTTTCTTTCCAAGAGTCATCACGAACGCATGAAAAGGAGGAGGCTGTCGTTCTCCAAATTATCTCAAGGTAGATCACTACAGCTGTGAGGTCTGAGACAGGGATAGACCCACACAGTGTCTGAAAAAACTGATGCTTACTGATGTAGTTCTGTAAAAGCTAAATGAATAAAAAAGAAAGTACAATTAGAAGGGCAGTATAATGAGTAGCAGATACACTAGATTCATCCCTCAAACAGCCTTTGGCCTGTCGGCAGGCCGAAAGTGTCATTACAAACTTGTGTTCATAATGAACAGCCCCACCGGTGTTTACAGACGTCCCTGTAGTTACTGTGTAATACACCCTAGTGTATAATAAGCCTTTCTGCATTAAGGGGTTAAGAAATAGCATGAACCAATAACAGCAGTAATTAGCTAGTAGTAGCATGAGAACAACACTCATATCTTGGGTCAGGTTGGAAAAACCTGTCATTAGCTTAGCGTGGCTCAGCATTACCTGATAACTGTTGCAAACCCACCCATTTGTAGCTCCCCCTAGCAGGAGGAGTTAGGACTTACACATCCTGCGTTTGGTCAAATGTGAAAGCCATTTTTGAGCCCAGGAGAGGTTCAGAGCACCGACCTCTGGTCATCTTGCAATCGGTGGTCTGGGTGGAAGCTATCCGCTCCCTGTTGATTGATTGATTGGTTCTACTTATCACCTGCATGGCCAGAAAAAACCTTCTCCTGGGAGAACGCACCTTTTTTGCAGGGGTTCCTGCATGGTGATCCTCAGCCATGACTACAGAAAGCTCTGTTCTTTACTGCTTGAGTGTTTTTATCCAGGGAAAGTTATGAAAAATGGATAAACGGATGGACCTAGGTCCTAGGGAAGTGACATAAACCAGTGATAATGAGCCCTTCCCCTAAGCGAGCCCAGTATGGTTCCTCAACAAATGTGAAAAAGCCCTATAACTATGCACATGAAGACCTTCTCACCAAGTTCTCACCAGACATCGGCAAATATCTCTTTCAGTATCAAATCAGCAGTGGTGCTAACTGCAGTTTCTAAGGGTTTATTAGCTGCATAGACTTTTCTCACCTTAAATCTGTGATTCCTTTGTTTCCAAAGATCTAACCTCCAAAGTTCCCCTGCATACGTGCCAACCTTTCACCTTGTTAGTGATTTAATAAGGTTGGCAAGGCGAAAGGAGGTGGGAGGAGAGCGAGAGCAGCTTCAGAACTCTTTCAGATTGTCTTCACAGAGCCTGCACAAGGCAAACAAGTCCACTTAGGATTAAGCGTGATTGGCTGCTGGTGATAGCGGCTGTCAGGGCCGCTGCATCGGCGGAGCCCTGGGAGCCCGCTCCCTCTCTCAAGCCTGGCCGTTTGACTCGCCTGTTCGGCACTGACCCCCTGCCATGTCGGCAAACAGTCGATAATTAATGCTCGCTCCCTTCCGAGGGTGATGGATTGGCAGTCCTGAAGCCTGGGGAGAGATTTTAGATTCTCTCTCTGCTGGACCATGACAGAAGTACACACTTTGGAGAGGCCACGGATGTCCAGGCCACGTGTCCTTCATGCCTCGGGCTGATGGCGGTGCATTAAGCGCTGGTTTTCATATCACTGCACATCGAAGGCATATTCCTTCAGACACATGCTCAATATGGGAATATATTAGCTGGGCTTATGCAGCGGCGCAGAGTCCACAGTGATCAGGTAGTGTAGCTAAGTGCTGAATATTTTATGCTAGTTACTGAACATGACATGTTCACTCGATGCTTGGCTGGCTATGGGAGGTGACAAAATCGATCAGGAAAAGATCAGAGCTCTCCCGAGCATGCTAGCGAGCGAGAGAACTAATTTGTTTATGGGACAGCAATGCCAGTTTCAGAAGTAAAAATGAACATAGCCCTGTTTTTCCAGATTTGGAATACATCCCTCATGTAACCACTCGGTCAAAATACACTATATGGACAAAAGTATTGGGACACATCTTTTAATCGTTGAATTCCGGTGTTTCATTCAGTCCTGTTTCCAAGCCTTTCTTCCACACATCAGTGAAAGAATGGGAGGTTCTGAAGAGCTCACTGAACTCCAGCGTGGTTCTGTATGTAATAGGAGCTCAGCACCGCTGCATCAACAACAACAAGTCAGCTGGTGGAGTACATCCTCCTCATGGAAGGGGAATATCCAAATATAGGCCAAATGCAGACCTTTCCCACCTTTCCACACCTTGTTTTAGTATGCCGTTTCAGTCCGAAGCGATTAGCATCCATGGAAGAAGGTTTCTATGGCTAAATTTGCAGCTCATGGTTGATCCAGAGCTCTTACATTTGAATCACATTAACAGATAGGAAAATGTGGAGTTTTGAGGAGTCTTGCCCAAGGTTTTATGTTTGTGTAGTGTGGTGTGTTGTCCAGCCAGGAAATTATTGAAACTGTTACAGTGTGGTGTGGGGTTTGTACTCAAGTGCAGTTAATTTATTTATTAATTAATGCATTTATTCATTTATTTAATGATACTACCCTTTTTTGGGGGGTATTATTTTACGGTGCGTTCATGGTGGTTTAATATAAATTGGTGCTTGATGAGCTCTTGCTTTTCTTCTCTATTTGTAGCACAAACTCTTTTTTTCTGACCGTTCTACCCCTCTACAAAGGTGCGACGGGGAAGTGTGTTTGGCTGGGTGTATTTATACAGTGCTGCTCAGGTGGGTCTGGTCAGCGTCCAGCGTTTAGGATTCTGGGGCTTGGAGTTCTTTGCTCCAGCTCTAAAAGCTTTCCTACTGTGCTGGCCAGGCTGCACCCCTGCTGGTGGCTGATGGTACATGCTGCCTGCTTACAGAAACAGGGAACAGGGAAGGCAGTGTTGTTACCCACTATGCTACACCAACTACCAATCACTAGAAACTTCCCAGGGGGTTTTCATTAAAATAAGAAATTAGGTCCAGTCAGAGAATTATAAAATGTCCTTAAGACAAGGTTCGGACTATCATATTGTCTAACTTGCGTTATGGTTTAGAGACATATCCAGTACACTGAAGTAGCTTAGTAATTTTACCAACATTTTACGTAGTCAACAGATTACAAATTACAGTTCTGTTGTAGTAAATGGCCACAATATTTCTGGTGTGTTCAGTTTTCACATTAAACTGGACAAATTATAAATAAAAATACAAATTTTCTCATTTTAAGTAAAAAGGAAATGCTTTCAACTTAAAATAAATAACTTAATAACTTGCCTCATAGTCCTACTTCTAATTGCCACGGTCTCAGAAAATTAGCCCTACTTGTGCAGAACTGGCCTAGATAGTTGCTAGATGGGTTCTAAAGGATGGCTATGCTTTTTTCAAGGGTGTCCCTCAAAGGTTGCTTTGCATTTAATACGATATCCCATATTCTTGCTATGGTGATGGAAATTAGTTGCTAGAATATAGAATACTATATTGTTGCTGGGTGGTTGCTGTTAAGTTGTTTGATGGCTGATATGGTATCATAGGTGATTGGTATGGTGTTGCTATGTGGTTGCTGGATGGTGCGTATGGTTTTGCTATATGGTTGCTTGGCAGTTGCCATGGTATCCCAGGTGGTTGTCTTTGGTATGTCAGGTCATTGCTCAGGTGTAGCCAAGTTGTCGTTGTTATTGTTGCTGTGGTACCTCATGTGGTTGGCTGGGTGTTACTCACAGATGTTTCCACCCAGTTCATTCCTATCCGTTGCAATGTGGAAACCGCCTGTATACCAGTAGCAATCTGGAGTTGGAGCTAATTTTTGGGTATCCAGAAGTCCAATTTGTGGCACACTGGATACCCTCTAATTCAAGGGGTTCCCAACCCTGGTGATCCTAGTAAATTTAACTGGAGACCTAATCTAGGATGTCACACTCAGAGGCCTTCCAGGAGCTCCTAGATATTCTGTTTATCTGGTGTTGGAACTAAGCTTCCCATAGTGGCAATAAGAGCTAGGCATCCTGCACTAGACTATCAGCATTTCAAGTGGATACAGTATTTTTATCCTTGGTATCAGAAACCCAGACAAATCCGTCTCCCACAACAACCGCAACTCAAAAAGCCATCTTCAAGCAGCTCCTCAAAAGACGCCAATCTCTGATTTACCCTGCTTAGGGTTGGCAGAGTTAACATGCAACATTTTGTTGGGCAGCGAAAACACACAATTATTCTCGACTCGCCGAAGAAGGCAGACGTCTGTTGAGCAATCAATAGAGTCAGCTCGTTGAGCGGAGCACTAAGTGACAGTGGTGACATTATTAAGTTGTGGGATCGAGACCTCGTCATAATTATGGGGACAAAATGGCAAGGCTGTCAGTCACGTACAGGGAATTATGAAAGTGATTGTTGCTCGTGATGACAGTGCCTGTCGCTGAGATGGCGTGATGCCTTCTCACCGGAGGAGAGGCTTATCTGAGAGAGCTTGGGGAAGGAGGGGGAACCATCACGACTTCTTTTTCTGGGTGTCTGGCATGGTGCTGCAGAGTAAGCAGAGAATGTGACAGATGCATTTGAATAAATTCTCAGCATATAAATGCTTTCTTTCTTGCGGAGTTCGTGGAAAAGCCTTTATTTCTTGACCCTCGAATGTTCGAAAGCGTATTATTCGTCTGACCTTCTTCATCTGATTATGTCTTTGGAAAGCCGTAGCCTTCTTCTACATTCGTTTTTGCAAAATGACTTAAGATGTGTCCCAACTGTACTAAACTGAGGGTTCTTCAAAGGGTTCTTTATGTGATGCCACAGAAGAACCGCTTTTGGTTCCATAAAGAACCATGTTCGTTATAGAAATATGTTTTATGGTTATTTATTTTTTGTTTAGTTGTAAGAATCCGGCTGTTTTATCAAAGATGAGATGTTCTTCAACAGCTGGACGCCTCTAGGAGGTTTCTTAGGCTTCAAATGAGCAGAAGGCTGCAAGGGAGTGGTCTTTGGAGGCCAGGAATCACTACTAAAACGTCTGGAGGAGTCATGGACCTGTCAATGAAACACTGAGGCAAGAGAGCTAGGATTTTAGGCAGGGTTGGGTTTAAGTTATGTCATGTTTTCAAGCTCCCAAAAGCCCAAAAGAGGTTCAATTGGACCAGAAGAGCCCGAATCTGACCAGTTCAAGTAGGCCATAGACGTTTTGTAGATACAGCACATCCTCCTATAAAGAACCATGTTTGTAATAGAAATATGCGTGAAGGTCTTTTATGGTTCTTTATTTTTTGTTTAGTTGTAAGAGTCCAGCTGTTTTATCAAAGATGAGATGTTCTTCAACAGCTGGACACCTCTAAGAGGTTTCTGAGGTTCAAGCTCTTGCTCTGATGATCTACAGTGTGGCTGGAGAGTCCGAATCTGACCAGTTCAAGTAGGCCGTAGACGTTTTGTAGATACAGCACATCCTCCTCATGGCTTCTTTGACAGACTATGCTGCAGTTAGTAGCTCTGGATAGAGATGATTTCACCTAGGCAATGTTTCAAATGAGCAGACGGCTGCAACGGAGTGGTCCTTGGAGGCCAGGAATCACTACGACTACAGACTAAAACGTCTGGAGATGTCATGGACCCATCAACGAAACACTGAGGCAAGTGAGCTAGGATTTTAGGCAGGACTGGGTTTAAGTTGTGTCATGTTTTCAAGCTCCCAAAAGCCCAAAAGAGGTTCAATTGGACCAGAAGAGCCATCTTTGGTTTCAGTGAACCCACAGGCATTAATGTGGAGCTGGTTCCCCTTTGCTTTGCAGGTCTGGAGCTCTGCAGTTTTCAGAGAGTTTTCTACACTATGGCTCTGAGCTCATCACCAGGCCCTGACCCCGCTCTGTAACTTTACGTGGTCTTGCTGAGCTGCTCTCTGTGAGCTGTTCCTCCTAAACTCTTCCACTGTTCAATAATAATACCACTCACAGCTGATGGAGGAAGATCTAAGAGGGAAGGTCTAAATTTCACCAGCTGACTTGTTGTTGTTGGTGCAGCGGTGTCTCCTATTACATACAGAACCACGCTGGAGCTCAGTGAGCTCTTCAGAACCTCCCATTCTTTCACTAATGTGTGAAAGAAAGGCTTGGTTTTATACACCTGTGGCAACAGGACTGAATGAAACAACGGAATTCAACGATTAAAAGATGTGTCCCAATATTTTTGTCCATATAGTGTATTTTGACTGACTAGTTAGTGGCTTTTAGGCTTTTAAGGAAGCATTTAAAAAAAGATGTCAGTGCTCCACAGAACATGCTGTTGTCGAATCCGTCCACCGCCTTTTTACACTCATTAGACCAGGAATTGTGAGAACCTTATGAGGGAAGTTCAGAAAAGACAGCTGGAGCTTCATCTCAGCTTGAAGAAAACAAAGTTTGTGACACGAGGAAAGGTCGCTTCACGATTGATGGGGAAGTGGTAAACAGCTTGGATCTGCTTGGGTCAATTATTAACATCAAAACAAGCCCGCGGTCACGAAATATACCACACAGACTGGCGCTCGCACCAGCCAGGAGCTGGAAAAGAGCTTCAAATGTAACAACTTGTCTCCACAAACAAAGATCAGAACTGGCCAGGCTATCTAACCATCTTTTCTGCTGTTCTGCAAGGATAAAAAAACTGGACCATAGAAAAAAAAGCTGGACAGGAGAACTATTGATGCCTTTAAACTTTTTTTTTGGTGTTGGTGAAGACTTTTGAGAGCCTTTTGAAGACTTCTTTCACACCGAGCCCAGAAACCAAACTGAAGATGTTATTTTGGACGTCTTGTATGATTACATTATTTATTGGGAAAGACGGTTTCACTTGGATAACTGAAGGTATGAGGACAGCCAGCACCAAGATGGATGGACGCAATCAGAAATGTCATGAATAAGTCATTAAGAAGTCAAACGAAGACGGAATACAGAACATTCTGGGGAACCTCTGGGTCCGTACCACTGCAATACCACACCAAGCACATACCAGGGAGGAGGTGTATATAATATAGGAGGTCGAGGATTTTGCCAGTGTTCTGTTACGCTTGTCCAGTCCAGCAACAGATGTCATGATAGAGCGCAGTTGCCTGGAGAGGACATTCAAGACAAAGGCCATCTCACCTGTTTCTCTCTCTCTCTCTCTCCCTCTCCCTCTCTCTCTCTCTCTCTCTCTCTATCCCACAAATCTCACCTCTCTTCTCTCTTATAATTCTCCAGAGGGATGATTTTCTCCATTTTCTCAGACTTTCTCTCTCTCCATCTCGTAACTCCACCAATCTCACTTGTTTCTCTCTTTCTCTTCTCTCTCCAGTCTCACCTATTTCATTTTCTATCTATTTTATCTGATTTCAGGTGTTTTACATCTTTTCATCACTCTCAATCTTCTCCCTCTTTATACTCTTCATACTCTCTCTCTCTCTCTCTCTCTCTCTCTCTCTCTCTCTCTCTCTCTCTCTCTTTCTCTCTCAATTTCTCTCTCTCCTCTCTCTCTATTTCTCTCTCTCTCTTCTCTCTCTTTCTCTCTTCTCTCTCTCTTCTCTCTCTCTCTCTCTCTCTCTACCTCTCTCTCTCTCTCTCTCTCTCTCTCCCTCTCTTTCTCTCTCTCTCACTCTCTCTCTCTCTCTCTCTCTCTCTCTCTCTCTCTCTCTCTCTCTCTCTCTCTCCAGTCTCACCTCTCTCCAGTCTCATCTATTTTATCTGATTTCAGGTGTTTTACATCTCTCTCTCTCTCTCTCTCTCTCTCTCTCTCTCTCTCTCTCTCTCGCTCTCTTGTACTCCACACAGCTATACTGAAGTGAACCCGGCTCTCTCTTGGCCGTCTCATCCATTCACTCCCACTCTGCTCATAACCTCCAGTTTGTGCTGGGCTGTAATGGTGGAGGCATTAGAATGAATTAGAGCTGCAGGTTATGTACAGGGGGGAGAGAGCCGGGCTCTCTAAATCTCCGCAAGTGGAACCAGACGCAAATGCCGTGCATCACAAGTGTGTGACCTGAATTCCATCAAAGCGATTGCATGTTCCTCATCAATATCCAATAGGCTAAGACCAGATGATCTATGCAGCCTCAGTGTGAGTGAGCTACTGCCGCTGTCAGGAGGACCCGAGCCTGGGGGACTGGGGGGGTGGGTTGGGGCAGCCATCTTTGTTTACTTTGTGTAAGAACTTCTGGTATGACGTCAGATCCATTGGTATAGACTACAACCATACGGACATGGCAGAAGACTGGAGAAAGGGGAGAATCATAGCACCATAGGTAACAGCTTGCCGAGCCCGGGTATCGAACCAATAATAGGCTGGCGCTCTAACTGCTCAGCCACCACTGTCCCATCTAGAGAAGAAGACCTGGGAAACCACCAACACCAGCACATCCTTCCCCAAAAAAATGGCTTCATTATGAAGCTCTGGTAAAGCTGCCATGTCTGGTGCTTGTGAGACTCTTAGTAGGTTAGCTAAGGTCTTACTTGATAGTCTCGTAAACACCCAATGATTTCAATTTACTGGATCTAAACCACTGAGCCATTTCTCTGGGTGAGGATGTTCTGGTGTTGGTGGTTTGCCCTCCATTAAATGGTAAAAAGCAGACATGTGGAGGTTTGGGTGGATGTTTTAAATATCTAGGACCTTCAACCACAGATGCAGGTCTTCCTCTTCTTCTTTGGATATGGATATGGTTAGCTCTGCTCTTAATAGCTCTAAAGCCAGTGGGAACATTTACATTTACATTTAAGGCATTTAGCAGACGCTCTTCTCCAGAGCGACTTACAAAATTTCTTTACTGTTTACCCAAGAAGAACCTCAGCTAGTTTGAATAGACTAATAATTCAAAGATCCTCTAATCTTAGACTCTACTAAAAACAAGTCAATAATCATAATACTCATAATAATACTCTTCTCTTAACCTGAGTACTCTCAGAAGAGGAGGGTCTTCAGTCTGGGTTTAAACATTGGGTTAGCATAGCTATCTATGTTATGTCTGAATACGATACGACCATAAATCGTTGGAAATGAAATGACTTGAAATTCAAAAGGCCAAAGAAACAAACTTTCAAAAGTGGGCATGGCCAAATAAGGTTGATAGTTTGACTGTAGATATGCTTAATTTCTTCTGCATTGATGTATGCAGCTATTTACTGGAAGAATTCTATCTGAGTAGAAATGAAAGTTCAGGTCCAGAGAGTAAACATCCACCCCAGGCTAGGCCGTAGCAGAGCTGCCCAGGCAGTTGGATCAAAACCCTGGGGTGGATTTTCCTTTCTGGACTTGCATTTTCTCTATAATAATCTGTATAATAATAACTGGTTTTGCGTCCACAAAAAACGTGCCACACTGTTTCCGAAGCTTACAGCTATTAATTCAAGTGTTCTTGCTAACATAATACAGTTGTCACTGACGACAACATTCATATCACTTGTTAATTAGCATTAGAAGATTTCTACATCACAAGACCTTGTTAGTAGCACCATCGTTAAAGTTCTAGCTCACACTGGTTCTGGCTTTGTCCACAAAATTTAAATAGACACAAGTTCATAGGCAGTAAAGCAGAAAATCCGTCACTGAAGCCACAGCCCATTCACATTCGCCTGCTGAGTGAACCGGGGGTGGTGGTGGTGGTGGTGGGAGAGGGGTGTGTTTATTGTGAAAGACTTTTACACAATTGTAAAGTTAATTGGAGCCAGTTTTTGGCTCTCTTGATGTACTGCAGGCCTGGCCACCCTGCCAAAACTGGGCACTGTTAACTCACATGGCTTAAGGAAAAGAGCTAATGTTGTTTTTCTATTCAGTTGTTGATATACGGTGGCATTCAAAAGTTTGGGCACCCCTGGTCAAAACATCTGTTGATTTCCAGCTGGACCGTAATTAGCTTGTTAGGACTTATTAGGAAATATCAAGTGATTTCCAAGCTTAGAAAATACTCCTTAGAGACTCCTTAAACCCAACAATCAGCAGCCATGAGCTCCGTGGGGGGATTTAGCAGACTCTGGAGCGCTCTTCTCCTTCTCCTTCTCCTTCTCCTGTCTCCTTTCATGGAAAATTATCCTCCTAAGGAACATCTACACAAGCCTGATGCATTGATCTAAGGCTACGTTTACACAGCAGGTCAAAAGTGTCCATCCGATTTTCTTTGATGTTTTTAATGCAAACTACATCCAACATTCGTCCAAACGGTTCACGTTCCTAAACTGACATGGCATGGGCAAAGAGCAAGGCCTCACAGGAGCAATCAAGGAGTTCCAATGGAACTGTAAGGATGGGTTCTTTAAGGTACTGAATACAGTATATAAACATTGCAGTGGTGGAAATCTACTGAAGGATTCCCTCCACTGCAAAGAACCCTGGAACCAGGAACTCATGTCTGCTGGGTAATTTGTCATGGTTTTAAATAGAACTAATGCTTTAATTAATGAACCCATGATGATCCTTTGATTTAAAAGACCATACAAGGAAATACTTAAGCAATTTACTGGCAATCTTCCCAGTGGGCAAGTTGATCGGTGCGTATGTTGACTGAAAAAGATGTGATGTTAACTCATATAATGCAGCCAGTCACTTAAAAGGCATAGCGATGATGGTCTGAAAAATTCGCTCTGGATGAAAATTGAGTCCCAGGGTTGTTAGTCATGTTATCCAGTGCACTTAGTTTCATAGAGTAGCAATTTATTCTGAATCAGAGCCCTGCAGTGGAAAGACTGGACCTCAAGCCAGTAATGACCACTGTACTGCAGCAGTGCAGACAATGTGGCCTTGTTTTCTGTTACGGGGGTCTTTTCCCTAAATTTAAGGTTTATTAAATTTATAGATACTGGTAGTTCACTGCTTATGGGTACCATGTGGCCAGAATACGGCTATTTGAAAAAAAAAAAAAAGAAATCAGTTTGAGAAACGTATAACATCACTCTAACAGAGACTTTGCATCTACATTTCTGACATTTTGCATTTTTTGCCATAATGTAAATCTGCCAGTTAGTTCTTTGTGTCAGGATGTCATGATAAATGGGCCAATAAAAATGCTCCCAAAAGACTTTAGACAATTTTTAAAAAAGTTGCTGTTTTCAAGATTTTTGCATGACAGTGGTGATAACCAAATAAAGCCTGAATAGGTTCATTTCTCAGATACAGATTAAGGCTAGTTTTAGTTTATGTTTTTTAAATATCTATTTTTAAAAAATATATTAACACCTTTAAAAAGAATTCATCCAGGGATCTTACCTAAAGGATGTGATTCTTAAAGGACCATGGCAATTTGAAGGGTTCCTTATATGCAGATTTGTGAAGAAGTTATAACATCTAATGAAGACCTTAATATTTATTAACATATTCAAACATATGGACATTAGATCTTCATTTGAAAATGATAAGAGCTGAAGGTAAAATTTAGAAGCAGCTGCAGATTATCAGAACATGGTTGGAGAGGATTCTTCTGGAGGAGTCTTATTGTCTTATTTAAACCTCAGACGTTTAGTCTGGTCTGATCTTGATGGTTGAAGTGAAGTGAGTGAGGGGTGAAGGGGTGAAGGGGTGAAGAAGACCGCCATGGCTAAATCCAGAGAACTCTCTGAGGCCTTCAGAAAGAAGGGTGGAGATGTTGTAGAGGAGTCTGCAGATGGAAGGAGGTTAAAAAGATCTCAGAACTGTTAGAAATCAGCCGCCGTTCCACCGTCCACTAAATCATCTACAAGAGGAACAGCTGACCAACATGGCCAGGTCAGACAGTTCTAGTAAGTTCAGCCCAAGACCACAAGCAAAGCAGACCTCAAGATAAGTAAAGAGGTCTCCAATGGTCCTAAAATATCATCATAGAAGCAGGTCGCTCTCACCACAGTTAAGCTCTGCCTGTAAGTATCTATTAAGCATCTACTATCAGAAAGAGACCAGAGAGGTTGATGTCATGGGCTGTTAGTAAGACTGAAACCAAAAAAAGTCAGAGCAGGACCTAAGTTTGCCAGCGAACCCCTAGACCAAGACCAGGACTTCAGGAACAATGTGCTTTGGACAGATGAATCCAGAGTTGAATTTTTTGGACACAGTACCAGAGGGCATGTTTGGCGAAAACCAGACACAGCATTTAAGCACAAGAACCCGTATCAGCTGTGAAGCATGGAGGTGGAAATGTCATTGTTCGGAGCTGCTTTTCTGTGGCATGGCCTGGCAAGCTCTCCACCATAGTATCCAGTATGAATAACTTAGTGGATCAGATGACAGATGAAATCTGAGAGCATCTGTCTAAAAACTGAAGCTGAAACATTACACAGCTGAAAGATTTCTGCCTGGAGGAGTGGGAAACACTTTCTCCCAGTTGATGTTAGAGACTGGTGTACGGTTATAGGAAATGTCCAATTGAGGTCATTTCAGCTGAAGGGGGAAATGCCAGCTATTAGGAAAAAGTTAAGGTGTATTTAGGTGTAAAGTTAGGCAGCATTTCTATTAATTATGTTATTAAAGACATTTCTTCAGTTTTATGTGTTTAGTTGCCTCCATCTCTCGGTATTGTCAGCCCCTCTGTATTGTGCCCTCTTCCGGGCGATTCCTAGCTGCCGCCCACAGGCCCAAATAAGGACTTCCTCCTCGTTTGGTTCATGTTTGGTTCATTGTGTCGGTTCAGTCTCTTGTTTTTTATGTTCATGTGTTGCACCTGAGACTGGGGATACTTAAGGAGCTTTGATGCTGAGCTCCTTGCCGAGAATTGCAAGTTTGGGACCTCGAGGTAGCCCGAGTTCCTGATACAGTTCACGGTGCGTTTAGGCCAGCGTTGGCTCTTTGTCCACGTTCTCGAGCAGGCCACCTGGCCATCCACGGATTTACACACGAGGCGCTTTCACTCGCTCCCAAGTTATTCCCATGACTCTCGCTCCAGCTAGGCGACTCCCTTCTACGCAGCAGTTCCAGGTTGGGTCGGCCTAGCTGCTCTTGCCAAGTAGCTGGTTCCCCAGCTAAACCCCCCGTCCTCTTGTTTCGCCATGTCCCTGTTGTTCACGTCTTGCTGCTTTTTGTCTCACTTGCCCCCTTGCGAGTGTTCATCCCTCGTGTCGGGCCAAACCCGCCATGACGGGTATTAGCAAATGTTAATATTAAATGTTCAGTTTAGCTATGTTAGACAAATATTTTCATGGGGTGTCCTAATGTTTTCACTCTCAAGGGAAGAGTAAAGTTGCTACAAAGACAGTGAGAGTCATGACTGATAATAGACTCTATGGGTCAATTTTTCAGACACAGATTAAGTTCTAGTTTAGTGTTTTTTAATTTCCATGAAAAGTTGTCCAGCTGTGTAGATGTCCAGGTGTGTAGTCCAGAACTAGGTGTAATCAGTGTCGAGAACACCAGCCTAAGTCTACACCCTAAAAAGGCTTCTCCCAGGGAGCTTAACTAAAGACAGTGATTCTTGAAAGACCATGGAGATCGAATATCCAGATGTTTAAATATGCTATACAGATGTTTTCATGGGGTGTCCTATGTTTTTCCACACTGTAGCACCAGAAATCTTCCACTATTCTTAACAATACAAATATTTGTTTGAGGAATGTCATAGAAGATCCACTTTTGGTGCCATAACCATGATTTTATAGAGATATGAGCATGAAAAACCTTTAATTTAGATGTTCATCACATTCCCACATCTCTTCTTTATGGAACTGAAAGTGGTTATTTCATGGCGTCACTCAAATAACCCTTTTGTAGCCCTCTATTTTTAAGAGGGTCACTTTTATCAGTATTATCTAAAAGCCTCATTTTTGAATATAAGTATAAATGCCTCTCGTTTTATGTTTGTTTTAATAACTCTGCTTTTTCGCTTCTATCTAAACCACTGAGGCCCGGAAGGGTAATGTGAAAAAATATGTTTTTAAGTCAAAACTCCACTTTATTATTTCAGCTTGTGCAACATAACAAAAACAGCTGAAAAAATATTTCCATAAAATTTAAATATTAAAAAGTCTTTTCCGTGCTAAATGTCGCACTCCCAAAAATGGAAGATAGGAGGTTTACAACACTGATAAAAGTGTGTTAGCTCCCAGAGGGATAAAGGATAGAAAAAGCAATATTTTGTGTATTGATAGTGGAGAAAAAAGCCCTCAGGGCAAGGACAATGCCTTTTTCTTTTTTCTCCTCCTCCTCTTTTTTTCCCTTCCTCTGGCTTTCTGTGCAGCCAGTATCTCGTTACATACGCCGGCACGGCTCAATAGGCAGTTCGATAGCGTTTGGATTAGGCTGGGTATTTTTGACCACGAGTCACACTTTGCTGAATCATAATATTCCACAAGTCTTACCGGAAGAATAGATCATGGACACAGAATCTAAGCCTAAGAGAGGAAGAAAGGAACATATATATAACGAGACTAACCATCAAGACCGCCGAGCATAATTACAGTAATTCAGACAGACGTTGGCGTAATATGGTGGACTCGAGTATCCCGGTCCGGATGTGATGAACATCTAAGACTCTTGAGTAAAGTGCTTAAATGACAGAAAGGCTTTTGGTGATATGAACAGAAAAGACTAGAAGCAAAAGCAAGGAGTTTACAAGGGCACAGGCGTATTGTATGTATACATGTATCTCTGAATTAAATTAATGAGGGCAGAAAAAGGTCTTAACTCTAAATGGAAGTCAGTGTAAAATAAGGGTTATTCCAAGTAATTCTATTGATCCATTGACCCAGAATTATTTACACAGAGTACAAAAGCAGCTACAGGGTTTAAACCATGGAGGAAACTAACACCAGGCAAAAATGTCTGTAGACATTAGAAATGCTCTAAATTACTTGTAACAATTAATGTATTAAAAATTTTACATTGACTTCCAGTTTTCCCTTTTCTCCTGTAAAGTCACCATTTTGGAGATACGTTTTCATTGGACAGCAAAAAAAAAAAAAAAAAAGGTATATATATATATATACCTATATATATATATATATATATATATATATATATATATATATATATATATATATATATATATACCACTGGCCTTATTTACACACCTAATTATTTACACTGTGTACAGAACACCTGGGACTGGGAGCATTTATGGAGCTGGCTGACTTCACTTGGCTGTAAATTGACTCTCCACATGTCGGTGGCTAGTGTTCTGATCTGGTTGGAGATATCCTATCCTAGTCTGGTTCTAGGATAAGTGCGTTACATCGCTTCCTGCTCATGCTCCTTGGCCACTCCAGCTCACGAGGCAGTCACGGCGTACTCAGGTTGGGCTTGCCTTGTTATCTAATCAGGCAGCTGACTCTCCAGCTACCTCTTTTAGTTTACTCAGAGCGCTGCGCTGGTTTTCAGTTCTAGTTTCCCCTGTGTCCCAAGCGAGGCTTGTGGTTTCGTTTGTCCCCGTCTTCTGTGTATTAAAGATTTAAGTCCGGCGCATCCCCAGTCCCTCACAGCTCCTCCCAGTCCCAGGTTTGTTGTGTTCGCCACTTTGTTTGTGACCTTCTGTTTACGTTCCAGCTTTGACCCTTAGTTTGCTGTACCCTGTTTCCTTAACACCTTATTTTGTACTCCTTTTGTGTTTAATAAAAATCTTGCTTAGTTTCATCTCTGCGAGTGTTTATATATATGCGAGTTAATTATATATATATTGCTGCTGTCCAGGAAACCATGTAAATTTTTGTCAATTTTTGTTTTTCTCCATGGTTTGAACCCTGTGTCATGACGTGTCTGGCCAGACAAGGCGGGATAAACACTCGCAGAGATGAAACTAAGCAAGATTTTTATTAAACACAAAAGGAATACAAAACAAGGTGCAAAGGAAACAGGGTACAGCGAACAGTATGTATGTATGTATGTATGTATCCCCACCTGTCTACTGTCTTTTGTACTAATGTTATGGCTGATCGTTGTGTATATCCCTGGTATGACAATTAATACCATACCTCAACCTCATCCCCATTCCCATATCTATGATCTCTATTGTTACGTGTGTATAACTGTAAATATAACTATTTATTATTTTAATTTCTTAGATGTTTTTTTAATCTGTGTATGTTTATTTTATTGTATTTCTTTTATTTTTGTTTACCTTTGTTTAGTGTGTATTTTTATGTGTCCATCTTGCCCTCTATCTGTATTTTCCTGTGACCAGATAGTCATGTAGGAGTTTCTCTAGCAGTGAAACTATCAGTGGACTTGCACTTTCTCGATTTTTTTTTTTATTCATACATTTCCTGGCCATCACCGAACCTCCATCTCCAGCTGGTGAACTGTGTTTAAGGTAAAGTCTCTCTGTGCTGTTGTAGCATTTAGCATCATACATCAAGCAAACATAGTCACCAGCCAGATGAAAAGATCAAACGCATTACTGTAAGTAATTTCCAGCCATCAATAAATGTGATGGTTACAATTGAATTTCTCCATTTTGGAGGACGACCATAATGGGGTCTGAAGTGGAAAAATGGAATATTAATGGATGGCAGAGTGGTCCGGATCTAAAAAAAAAACAACCCAGGCCTAATGGACCATATTGACCACATTAATAATAGAGGATATGTGGTTGTAATGTCGTTCTTTGTGGAGCTAAATGATGCAGAGCCAGGGGTCATTTGTTGGCATGTCTGGCAGTGCCAGACTGGACAGCAAATCTATATATTAGTCTCTGGTTCCAGAGAGCCAGTCCTGTTTACCAAGAAACCTGCTCATAAACATGGGGTCAGTGGTTACCTCTCTGAGGTTATCTGTCGTTACGAATATTTGGATTCTACAAATGTTTCCTAAAAGTGCCATTAGGTTGTGATCCATTTTTTAAGCTCCTCTAATTTATGTTGAATTGATGTAAACAATGTAACAGAAAATGAGATTTTTCAGTCTAAAATAAGGTCTTAATCTTAAAGTATGATCAGGGAAAAACGAAAACCTGGTAAATGGACACTGTATGGACTAAAGTATTGGGATACCTACAGATTACACCTACAGGACCTTTTGTAATGTCCCATTTAAGCCCATAGACATTAAAATGGATAACACTCGATGATCATGCTCTGTACATTTTTACCAGTTTGGTCAAGCAACACATAGCTAAGTTGCTGTTACCTGTAGCAATGGTACAGAATGAAACGTCTGAATACAGTGATTAAAAGTTATGTCCCAAAACTTTTGTCCACAGATTAGAACATCAATTATTAGCACAATAGAACTGTGGTGGTTAATCTAATGAGTGCTGTCAAACAAACCCCTTTTTGTGGGCTCAGAGATGCTACCAGCTGTAGCCCATCATGATCACTAACAGGAAGTTAAGAGGCCTTGGAAAGTTGAAAGACATTTTCCAACCTTCAGCATGACGTGAATGAATAATCTACGAAGGCTGTGTGTATATTTTATATCCTGTATTTGTAATTTTGACAATGTGTTGATTTCAGGAAAGCAAATTCTTGTTTTTTTTATTATTTGTCATTCATTCTACCTAAGAAAAAGAACAGTTCCTAGAAATCAACGAAAGCCTAATATTACCATGACATTCATGTCCTTAATGAGTGTACTGTCTCTGTCATGACTGGCTAGGTCAGACAATGAGGGATGAACACTCGCAGGGACGGTGCGATGCAAGAGACTTTATTAGCAAAACCAAACTACTGGCAGGGCCAGAGGCGAAACAGGGAACAACTTAAACAGTGCTCGTCAGGCGCAACAGAACTTACCCAGAACTGAACCCAGGAGGCGACCCACTGACAAACCTGAACCTTGGCACGCTCATGAACGGTAATAGCTGAATAGAACTGGAAACATGAGGGACTCCCACAGACGTCCTCATGAAATCTATCGCTGGACACTTGACTTAGGATCCAAAACAGACGCCAACACACCAGGATGGCTCAGGAAGAATAATTCTATATTTATTATTATCTATAACTCGATAACAGAAACATGACGTGAATCATGAACATGAATGTCAACATAAGAGTCTGTGATCAACGACGTGACCTTGAACTGAAAGTCTGTGAAACTTGACATGAAAAATTTTAATTATTATTATTTTTTTTTAAATTACATTTATCTCCAGCTTTACAGGAGAATGAGAAAACCTTTTTAGCGTTCAATGAAAGTCAATGTATAAAAAAAATATTTCCAGTCATTTTGGAGCATTTCTATTGGCCCATTAATCAATTATTAAAATATGGAAACCATGTCCATGTGAAGACCGACAGTCTGATTCGAATTATGGTTAGAAGTGAAAAACAGTGATGATATGTAAACATCCAACCACAGTTGTAGACTATAGCAATCCAACGTTGCATCCCACACCTCTTAGGAACCATCCATTTAAAGGTTTTTGGGGTTTATTTTTCTACAGCAAAGAACCCTTTTTGCTACCTTTATTTTCAAGAGTGCACTTTTCAGAGCAAATTTGCTCCCCTGGTGATTGTGCTTCAAGACAAAAAACACCTTCAGAAACCCGCTGAGTGGTATACCTGCCAGCAGTATGTGGATATGTGGTGCATGCTTCAAATAAAACTCCAGAAAAAACTTTTCAAAGGTAACATTGTGAACATCTTTTTTTTTTCAGTCAAGTGACTGTATTGTCGCTATCTGAAAAAAAAAAACACAACACTTTTCAGGAGATAAAAAAATCTTCTAAACCCATGTCCTACATTTGTCCTGTACACTGACCAGCCATAACATTAGCACCACTGACCGACAAAAGGGAAATACTTTGATTATCTTCATGACTACATTAAGTTATTATATAATGATTAAGAATATGTTGCACACCTGAGCAGTGACTTTTGTCAATAATTTATGAATAGTGAATTCAGTGAATAGAGGAGGATAGATGGGTCCCCCTTGTGAGTCTTGGTTCCTCCCAAGGGTTCTTCCTCCAGCTCTGAGGGAGTTTCTCCTGCCACTGTCGCCATTGGCTGCTCACTGGGGGTCTTGGATCCTTTATGTCTTCTTATGTTGTTGATTTCTTGTCTTTTACTAATGACTTATTGTGCAAAAGTGCAAAAAACTATACAAATAAATTTGATTTGATCTACAGTGGCATCTGTCAAGTGGTGGGCAGATCTACGTATTAGGCAGCAAGTGAATAGTCAGCTCTTGAAGGTGAAGAAGGTGTTGAAGCAGGAAAGATGGTCAAGCATGTTTGTTTGATGATCTGAGGCACTTTGACAAGAACTAACCTGTAATGGCTAGGCAACTGGGTCAGAACATCTCCAAAACATCAGACAGGTCTTGTGGGGTTTCCCTAATGCTCATTGGCTCTCATGAAGGCCCCACCTCACAACCTACAGGACTAAATGATCTGGTGCCAGATACCACAGGATGTCTTCAGAGGTCTTGTGGAGTCCATCCCTCAAATGCTCAGGTCTTTTGTGGTTGCACCGGGGGACCTACTTAATGTTAGGCAGCTGGTACTAATGTTATGGCTGGTTGGTGCATGTCCCACAATAGTCATAACTCTTTCTTTGAAACCGTTTTCCAACCTCATTTCTTTTATTTTATCCCTGAGAATTAAACAGGCTGCTTCTGTTACTGTGACTTTATGATCAATATATGTAAATGACCTCTGCTTTGATTGGCTGCCCTGTATCTCATAAGTCAGGATATGTCTAGAATGCAGTTTAGTGATTCGGGTCTCTATGACTGAATCACAAAGGCAACAATAGCCCCTAGTTGAGAAGCAAATGAAAGTGTATTTGTGTGATGCGGTATTTCAAAACATATCAACTTTCATATTTTTTACCCATATCAATCCTATTTTTGTTCATATTCATAAATGTGACAATAAAATGTATTTCTCTTACCCTGAAATGCACGTGTGACCGCTCGGTTGAGTTGCCCAGTTAGGGTAAACAGAATTTGACACTGACATTAGCTTCTTTCCTTACTAGACTGAATTGGCAGACCTAACTGGGCAAGTCAACCAGCTGGTTGACTTATGTATCTGCATCCAAAATGGGTCATTTGAAAAAAAAATGCTAAATATGGAACCTGGACCACAATTTTACAAGTAAATATATATATATTTTTTTTTGATTATGTTGTTAATATGATTCGAAACAACAGTGTTTATCAGTAAAGATACTACTCTGTCGCCTTACTATTTGAACGAACCTCCACAGCCAATGGCCTGCTCTGTGGATCCATTTCATGTTTGTAACTAAAGCACTTTTGTCTGGGCCTCAGTTCAGATGTGCAGTCCATCACCCAGACAGGACATGGTGGCCCAGCGGGAGCTTTACAAATGACCCTCCTCCTTCCCAGGCACCATTTAAACACTTTACTCCACAGCAGGAGGCAAAGCATCCAGGGCCTGACACTTTCCCTCCCTAACAGAGAGAGTGAAAACATGGACATGTTCAGACTGCACTCAATCATCAGATATGTTGAAAATAAACCATCACTGGCTCCATCCTCTAAAATTGCACAGCTACTATTGTTGAAAATCCCATTCAATCTTATAAGAAACTGTTTTATCAAAACATTAACTTTTGTGTGTGAAAGAGCAGACCAGAATGTGTGAGCTGGATATCTGGTTATTTGTTGTATTGTGTTGTTTTTTTTTAAGTACATTTCAGGGAAACATCTAACTTATCTGCAAAACATTCATCAGTCCCAGCTGTTTTAGCATTGCTAGCTAGATAATTGTGTATTTAACGCAGCATTTGGGCCACTAGTAAACATCAGAATTGATGTCAGAGAGGCTGGTCTTTGTTGGCCATGGTGATTCACAATCTGGAAATAAAGTTGAACTGAGTAAAACCATTTGCCGGCCAATTGGAGGCATGTTGGAAGATCAGCTTGCTCACATTGTTCATATTGGTGGATCAGCTTAATCAAGCTGGTTGGGCTGGTAGGCCAGCAAGTTGGTCATGCTGGTAGATTGGCTTGGTTAAATTGGTCACACCGTTTGCCATCCTTGATGATGTCAAGCATGACCAGCTTGACCAAGCTGATCTACCTTCATGATGAAATTGACCAAATTTGACTGCCATTGACTACCAGTATCACCAAGTTGGTCAATCAACAGGATAACATGACCATCACATGGCTTCTTTTCATTTGGGTTTCATTGAGTTTGGTTGATCTAAAAGCATAACCAGCTTGTCCAGGTTGATCTACCAGAATGACCAACTTGACCAAACTGGCATAGATGACCAACTTGATCAAATTCATGCTGATAGACCAGCTTGATTAAGTTGAGTAAGCTAAGTATGCTTGTAGATCATCAAAACCATGATACTCAAATGAAAAGAGACCCTGTGATGGTCATGTTACCCTGGTGATTGGCCAGCTTGGTCATACTGATAGACCACTAACCTGGTCAAGTTCATCATGCTGGTAGACTGGCTTGGTTAAATTGGTCACACCATTGGGCATCCTTGATCAAACTGGACATGCTGGTAGATCAACAATTTGGTGTACCAGCATGACCAACTTGACCAAGCTGATCTACCTTCATGATGAAATTGAACAAGTTGGTGGTCTACCGGTATTACCAAGCTGGTCAATCAACAGGATAACATGACCTTTTCACTTGACTTTTGTAGTTTAATTGATCTAAAAGCATAACCAGCTTGTCCAGGCTGATCTACCAGCATGACCAACTTGACCAAACTGGCATAGATGACCAACTTGGTGAAATTCATTGGTTAAGTTGAGTAAGTTTAGTATGCTTGTAGATCATCTGGACCATGAAACTCAAATGAAAAGAGACCCTATGATGGTCATGTTACCCTGGTGATTGGCCAGCTTGGTCATATTCATAGACCACTAACTTTGTTAAGTTATGGTCAGTCGATAAGATAACATGACCTTTTCATTTGGGTTTCGTAGTTTGGTTGATCTAAAAGCACAACCCGCTTGTCCAAGCTGATCTACCAGAATGGCCAACTTGATCAAATTCATGCTGATAGAGCTTGATTAAGTATGCTTGTAGATCATCTAAACCAGTGGTGGCTCAGCGGTTAGAGCGCTGGGATATCGATAACAGGGTTGTGGGTTCGCTGCCACTGTTGGGCCCTTGACCTTTTCATTTGGGTCTAAAAGCATAACCAGCTTGTACAAGCTGATCTACCAGCATGACCAACTTGACCAAACTGGCATAGATGACCAACTTGATCAAGTTGGTAGTGCTATTAGCATTAGTTCAAGCTGATTACGCTGATAGACCAGCTTGGTTAAGTTGAGTAAGTTGATTGAGACCCTGTGATGGTCATGTTATCATATTAATTGACCACCAACTTGGTCAAATCCATCATGCAGGTACTGCAGATCAGTCTGGTCAAGCTAGTCATGCTGGTTGACCAACTGAGTCAGTAGTATTTTGACCAAGCTCTTTGGCATGCATGGCCAGCTTCAATGGCTTGATCAATGAAACAACAATACATTATGCTCAATATCAGTGACAGCAACAATATAGTGCTGTGACTCGTTGACAGTGATGGAGAGAGACCAGTAGAAGAGGAAGTTATTTGATTTGATGAAAAATGGATATTCCACACAAAGTCTCTATAACATTAAGACAGGATTGAGTAAGGATAGTTGCTGTAGCTGAATTACTACATTACCGTTTTCACATGACATTTGAATCCAAAACATCATCAAATTAATATATTTTGTATTTATCATTCTACAAAACAGGTGCCAGTTTATCATTATTTATCATTATTTAACATTGCATGAGCTGCATTAAGCTCACAAACATGCTATTTCTAACATGATAAATATAAAAAATGCTAATATTTAAAGTTATATAGTAGCTATAATCATTTTTTAAATATTACATTATCATTTTCACATGTACATATTGACCAACATGACTTTTGCATCTGAAACATCACAAAATAAATGTTATTTTTATATCAAACCATATTATTATTGTTTTCTGGATTATATATGTGTAATTTTTTACATAAGATTTATTTGTTTCCGTATAAAAATATTATTTTTATCTTACCACCCCAGCACACTAACTTGTTTTGTTTAGAAATAATGTATGGTTGCTTTACATTACATCGCAAGGAGGAATGACATCATTTGAGTCTTTTGAGCAGCCAGGAACAACAACAACAACAACAACAACAACAAAAAACATCACATTGTTTATTTGTTGCTTTTTCATGTAAGACAGGGTCCACTAAGCTCAACCAAACAACCCCATCATGCAAAATACAAAGAGAAAACAGGTTTATAATAAAATGTTTACCTGGTTAATGAAAAGATAAGTATAGTTGAAATTGATTGGCAAGTCAGGAACTTGAAGAACCCCAAGAAGAACTGCAGCCATTTGAGCATGGAATAAATACCACCCCGTCACATTTTATTGTGAATATGGCTCCCATGCTTTTAGCTACAGTGCACCAGCAAGCTGGGATTCATTATAGAAAACTCAGAAGCCTCGCTAATTAGTTCTATCAGAAGACTCTGAAGACATGAGAGACATGAGAGTGATGGAACAATCATTATCAAGTTAGAGCTGTTGATTGTCTTTGGCATAGGCCCCGTCATCAGCCCAGGTCTTGCACCATTGGCAAGGGGCGGAGCCTCCCCCTGGGCATCCGTTGGGACCAAACTGGTGGCGATGGGGAGAAAGGAGGGAAAGACGTGGCATCACTTCTGAAAGCAGCCAAAAAACGTGTGATTCGAGGACACAGGTGGCGGGTGGTGATTGGCTGAAGAACGGTGATGGTGCAGTTTTAATTGATTAGTTAACTGTAAATATAATTTTGGTATGTTTTAGTTATTGGTTATATTTATTAATTATTTTAATTGGTTACTGTCAAGTTATAGTTGTATATTTTTTTATTATTTTATTTATTTGAATTAACAATGCTATTTTAGCCATACTTAATCTATCATTTATTAAATTTTGGCATTTGATCATTCCTGATTTCCTTGTTGCCTTGGTTATATTATAAATGAGGGTCTGGGTGTACTTTGAGATAAAAAAAAAATGTCTGAATAGAAATATGTCATTCCTCTCAAGCACATGGCTCTGTGTTCTGTCATCCCTGCCATGTGTTCCCAAGTTTGTTTCATGTTTGTCCTAGCCCCTCCTGTTTATTAGTGATCCCACCTGTGCGTCCTCTGTAGCCACACATTTACATTTACAGCATTTAGCAGACGTTCTTCTCCAGAGCGTCAAAAGTGCTTCACTATTTACCCAAGAAGAACCTCAGCTAGTTTGAATAGACTAAAAATTCAAAGATTCTCTAATCTTAGACTCTACTAAACACAAGTCAGTAAGGAGACCATAGTACTCTTCTCTTAACCTGAGTACTCTCAGAAGAGGAGGGTCTTCAGTCTGGGTTTGAGGACAGCGAGCGTTGGACTCTGCTGTTCGGACACCCAGGGGAAGTTTGTTCTACCACTTCGGTGCAGGACAGTAAAAAGTCTGGACGCTTGTCTTCCATGGATCTTAAAGGATGGCGGGTCGAGCCAAGCCGTATTTGAAGCTCGAAGGGCTCTTGGTACAGATCGGGGTTTTGACCATCGCCATCAAGTACGGAGGGGCTGGCTGGTCCGTTCTTGGCTTTGTAGGCCAGAGTCAGGGTTTTGAATCTACAGGAAGCTAGTGAAGAGAATGCAGCAGTAGAGTGACGTGGCTGAATTTAGGAACACCCCCATTGTTAGTCCCAGGTGTCCCTTGTTAGTCTGTGGATAAGTACAAGTACCCCTTTGTTTGGGCATTTCCTTGTCTGGTCTTGTGGAGGTTAACACGTATGTTTCCATGACAGTTTATGGTTTGTCATCTGGGAGGGGTCTGTGTCGTCTGGGGGGTCCATGTTGTCTGGTGTCCATATTTGTTTGAGGCTCCAGTTTGTTTCTAGGTATCCTGTTTACTTTGTTTGGTTTAGTATTTAATGTATATCTGTGTTTATGTATATTTACATATATAACCTATATGTTTACAAAGCCCAAGATATACTCAAAGGCTTCTTTACTATCCAGCTAGCCAGCCAGCCAGCCTGCCAGCCAGCCATCCAGCCAGCCAACCAGCCAGCCAGCCAGCCAGCCAGCCAGCCAGCCGATGGGGATATCCTGGACTTTGTGAATATATAGGTCTTTTAACCTCTATCATAAATTATATGTTATTTCTTAAAAAGAAAATCCCACCTCCAAGTATAAAATATTTATCATTTTGTTTGGAGGCAGATGTAAATACAGGTATTTATTAAATACTAAACCTTTATACATCAGGCTCGCCTGATGACTTCTGTTTTGTGTTTGTGTTCATGTCTTGATTCACAGACTCGGTTCAAGTTGATTTACGTCATGTATGTTCGGTTCAGAGTCATGATTCTTGTTCATGTGTTGTGATTCAAAGGGTAAAAGGTGCACGTATTTGTCATTGTACAGTGTGCACTGTACAGCAAAATGGGTCCTCTGCATTTAACCCATCTGGTAGTGAACACACACTCTCACACACACACACACACACACACACACACACACACACACACACGTGAGCTAGGGGCAGTGAGTACACACACACACACACACCCAGAGCGGTGGGCAGCCAACTCCAGCGCCCGGGGAGCAGCCTTGCTCAAGGGCCAAACAGGGGCAGCTTGCCAAGCCCGGGAATCGAACCCACAACCCTGTTATCGATATCCACGTCTCTTAGTTACCCTAGGGCCTGACGAGCGCTTGCTGCTTTTTCGTACGTTTCCCCCTCTTGTGTTGTTTGATAAATATACTTGCATCGAACCATCCCTGCGAGTGTTCACCCCTCCTTATCTGACCTAGCCAGTCATAACCGATCCCAATAACAGTTACGTTAATGATGACAGTAGTGGTGGTCAGTGGAACACTCACATAAGAGGAGAAGGCACAAATTAGTGGCAAATGAGATGTTTTCCAGCATTCTGTAAAGCTGATTCAGCCTGGCAACAGTTGCTATGAAGGAATGTGCACATGTGGGTGGAGCATGGACAGGTCAGTTACATGTTGACTTACTGTTCATAAATATTAGAGCTATGAAGTACTGCAGCCTATAACAGGTCATTTGAGTCAGATCTGTCAGGAAAATGTCCAGTTCAGCTTCATATCTGTTAGCAGAGCCTTAGAGCCACTTACTTTCCTCACTAAAGCTTGGAGCACTTTAAAAACCTCGCGATTCTACCAGTGTTCCTTTGGCGCTGGGAGAGATGAGTTTGGCATGCTGTACTCCGGTGTCAGATTACCCTTTCGAGAGGCCAGTAACTTTGACATTTTGCGGAGTCATAAAGTGTAACAGTGTGTAATGGTTGCCTTTTCTTGCTCTTTACACCTCAGAAGTGCTCTAATAAGAGCAAGACTTCCCAAAGCATTTCTAATATTGACCATTTTTCAAATCCGTGGGTTCCTGACCCTTAGGAGTTGCAGATATCCCTGGTGATATGAAAGCTTGGTCAAGTTTAATAAGAATTCATCCCAACTTGTAGCTCATTAGAAGAAAAGTGCAGATTTTGAACTTTCTCTGTTAGTAATACTGCTTGATCAGTGTGGTCATGCTGGTAGGCGAGCTAGGTCAGGCCTGTTGACCAGCTTAGTCATACTGCACTGGAAAAAAAAATGTTTCAAATAAAAAGAAAATCATGATTAACCTTCTGGAATTGGATGCCTTTTAGGCATATCTGAGACACATGAATACATTTAAGCAAATTTTAAGAGAAATATTAATATCAGAATATTTTATTCGTACGTGACCATATTCAGAGGTGTCAAGTAATGAAGTACAAATACTTAGTGAACGTACTTAAGTAGAAATGTTGGTTATCTAAACTTTACTGGAGTAATTATTTATTATCCAGATGACGTTTTACTTCTACTCTTTATATTTTCACCCAATTATCTGAACTTTCTATTCCTTACATTTTAAAAACAGCCTTGTTATAAAAAAAAACCCTATCCAGATAAATTGTGCCATCAGGAAACCTACCATTCTATCATAGGCAGCAAAATTCCATCATAGGCAGCAAACTTCCAGACCTGCAGGACATCTACCGGTCCCGCTGCCTGGAAAAATCCAGAAGATCCAGTTGGACTGTAGCCACCCAGCACACGGCCTGTTCACCTTACTGCCATCAGGCAGGAGGTACCACAGAACAAACCGGCTAATGAACAGTTTCTACCCACAAGCCATCAGGTTCCTGAACAAGCTGTGAACCTTTCACCATAAACATACATATTTATATTTAGCTCCACTCTCTCTCAGACTATACCTGTCTCATAAATGTACATATCAGAGAATTTCTACAGAACCTTCACTGTCTTTGTATATTCTGTATTTTGTGTATATTTTGTTTGCATTTTGTATTTATTTACTATAATTTTATTTAACTTTATTTATCTTTAGTATGTATATAGTTTTGTCCTCCTGTAGAGCATCAACCTGAGCCTCACCACAAGCATTTCAATACATAAATGTCCTGACATGTTGTGCAAATGACAAATAAACCTGAAACTTGAAATTTGAAACTATTGGTTTGTAAGCGATACATCACACCTGCACATGTCACGTCACACTCCAGCAAGCACACAGCATACGTATGTAGCCTAGTATGTAGATTTTTGGGTGGGGTAGTGCACTATAGACCCCTGTGGTGCGGCCTAAGCTTTCAGTCTTTGTTTTCCTTCCATTACTTTTACTTTTCTACTTGAAGTCGTTCTGAAACCAGTGCTTTTACACTTTTACTGGAGTAAAAAACTTAAGTTGATACTTCAGCTTCTATAGAAGTCTTTTAAACCCTAGTATCTCCACCCACCCACCTTCTACCTGAGAAATGAATGTCAATACTTTTCACACCTTTGACCATATTTTATAATTATTTAATTATAATGCTTTTCAACATGGTATTGGTCATGTTACCTGGGGTGACCTGGGGTGACCATATTTTAATATTTTGTGTAACAGGGTGGCTATTTATGACTATTTACAATGGAAAAAGCAACAAATAAACAATGTAAAAGAAAGTCATTCGAGCCTTGCTCCAAAGGTTCTAATGATGTCACTTCCTGTTTTTGATCTAATTTAAAGCAACAGTATCGTACTTAGTGCAACAGGATGGTAAATTAGATATAAATCATACATTTGTTTGACAAATTTTATTTTATTTTATTTTTTTATAAATTTACCTTCTGTAATCCTGGACGCACATTTAGTCCTGAAAATAATAAAGATTTCATTAAAATGATATTTTCACATGTATTGAGTTTCCCAGTTCCAACTGTTCCACCTTAGTACCTCCTGACCTGGACCTGTCCTGCTCTGGGGCCTCACATTGATTCATGATCTTCATGGACTTTATCATTCATATATTCATATATTCATATATCACTCATATTTTCGTCTTGTTTGGCTTGACGCCACATTTACCATTTTTCCCTTTTAATTCAGTATTTTTTGTTTATTTTATTGTTGTTTTTATTCCTGTTTTGTTTTTTATTGTTATAATCCGGTGCCGACCTGAGGAGCACTGGTTCCCCTTTTGAGTCTTGGTTCCTCTCAAGGTTTCCTTCGCTCGATCTGAGGGAATTTCTCCTTGCCATTGTTGCCACTGGCTTGCTCGGAAAGGCCTCGGACCCGGATCTCTGTAAAGCTCTGTAAACACCCCAATTATTTTTTAGACATTTATTTATTTATGATTTTTACAGTTTTTCTCACCAATTTAGGTCGCCAATTACCCAATCTGGACGTATCCCCCCCCCCCAACACTAGTGAGGGCAAGACCAGCACACGTCCCCCGTCCAATACATGCACAGTCAGCTTGGAGGGAAGCGCCGTATACCCAGCAGACAACATTTACAGCCAGCACCACGCTAGTGTGATGTCAGGGATAGCACCGTCTACCCACCCTAGAGAGAGCAAGGCCAATTGTGCTCTCTCTGGGTCTGGCTGCCGATGGCTAGCAGCATGATCGGAATACGAACCAGCGACAGCGTCAGTAGTCCGCTGGACCCCCCGGGGCCCCCTAATGAAATAAATTTGAGGTTAATTTAATTAAATATTTCAAATTCTAATGTCATGTTTGTCAATTCAGACGTATCCAATGATTTCAAACTTTTTAGGAAATCGCATTTGTTGCTTTTTTATTTGTTTGCATGTACTATAATTTAATTCTATAAAATAATTCTTTACATATAGAATTACATATACACAAATATGTACAGTACATCAAATGTGCAGCGTAATGGATCAGATTCCGAACAATAGCTCCAGACTGAAAGGTTAAAGCCCATTTCTTCCTGTAAGTGCTGATATATGACCGCTATAGCGGCATTAAAAAGTGTTGAGGAAAGAGAGAGAGGGCAGATGAGTGTGAAGCGGCCAGGCGGGGAGGGTTCATAAACTCTCATTTACACTCCTCTGATCTATTGTGGTGCCACTCTCTGAATCATACAGTCGTGGGAAGAATAGGCCGACGTCTATTTTAGTTTTCCGATGATGAGACCTTTCACATCTCTGAGCTATTGAATTCGTTTTTGTTATAATGGCTGGAGTCATGGTTATTATGAGCCCTCTACATTATATATGAATGCAGGGGTGTTGGATTAACTCTTACAGGGCTCATTTGACTCTGGCTGGATGGAAATGAACACTGCAGCTAATAGTGCTACAGTGCCACTGCTTTGTTAACATCTACTAGATGTAACATATATATATATTATTCATTCGAAGTTACTTTTTTCTGAAAAACTAAAAAACACTGTATGGACAAAAGTATTGGGACATCTGCTCATTCAATGTTTAGAGATTTTAGGAGATTTAAAGGAGTTTTAAAAGAGTGTGTCCTGCCTTTGTTGGAGTATCTGTCTCTACTCTCCAGGAAAGAAGAAAGAATGCTTTCCACTGGATTATGGAGGAGCATTGCTGTGAAGATTTGATTGCATTGAGCGACAACAATGTCAGTGAGGTCAGGATGTTGGATGATCATCACCACCCCACCACACCTCATCATCCTCAACTCCAAAACTCATGGAGCACCAGCCATCATTCCAGAGAACACAGTTCTTCCACTGCTCCACAGCTCAATGCTGGGGGGGCTTTATACCCCTCTAGCCCACACCTAGCATTAGCCTAATAATGCATGGTGCCAGTAGGTTAATGTAGAGTCCTATTCTATTCTATTGGCTGTACTTCTCTACAGGGACTAGACAAGCTATGTGGTATCTGTAACAGCAATAGGTGCAACTTCAAGTAGCTGAATGCATTCATCGGAAGGGGTGTCCACAAATATTTTGACTTATAGTGTACATACAGTAATAAAGCATTATGCCATGTTGTTAAATTTTTTTTTAATTTGTAAACTCCTTTCAGATGTGAAATATTCTTTATGAAATATGATATACAAAACAGCCTTATTTCAGTGTATATAGTTATGAAATGAACTTTAATAAAGCATTATCTTAAATGTGGTACATCAAATGTGCAGCAGAATGACAATATTAACTCCACACATTTCTTATCTATGAATGTAATTATTACTGGTTCTCAGTAATTTCATATTTCTTTCATTTCAGTAGGTTTGAAAACATACTGTCAAATTAAAAGGAAAAAAGTCAAGTGCACTGAATAATTTATTTCTAATGCATTAGTATGATGTATTATAAGTCATTCCATAGCATACCATAATTGCTCACATGTAATTAGGTTGGCATGCGTAACACTTCATAAGGCAAAAGTCATTAAAAGATATTGTGTATATCATATGATACAGTATTATATTGGTATTCATGTACTGTAAGTTTGCATTATACATACATTCTATCACCAAAAGAACTGCCATACTACCACTGCCATACTAGTTTCATGAGACAATGCTGTCCCAAAATAAATATTTATAGAAAACCTGCAGCAGAGTATTAAAAATGCTTTGTAGTTTTAATAAATGTTTTATGTCTCTGTGTGAACGGATCGGTCGATGCAGTACTTGTGACCTTGTTTGGACAAAACAGTATCTTGCACTTTAAGTTTATTTTAGTAATTATATTTATACGCCTGACTGACTTCCCACAATGTGCTGTCAGCCCTGCGACCGAAACCTATTCACCCTGTTCGGGAAATGATTTACTCTCTCTCTTCACCAGGGGGGTTATTTTCCTCTCGGCCTTGCTGCTGGAAAAGGTCTTCATTGATTCCATTTCCAGTTTATCATGTGAAAGAGTAAACATGTCTCACATATGTGACATAACTTTAGTTGAGGTTTGTTTTTGTTTTGTTTGTTTTTTTTTCAGAAAAATAATGTAGGAAGCCCATTACCATATATAGTGTACATAGCAGTATATATCCACTGGGATCTAAAAGTATAGTTTTTAAGTAGTGTTAATTAAAAATAAATAAACAAAGAAAGTTGTCAAATGAAATTTGTAATTCTGTTGTATTTGTAGGTAAATATTCAATATTATAAACAAGTTACTGTGAATAGCTGCTCTAAATTCTTGTGTTTATAGATTGTATTGATGTGCTTATAGACTTTATTCTTTTTATAGATCAAAAGTTTAGACTTTATTCTTGTGTTTATAGATATTAATTTTGTGTTTATAGACAGGTTTAAAGTGTACTTTTGCGTTTATAGATTAAAGTGTATAGAGTTTATTTTTGTATTTATAGATTAAAGCGTATAAACTGTATTTTTGTGTTTATAGATTAAAGTGTATAGAGTTTATTTTTGTGATCATAGATTAAAGTGTATAGAGTCTATTTTTGTGTTTATAGATTAAAGTGTATAGAGTTTATTTTTGTGTTTTTAGATTCAAGTTTATAGACTGTACTTTTGTGTTTATAGATTTTAATTTTGTGTTTATAGACTAAGGTTTATAGAGTTTATTTGTGTTTTTATAGATTAAAGTGTATAGATTAAAGATGGTTAACTGGCTGAATCTCATCCATCATCATCATCAGCAGCAGCAGCAGCTCACCTGATTTACCATCATTAAGCCCTGATTTACCACCAAACCAGGTGTTGATCTGAGGAGAACTCTAAATAACACTAGACTCCATGAGGAGAACTTTGAGAGGAGATGTTCTAATGATGAACACAGTGATGGAGAACCACCACCACCACTGTCTGTAGGAGTGATGTTATTAGTGTTTATTCTGATATCAGTGATTTACTGAGCAGATCAGCAGCTTTTCACTCTGATTTTCTGAGACTAAAGCCTGTACACAGCACTGTAGACGGACGTCTCTTATTTCGAAAGCTCAGAACCTCTTATTTAGTAACTGGCACTAAATACAAGGTCTCCAGATCACTTCACGCAAGCGTTAGAGGTTCTGCTGCTGAAGAAAACCTCAAATTCCTCCAGAGTGTGAAAAATGTGCCTGCTGAATAAACACACAGGTTGTGTGTGGGAGGCTGTTTTTTTACTGTAGCTGAACTCCGGCGCTGAGTGTAAAGAGTGTTTCACCTCTGCAGCATGCTCTCTCGCTCTCTCGCTCTCTCTCTCTCTCTCGCTCTCTCTCTCTCTCTCTCTCTCTCTCTCTCTCTCTCTCTCTCTGTCTCTCTCTCTCTCGCTCTCTCGCTCTCTCTCTCTCTCTCTCTCTCTCTCTCTCTCTCTCTGTCTCTCTCTCTCGCTCTCTCTCTCTGCCACCTCTCAGCAGCCTGACACCCTTCACGTTTGCTTCCCTCCTCTGGCTTTGATGCTGCTGAGGTGAGGATCCAGCAGAAACAAGCACAAACAAGCTGAACTCTCAGGTAGCACATACACACACACACACACACACACACACATGCTGCACACATACACACACACCCTGCACACACTGCTCGGCCCCAGCTCGCAGTCGGGCTTTGATAGCATGTCACCCAGCCTCTGCTCTAGTCATTATATCGTTCTGTTACACTTTGATGAAATTAAAACGGTGACATTTTAGCATGAGGCAGCGCCTTCAGTGTGAATGCTGACAGAATACACACACACACACACACACACACACAAAAGCATATTTTATGTGATGAATCAATCAAGGATGGGTGGGTGCTGCCATCCCATTCTAAACCCACAGGCATTAATATGGAGCTCTAACAGCAGCAGGTCTGGAGCTCTGCAGTTATTGGAGACTTTTCTACACTACGGCTCTGAGCTCAGCACCAGGCCCTGACCCCACTCTGTAACTTTACGTGGTCTTGCTGAGCTGCTCTCTGTGAGCTGTTCCTCCTAAACTCTTCCACTGTTCAGTAATAATAACACCACTCACAGCTGATGGAGGAAGATCTAGGAGGGAAGGTCTAAATTTCACCAGCTGACTTGTTGTTGTTGTTGCAGCGGTGTCTCCTATTACATACAGAACCATGTTGGAGCTCAGTGAGCTTCTTAGAACCTCCCGTCCTTTCATTGATGTGTGGAAGAAAGGCAGACTGCAGGACTAGGAGCTTGATTTTATACACATGTGGTGGTGATGAGACTCTGGGATTATCTGCTCAGTAAAACACTAATATTAGAATAAACACTAATAAAAGTGGTGGAGGTGGTTCTCCATCACTGTGTTCATCATTAGAACATCTCCTCTCAAAGTTCTCCTCTCTCATGGAGTCTAGTATTATTTAGAGTTCTCCTCAGATTAACACCTGGTTTGGTGGTAAATCAGGGCTTAATGATGGTAAAAACGCTGAGATAGATATTTTAAATAATGTGCACAATACTGTAAAGCTTTAAGCACCTACATATGATTAGTCCTAGAACTGGGGTACGTTTCTTATCCCATAGATTAATTGTATGAAAAAAATACAGTCTTTATTATTTGTTGTGATTAGTAATAGCAACTATATCAAAAATTCACTGTTAATAAAAATGCTTGATTTATATTTTACCTACAATTAATACACAAAACATGAACTAATTGATGCCAATTCCACACATTCTTGACTGTCTTTGCCTCCTAATTCTGATGTATAACTTTGATATACATGGAATAATGTAACATCATATTATAATATAGAAGTAATAAAGTATTAATATGTAAGTGTAATATCAATTGTTATTATTTAAACATATTTTATGTCTGTCCCAATGTTCTGGCTGACCCTGTTACATTTGTTCTAAAACTGCATAGAAATCTAGAAAAATATAGAAAAATGTAGAAAAATAAGATTAAAATAAAATAAAAAATAAAATGTATTTTTAATAAAAAAAATTAAATGCATTTCTCTCTCTATATATATATATAGGTACTTTCAATTCCACACACACACACACTCCATCGCAGTGTACATCAGCCTGCTTAAGATTTATGGCTTTGCTAATTAAAATTTGCAAAGCTGGCAGACATCGGAGCTAACTGCAATCTTCCTCATGGATTCTGATTAACAGTGGCTGAATTCATTATTGCCTTGTAGTGGTGTTCCGGGCCCGCCGAAATATCACCCCATAATTAAAAAAAAAAGAAAGAAAAAAAAGAATAATCTACCCACTGTAATTTCACAGGTAAGCAGTGCTCATAGATTCTCAGCAATTGCTCAGAAGAGAGAAGCCTGATGAAGAGAATGGGGTTCAGGGCGCTGTTTTGCGTGTGTACACAAGGAAAACGATGAAAACGCCCTGGCCTTTAGGCCGGTACCTCTTAAACACGAAGGCTCTGTGTTTGGGTCCTCACTTCCATTAACATTAGCCAAATAATTGAGAAATCTTATATCTGTGAAATGCTAATTGTCACTGTCACACAAAAACCTCCAAAATGTAAGTAAAAAAACTCTCAAAAAACTTTCAAAGGAAGGAAATGTCATTTCTTTTATATAATATAATTATATATAATATAATTTATGTAATATCATTTTGGAGCATTTCTATTGGTCCGTTCATTGTGAAATTTGGTATCGAATTTCAGTGTGATGAACAATCTGTCTTGTATATATTTCTATTCAATTATTGTTTTTGATCCTTACATTTTATACATTCTTTCATTAGTTCTTATCCTAATTGTTTCATGTGACCATTTTGTTTTTAAGCTATTTATTAAAACATTTCACAACTCATTGTACCATGTTGTCATGGCTTGCTAGGCCAGACCAAGATGGGATGAACTCTCGCAGAGATGGAGTCAAAGCAAGCAGATTTATTAACAAAACCAGATAGACAGAAGGGGGCAAGTGAGGCCAAAAATACAGCAAACAGTGACCAACAGTGATAAACAAAAAACTCAAACGTAACAAGCGAACAGAACAGAACCTGGGACTGGGAGGAGATCGGAGCAGAGCGAGAATCAAGGGGATAATTAACAGGAGAGAAACCAAAGGGGGCTTAAACTAAACCCTACAAGCAGCACCTGGGCGATAGGAGGTGTGTAACGTGAACGAAAACCTGAGCAGCGCTCAATAACAAAATGAGGGGAGCTGGGGAACCAGCAGCTAAACCAAATGGCAAGGCCTACCAAACCTGGAACTGCAGCATGCCGCCGCGAGTGTGGGTCACCTTGCCAAAGAGTGGGTACCCTGGGTATCCAAACAGGAAGCGAGCGAGCCTCACTTGACACGTGAGAAGCCGGAAGACCGACTCCTAAATGTGGGTGAAACACCAGAGCTGACCTAAGCACAACTGAAACCCACAAGGAACCACAGGGCGTCCTGAAGGTTCCAGTACGTGCAGTTCTCGGCACCGAATGGCAATGTTGAGGCTCCTTAAGTACCCCCAGTCCCAGGTGAAACTCATGAGTAAAACAATGAACGATTACAACCGAACCAAAACACACATGAACACAAACGAAACGGAAGTCCTTATTTGGGCCTGTGGGCAGCGGCTCGAGATCGCCCCGTGGGAGGGCACAATAATGAGGGTCCAACACATGTAGATTTATGTATGTGACAAATACATGTTGGACTTGAAACTGCCAGAATCATATTATATCAAAAAATCTAAGAACAAATCAAATTGAAGATTTTTTTTTGTTGTTGCATGACAGCAACAATCTGTGCTCAGTGGAAAATCAAATCTACATGATTATTACTGATGCAGTTGTTCATCCAAGACTTCAGGTTTACATGTTCAGTTTAAAATGGAAATTAAATGTTATAAAAAGGCTATTGTTGCTAACAAACACTGGACCTAGATCTTTGCCTCCTTGTTCTGATGTGTAACTTCGTCATACATAAAATAATGTAATATCATATTATCATATAAAAGTAATAAAGTATTAATATGTAAGTGTAAAATCAATTGTTGTTATTTAAACATATTTAATGTCTGTTCCAATGTTCTGGCCAACCCTGTTACCTTTGTTCTAAAACTGCATAGAAATCTACATTTAGTCCAAAAAGTCCAAAACATAAAAAAAATAAATATATTAAAATAAGATAAAATAAATGTAAATAAAATAAAAATAAAATGTATTTTTAATATATATTTTCTTAATTTATAACAGTGCAAAATGGAAATTACATTTTATAAAAGAGGCTATTGTTGCTAACAAACACTGGACCTAGATTGTCACCAGTCTCACTTCTGTAAATATACATCCCACCACTTAATACTCTCAATATTAATTTGCTTGGAGCCAGGGGTGCTGCCAGGGATTTTGGGCCTATGAAAAGATATTACACTGGGCCTCACAACTCTAACAATTCTGCCAACATACTCAATTAATTATTTTGGAGGCCCCTGTCTCTCACAGGCCCTTAGAATCATTCTTGGCTATGCTAAACTGCCGCTAGGTAAATGTATGGGTGTGCGTAGTACCCTGTGATGGGCTAGTCCAGCGGGTATACCTACCTTACCTTACTGATTCTGGGTAGGCTTCTGACTATCTGCGATCCTGACCAGAAAGAAGCCGATAAGAAGAAGGCTAATGATTGAGTTCTTCCATATGAATCAAATTAAATGATCCAAAAACACCTGGAATACAATATTTTCCATTAAATTCCACATCTGAAGTTAGAAAAATAGAAAATATGTGTGAGATTGACATTCTATTTTTATTACATTTCGACTCACAGATTACTGTTGACCACTTTAGAGGCATGACGATGATGGGCTGAGCAGTTCCAAGGTTGTCAGTCATGTTGTCCAGTGCACTTAGTTTCAGAGCAAAGCAAATTCTGAATCACAGAGTCCTGCAGTGGAAGTACTGGACCTCAAGCCAGTAATGACCACTGTACTGAGGGTCTTTTTCCTTTTAATGACTATTGAATGTGTTTGCCTCCTTATTCTGATGTGCAACTTCGATATATATGAAATAATGTAATATTATATTATAATATAAAAGTAATAAAGTATTAATATGTAAGTGTAATATCAATTGTTGATATTTTTAAAATATTTTATGTCTGTCCCAATGTTCTGGTCAACCCTGTTACCTTTGTTCTAAAACTGCATAGAAATCTACAGAAAGTCAAAAACATTAAAAAAATAAATATATAAACATAATATAAGTTTTGAAAAATAATAATAATTATAAAAAAATAATATAAAATAAAAAATAATAAGTTTATTAATGCATTTCTCTTTCATTTTTCTGAGCAGTTCCAAGGTTGTCAGTCATGTTGTCCAGTGCAGTTTCAGATTAAAGCAAATTCTGAGTCACAGAGCCCTACAGTGCAAGGACTGGACCTCAAGCCAGTAATGATCACCATACTGTGGGCCTTTTTCCTTTTAATGACTATTAAATATATATAATTAAATATTAATTAGTCATGTAGAAAGTCAGAGTTTATGGAAAATACTATAATACAACTACTTTTAAAATGTTTTTGTTTGAGATGTGTGAGGGGGAAGAACCTTGACTGACTTGACCTCAGATTTACAGGTTTACGTCTCTAACTTCTTTATGAAACCAAAACTGGTTCCTCTATGACATTACTCAAATAACCCTTTATCGCTAATTTAGAAATTAGGAAAGAACCTTTCTGCCAAGTGAAGTTTCTTTTAAATATTTTATAAAAAAAACTTTTCAAACTCAAAACATCTACTGGCATCTGCTTCGACCATCGCTCTTGTTGTTTTGGTTCCTTGGCTTCGATTTCCACAAACTCCATGTATTGAACCGAGGTTGTTAGTCATGTTATCCAGTGCATGTCGTTTTATAGAGCAGCAGTTCATTCATAGGACTGGACCTCAAGCCAGAGCTGACCTCTGTACTGTAGCAGTGAGCTGTCTTTTAATTTTCCTTTTAATGGCTATTAAATTAATATAATATATATAACTAACTCTTTCATGACTTTTTTAGATAGATAGATAGATAGATAGATAGATAGATAGACAGGCAGGCAGGCAGGCAGACAGGCAGATAGATAGATAGATAGATAGATAGATAGATAGATAGATAGATAGATAGACAGACAGATAGACAGATAGACAGATAGGTAGATAGATAGATGTTTAGATAGATGTTAAGTCTGTGACTTTGATTGTAGCTTTTATAAAAGGAACATAAACCTTTGCTTTTTTACTTTGGTGCCTCTTTTTATTAATTATTAATAGTATATTATAGGTTGTATAATATACCATGTATACAGTGTAATCACTATATAGTTTACAGTGATTTAATTAAACATTGAAACAATTGTGAATAAAATGAATTATTTAATTCAAATGTAATTAAATATTTCAAAAAGATAATTTACCCCATTTTAACTGGTAAATGAATATGATGTATAAAACTAACTCTTTCATGACTTTATAACAAAACTTTACTGTAGACTCAGACGCCTTCTTCTGGCATCTGCTTCGACCATCGCTCTCGTATTGGTTTCTTGGCTTCAATTTACACACACCACATGTATTGAGCCTCCCCAATGTACTGACAGTAGCATATTCTATATATAAATGTTGCACAATAGGAGCGAGTGGAAGTTTCAGACAGGAAGAGTGCTGCTCCAGAGGCTCCATTGATTGACCCATCTTCAGTGGCTGTTTCAAAACGTCTGGCCTTTTTTCATCCTCTCCTGCTTTCATCTGCTTACACAAAAGCTTTGCATCCCCTCCTTTTCTTGTGTCCTCAGCGGCAAAAGGCCATTGGCTTTACCCCTCAGAATCTCAGAACTTATAAAAATAGACTCCCAGTTTCAGAGATCTGGATCCGGGTGTTCACTCTGTTTAAGCGTGATCTAATCTGATTCTTTTCGCTTTGACTGACGTTAGATGTTTGGCACCATGGGTCTTCAACTTTACTCTATGAACTGAAGGTGGTTCAGAGGGTTCTATGAGCGATGCTGTGGAAGAACCATGTTTGTAAAAAATGAACCTTTCAATTGGAAAAGTTCCTTAACCCTTTAAAATGGGTGGGCAAAAGGGGCGGAGTCCAATTTCTCTGCTCTAACAGATGGACTAAATTTAATTTAGGGCAATTAGCAGGTGAGTTAGCTCAGGTGTGCTTGAGCAGGAAAAGCTCCAAACTATGTAGGAATCCAGCCTCCAAGACCAGAATTGCTCACATCTGCTTTAAAAGGTTCTTAACACATGCATGGTTCTTTATAGAACCAAAGGTGGTTTCTCTGTAGCATCTATAGTATTTCAGTTGAAATAGGTGTTTCTACATTTTGCCTATTTCCTGAAATTGAGCATCTGTATGTGTTGATCACTTTCTTTTTCTTATGTATCCACAGTAAAACCTGAAGTTAATCGTGGTTCTGAGAAGTGTGGGGCTATGATAACTGCTAGAACCTTTAAAAGCATTCATTCATGTTTAACTAAAATTTATTTTTACAAAAGAAACATTAACTTTTCTTTCTTTACTTTTGTGCCTTATTGTATTATTTGTTAATAGTATATTCATAATTAATTTAAACTTCAGTGATTTCATAAAAAAATTAAATAAAAAGAATTACAAAAAAAGAAAATGACAGTTACAACAAATTAATTATTTTATTTAATTTTAATTAAAAATGGAAAATAATAGCTTTAGCTGGTAGTTCCAGATGGAAGTTAGACAGTAAGTTTGTGACTTTGGTTGTTTCTCTTACAAAAGAAATAATAACTTTTCTTTCTTTGCTTTGGTGCCTTGTTTTATTAAATATTTAACAGTATATTATACACTGTATAATATAGTGTATACAGTGTATTCACTGTATAGTATCCAGTCATTTTATAAAAACCTGAAAATGAAACAATTGCAAATAAAATTAAAAATGACAACCAATGTAAAATTTAATTTTTAAATTTAATTTAAAATGATTATTTTTTCCCTTTTGGCTGGTACATCCAGATGGAAGTTAGATAGTAAGTGTGTGATCTTGGTTGTTAATGTTAAAAAAGAAACATGAACTTTTCTTTCTTTGCTTTTGTGTCTCAAGTTATTTTAATTTCAGTGATTCATACAAAATGTAAAATTAATAAGTTGCAAAAGATAAGATAAGATAAGATAAGATAGTCTCTATCTTATCTTATCTCTCGTCACTTCCAGACTTGACTACTGCAACTCTCTCCTGGCTGGTCTCCCTCTGCACACCATCAGGCCCCTGCAACTCATCCAGAATGCAGCGGCACGGGTCGTCTTCAATGTCCCTAAATTCAGCCACGTCTCCACTGCTGCGTTCTCTCCACTGGCTTCCTGTAGCTGCTGCCCAGGTCATCAGATTCAAAACCCTGACACTGGCCTACCAAGACTGGACCAGCCCCTCCGTACTTGATGGCAATGGTCAAAAACCGATCTGCACCAAGAGCCCTTCCAGCTTCAAGTACGGCTCGGCTCGACCCGCCATCCTTTAAGATCCATGGAAGACGAGCGTCCAGACTTTTTACTCTCCTGCACCGAAGTGGTGGAACGAACTTCCCCTGGGTGTCCGAACAGCAGAGTCCAACACTCGCTGTCCTCAAACCCAGACTGAAGACCCTCCTCTTCTGAGAGTACTTGGACGAATAGAGTACTATGGTCACCTTATTGTCTTGTGTTTAGTAATGTATCCTTTGAATTATTAGTCTATTCTAACTAGCTAAGGTTTTCTTGGGTAAATAGTAAAGCACTTTGTAAGTCACTCTGGATAAGAGCGTCTGCTAAATGCCATAAATGTAAATGCAAATGTAAATAAGATAAGATAAGATAGTTCTTTATTAGTCCCACAGTGGGGAAATTCTCAGTGTCACAGCAGAAAGGGATAGCAAGACACTCAGTTACAAAAATGTAGATAGAAGACAGAAGGAAGATAGATGTTAAGACTTTGGTTGTAACTTTAATAAAAGAAACATAAACCTTATTTATTTACTTCGGTGCCTCTTTTTATTAATTTTTAATAGTATATTATAGATTGTATAATATACCATGTATACAGTGTAATCACTGTATAGTTTACAGTGATTTCATTAAACATTGAAAATGAAACAATTACGAATAAAATTAATTATTTAATTTAAATGTAATTAAATATTCAAAAAATTGAATTTCCCCCCTTTTAACTGGTAGATTCAGAAGGAAGTTAGATAGGAAATGTGTGACTTAGGTTGTTACTGTTACAAAAGAAACATGAACTTTTCTTTCTTTGCTTTTGTGTCTCATTTCAGTGATTTCATAAAAAAAAAGTTATTTATTTTAAATGACACAAATGAATAATCTTGTATATTTGAGGTTATTTTCCCCTGTTAGCTGGTAAATCCAGAAGGAATTTAGATAGTAATGCTGTGACTTTGGTTGGGGCGAAAAACATGCTCAGATGTTGTTTAACAGGTCGGCATCAAATTATCCAGCTTCTCCAGCTTCAGCTCTCGCTCGGCAGGGTTTGTGTAAATGTTTGGGTTGTAAATATAACGAGTCAAGACTGTGATGTAACAGTTTTCGGGTTTTGGAATTGGCCTGTTTTACAGCTCGGTTCTACAGGACGAACAGGCAGTGTTGGCAGTTCATGGTTTGTCACTTCCATCTATTGAACTCTTCTAATTCAAAAATGACCAGATAACACAGTTCAACATTTTAGGACTCATTTAAACACTTTTAGAAACTGTCCCATTCAGCTTCTCCTGAAGATCTATCAGCCTGAATAGTCCATTTCCCAGCGCAATCTCACACACCTGCTTCTAATTTCCAAATTCTCTTGAAAGCCTTGATTAGGCAGATCAAGTGGGCTAGATTAGAATTGAAATGAGGGTTTTCCAATCTCACCTAAAGCAGCTTTAGAGTACTTCAGAGAATAAAAGCTTTTTTTCTTTTTTTTACATTGGTCACAAACCAAACTGAGCAAGCCAAAGAGCTTCCTTACATTTATGTTTCTTTAATTTCTACTGAAAACAGTCATTAGGTATTAATTATTGCTTTTTAGCATCACAAAGACACACAGAAAACATCCTTTGAACAGAGAATTCCCCAGAAGCCTCAACAGCTAAATCTCATATCTGATGGTGTAGATTTCTGAGTGTTTAGAGCTCCACCCTTTACCTTCATTACAGCTTCAGTTCTTCTCAGGAGACCCACTTTCAGTGTTTCTGGAGAAACCTACAGGTAGAGCTTCCCCACACAAGATTCAAAATACACCACCGCATCTGTTAAACATGGTGGTGGGAGTGTTCTGAAATCTGCAGTGCAATATTTTCACACCTTCAAAGTTAAGTCTTAGATGTCAGAGTGTTTTCTGCTTCTCACCATCCTCCCAAGTCCTCCCAAAGCATTCAACAATGTTGAATTGAACAGTCTATTGTTCTGAGAGCAGCTTCAGCAGTTGTAATTTAATTTCTCTCAGTTATTGCATCAAGTTTTAGGGGTCATTTATATGATGGGATGCAGCGTTGGTGGTCTACCAGATCTTTGCCAGAGGTACCATATTTCATGATCCACACCAAGAGCCCTTTGAGCCTCAAGTACGGCTCGGCCTGACCCGCCATCCTTTAAGATCCAGGGAAGACGAGCATCCAGGCTTTTTTCTGTCCTGCAATATAGTGGTGGAATGAACTTTTTTCTGTCCTGGCACCCTGGGTGTCTGACCAGCAGAGTCCAACGCTCGCTGTCTTCAAACCCAGACTGAAGACCCTCACTTGGGTGAAGAGTAGAGTATTATGGTCTCCATATTGACTTGTGTTTAGTAGAGTCTAAGATTAGAGGATCTTTGAATTTTTAGTCTATTCAAACTAGCTGAGGTTCTTTTCGGGTAAATAGTGAAGCACTTTTGTAAGTCGCTCTGGAGAAGAGCGTCGGCCAAATGCCTTAAATGTAAATGTAAATGTATCTTTTGATGGTCTTCTGAACTCCAATTTACTTACACCTAATCTCAGACACATCTCCTGAAAATGAAGAGCTTATACTTGATGCCAACTTTAAATAATTTTACATTTGCAAAACAAATAGTATGAATAGTAGTATTGAAGAACATCCTCCCTTTGCATTGTGTGATGGTTTCAAGGTGAATGGACCAGTAGGATTGGTCCACAATGACTTGGGAAAAAATGGAATCATTAATCAGCCCACATTGTGCTTCCATAATATGATCATTTCCAGGTTACAGACAGTATCAGGGAGGGTCTCGGATAGGTAAGGGTTTTCAATCATACATTCTATAAATAAAGGTTCTTTAAGAACCACTTTTGGTACCATTAAGAGGAATACTTGTAATAGAGATTTGCAAGTGTGAAGAACCTTTTAAAGGTCTAAAGAACCTGGTTGGTGTGGTGCAACAGATAACACCATTACCTGCCAGTGAGCTACCACACCATGTGGGAGACTGGGGTTTGATTCCCAGTCTGGGTGACAATGCTGACATTGGCCCACCTGTGTAATATGAGTAACTCTGTAAATCGCTCTGGATAACAGTGTCAGCTAAATGCTGTAAATGTAAGAACATCATTTGATGTAAAGGATCTTTACCAATGTACTTAAAACATGGTTCTTCATGGAACCAAATATGGGTTCTTCTATGGCATCGCTCAAAGAACCTTTTGCAGAACCTTCATTTCAAAAGTCCACTGGGACGGCAAGATGAAACAAAATATGGTTGGTTGAGGCATAGCAAGTCATTACATTTAGCATTATGCAAGAATTGTAGGGCTCCCCCTACAGGCGTGGAGTGTAATTCACTTGTATTCCACTGCAGTAAAGCCGCAAATCGGGTCTTGAGCACCCTTGTAGGACTCCCTGTACACATGCATTTCTGGACAAGCTGAGATCTCCACAAGCAGCATCTGAAGGTAGAGAAGCAAGTGGGCTGAGGCAGTAGAGTAACACTACAGGATTTTACACTAATATGGCTCGAGTTATGCAGTGTTACACAGCAGCAGTTCTGGAGAGAGGTCTCTCTCCTGCAGCTCCACCACCAAAGATCCATAGTGCAAAGATCCATCCGTTCTGGCCCGGAGTGGGAATTACAGAGACACCGTTCTCCCTGTTACAGTCAGTGGAGCATCAACACATCATAGCATGATCCTGATGCTATTTTAAGGTTCAAGTGCCACCTAATGTTGCTTTAAATCACATGATATGATGAGTTGCTGACCAGGGAATGTGAAGCAACAAAGTAAAAAGTGTCGATTGATGATGCTGACGTTCAAATCAAGTCAATTCTTCAACTCGTCTTCCTTTTTTTTCTCCCAGTGGTGCTTGCAGCGGGAGTCCTGAAATGACACGTTGGTTAATCAGCACATCGTCCAGCGGCAGCGACTGCAGAGGGAACAGATTTGACAATTACAGGCATGTCAGACATGAACAGCTCCACGAACACTGTGCAAATGACACAAAGGCAAGCGCTATAGGGGAGGTGTAATTAGAAACCAGAGGCCTGATAAAAAAAAAGACATGCAAATCAACTCCCCTGATCTGCCCGTGATTGAAATAAGTGTAAATTACCGGGGCTGCCTGCCTTTGAAGGTCCGCTTTGAAGATTATATCTTCAGTTTTGCCTTCTATCAATGGAGCCATGTGAACCTTTCATAAGACATATTAACATCACAGGCTATTGATATATTCAATTGCCTTCAAAGAGAATCTGATTAATAGTTAAATCTGACCTCTGCCTGGGTTTCTTCTTCTTCTTTCTGTTTCTTTTTATGTAATAATTTGCGATATTTTCATAGCAGTGAATGCAAATGCAAAACCCGGGACATAGAGTCAGACTGATGATTCTGTTCTCATTGTCAGCTGTTGCCTTAACCCAATTGGACCCATGTCATATTCGCTGTAATTTTCATAAAAAGGCCAGATTCATTCAATTCAGCTGTAATGGAACAGAAATGTGTAAAATATGTGGCAGGTATCTGGCAAGTCACCAAACTGTTACTCTGTTTACCAGCACTGTGATTCTACTGAGGACCTTGGTGAAAACCCATTAAAATCAACATAATAAGGAGCTTATGTACTGTATATTAATTGCTAATGCTTAGCGTCAAAGTGCCAAAATGGACAAAAAAGTCAGAGCTATGGATTTTGTATGGTCAAATATAGCAATAGCAATAAGGAATATGGAATACTACAGGATAATACGCAGGCCAACTCCACTGCAAAAAGCAAGTAAAACAATACTTTCATCCAGAGGTTCCAGAAAAACAAAAGTTGATGGTTAAATTCTTCCTTTAAATTCTTCCTTCAAAATGTAGCAGTACTGCTGTCTAATTTATCAATCAAATCAAATTTATTTATATAGATTTTTACATCTGTTGTCACAAAGCAGCTTTACACAATCAGTCATTAGTAGAAAGACAAGAAATCAACAACATAAAAAGACATGAAAAATGGAAGATCCCCAGTGAGCAGCCAACGGCAACAGTGGCAAGGGACCATGTGATTGAGATGCTATTTGCTGTAACCGTCAGTAGTGTTGTGTTTCACAACATCTGTCTATTCTAGTAGAAAGTGTACAAGCTTTATGATATAGTATTCATTTTTGAATTGTAATAGTATATAAATAATGAATAATAATCATTGTTATCAATAATAATAATAATAATAATAATAAGAAGAAGAAGAAGAAGAATACAATATTTCTTGAATGTTGTTCATCTTAAACTATATCTAAAAATAAAGAAAAGTTCAAGGAAATTGATGTAACATAGTGCCTAAATTAACCCTTATTTTTTGGGGTCCTAGAGACTCCATAACTAGAATTAATTGTCATTTTAATAGATCTTTATGCACAATACAATTTGCAGTGACATCTTGAATAGTATCAAGTGGACACAATTAATGATAATCAACGATTTCTTGTATGGTGTTAATCTTAGCAAAAAAGACAGACTAACCCTACAGTTATTAGTTATTTAATCAAATAATCAATAGTTGTTACACTGCTGGTCAGTGTGTGTCGGTCTGTGCTCCATATTTTTCTAATTATTGTATTATTTTGTGATATATATTTTGTTATGAACTTTATGTTGTTAAAGCAAGATGAAGAGAAGACAAAATTTAAATCGAATTAACCCTAAATTCATTTTAGAATTGTAGAAGTTAAACAATGAATAATAATCATTATTATTTATTATTATTATTATTAGAAGTAGTAGTAGTAGTAATAGTAATAGTGGTAGTAGTGGTAGTAGTAGTATATAATAATAATAATAATAATAATAATAATACATTATTTATTGAATGTTGTTAATCTTAACAAAAAAGACAAAAATAAAAATAATATATATAAAAATAATAGACAGTAAATAATAAAAATAAAGACAAGTTAAAGGAAATGAACCCTACATTTATTAGTTATTTAATCAAATAATTAATGATTATACTCATTACACTGGTGGTTCATGTGTGTCGGTCTGTGCACTGTGAGTACTGCGCTCCATCTTTTTCTAATAATCATTTTGTGATATATATTTTTATATATTTTATGATATATATTTTTATGAACATTAAGTTGATGCTTGCATGATAGTAATTGTATAAGTGCACATTGCATATGTGGCTTTCTGGTGGCCACTGTTAGACATACTCTCCTTTGATAAACTGGCTTTAAAAGCTGTGGTATATATATATATATATATATATATATATATATATATATATATATATATACTTTTTTTTTTTTTTTTTTTTTTTGAGGTTCCAGCCTGCTGGTTGGTTCACCCCGAGGGGACTTGCTATCTACCACGCTGGGTCTGCTGCAGTCGCTGTCTTTTCACGATGTAAATAGAAGGCTGGGACATTGTGCAGCATTTTGCTGAGATATCTTTCCAGCACTGCAACTGGGCACACGCTGTCTCGAGGTCTGATAAACATGAACCCCTGGTAGCTTCCTCAGTCTCGCTCTGTAATGTCTTTGTGGATTCTTGTAGATTCCAATCTTTTGTCCCGTTTTACCATTTTAATAACTAATGAGCTTCGAGTCTTAAGTGCTCTGTTGCCCTCCTTACCTCTGCATCCAAAGTGCAGCTGGATACCAAACCCCTCAGATACCTCGATGATTTTCTTATCTGTTGATAAAAGTGATGTATGGCGGCTTGTTTTGTATCTCCCTTCACGTCTCATTGTTTTAATAATTCCCAGGAAGACGTTGTGCGGAGGCTTATACTCCTGATTGGTCTTTAAATATGAGGGTCGACTAAGCAGGGGTTCACTGAGATACCTGTTGAGCCATGTGTGCAATCCAAGAAAACTGCTGATTCTGTAAGTCTTGCCTTTTAAAGTACAGATAGAGCCGTAAAACTGCCGAAATATCTAGCAGACACTCTTATCCAGATTCACTGTCCACTCCGAGAATACCCTTAGCTAGTTTGTATTGGCTAGGATCCAAAAGATCCCTCTAAACTTCCGGTCAGTCTTGGCTTTGTAGACCAGCGTCAGGGGTTGAATCTACAGGACTTGGAAAGTTTGAAAGTATTTTGGTCAGGTATTCTGGCTAATTCCCAGTTGTTTAGTTGTTCTTCTGTTACAGCCGCCGACCGTACTGTTTGCTTCATGGTAATGACATTTTCAGAATTTACTGTGGTCTCCTCTTTAAAGCTGAATCGGCTGTAGGTCAGATGTAATCTTAAAAGTATCCATTTTCTGTTTGTAAGCAAAGTTAAAACTAAAACCTTTACAATAACTTGAGGGTCTCCTACAGCTGTCAATTGCTTAGTAACGGCCTTCAGCAGGGTCATACAGTTGGTGTGTCCTTCATCCTTTGGAGGCTGTATTTTAAGGCCGACTGGACTGCCCCATTTCGAAGGCTCCTTCGTCTGCAGCCGAGTAATCTATATATATGCAGACCGGGACCGGGAATCGAACCCCAAATGGTGTGGTAGCTCACTGGCTGGTAGTGATGTTATCTGTTGCTCCACACCAACCACTAAGTATATATAGTGTGGCGCAACCTGCCAGTGAGCTACCACACCATCTGGGAGACTGGGGTTCGATTCCTGGTCTGGGTGACTATGCTGCACTACACCAGTAAGAGTCCTTGGGCAAGACTCCTAACACTACATTGGCCTACCTCTGTAATACCAGTAACCTTGTAAGTCGCTCTGGATAAGAGCATAAGCTAAATGCCGTATTCATATATATATTTATGTTTGCTTATCTTTTATAGATGATCCTGGGTAATATGATGAGGGTTAAATTAGTCCGCTTAGTAATTCTGGTTCTTTTCTAAGGACTAAAAAGTTCAATAGTGAAAAAGATGGATGCATGCTAGAGCATTTCACCCTGATAAGCCCGAGACAGAGGTATTTTGTTGTTGCGATCATACATTGAGGAGAAATACGGTCCTATCACTTCACCTGACAAGAGATTAAATGAAATGCAATAAAAAAAAATCTTTGTAACACCTTTAACTAATCACCGCACTTTGATTCCGGCAGACTTTCCCCTGTTATCTTAATGGAACTGCTTTTCAACAACTTGCATCAGTGTCAGCATGTTAATATAAAGAAATCTGTCTGCACTAAAATGCTCTGCAGATATATTCTGACATCTGCTAGCTGTTTAAATGAGTGGAGGGGAAAAAAAGAGACCAGTAAACAAACCATCTCTACACTCTTCAAAAATAAAGGTGGTAAAAAGTGACTGGTGCTGCAGAATAAACCACTCTGGGTTTCATTAAGAACGTTTCAATGGACGGTTCTTTGAAGAGTCAAGTCAAGTCAAGTCAGATTTATTTGTGTAGCTTTTTAAAACTGTTGTCGTCAGAAAGCAGCTTTACATAATTAGTAATTAGTAAAAGACAGAGACAAAAAAGAAATAACATAAGACATAAAGGATCAAAGACCCCCAGTGAGCCCCAACGGCGACAGTGGCAAGGAGAACCTCCCTCAGAGCTGGAGGAAGAAACCTTGGGAGGAACCAACACTCACAAGGGGGACCCGACCCGTCCTCCTCTGATCAGAACTATTTATTAATTATTGATAAAAATTACCAAACCAGATACAGCAGAGAGTTAATAGTGGTGATATTATTAATAGTGCAGATAGTAGACAGAAGAGTCCATTTAGGTTTTAACATGGTCATTAGACAGTAGTAAGAGTATTTTGGCTAAATAAGGGGAGATAAGGATAGAAGGGTTAGGGGTATAAAGAACCAAGTAATAGTGGTTCAAATGAAAATGCAAGGGATTCAATTAATTGAAAGATTGTACAAACTGTACAAACTGGTGGGGCTATTCTCTGGTAATAGAAGTATATAAGTATATCAGCCCACCGGTAGGACATAGGCTGTTTAAGGGGTTGACCTCAATGTCAAAGACCTTTCATATAATGTAAATGTCCTGCTGTATACCAGTGGAAGGTTGTCCCACACTAAAAAAAAAAGGCATTCCAGCTCCAGCCACTTCAGCTCCCACTCCCTGGCCACTTTATTAGAAGTATCTACCATACAGGTTCAGTAGATCCATCCACCTATTTCACTATTGGTCAGATTCTGACTACAGGTCAGCTGTTGTCCAGATATTATATGGCTAGTGGACCATTCTCAGTACAGCACTGTAACCCTGTCATTGTAGTATGTATAGTTATGTGAAAACATCATTGCAGGTTTTCCTGAACTAGAAGCAGTGGTTGGTGTGGCGTTATTAATAACACCACTACCTGCCTGAGAGCTACCACACTGTGTGGGAGACTGGGGTTCAATTCCTGGTCTCGGTCACTGGCCAGACTCCTAACACTGCACTACACGCCCAACTCTGTAATATGAGTAACTGTGTAAGTCGCTCTGGATAGGAGTGTCAGCTAAATGCCATAAATATAAATGTAAATAAAGACTTCCAAAAGGTTCATGGCTTGGATGTACTTTATGCTTCTGCATTTCTATGCCAATAAGACGTTATCCAGCCACTTCAGATGTAGAACCTTTATTATACAACCTATTTTTAGGTTCTTTTGGAAAGCAACAGGCCTGTTGGTTGGTGTGGCGCAACGGGTAACACCACTACCTGCCAGTGAGCTACCACACCATGTGGGAGACTGGGGTTTGATTCCTGGTCTGGGTGCCCATGCTGTACTACACCAATAAGAGTCCTTGGGCAAGACTCCTAACACTACCTTGGCCCTCCTCTGTAATATGAGTAACGTTGCAAGTCACTCTGGAAAAGAGTGTCAGCTAAATGCCATAAATGTAAATGTAAACATTTTTCCAAGTCAAGAACTGTTGAAGAACCATTATTTTTAGGAACATAGGACAAATCTTCATAGTTTTTTAGGATATTTCCACCCATGTGAGTCCAGCATGAGCATGTTGGCTAAGATGTATTTCTCAAAATACTGCTCCAGCGCAATGAGACAACAGTATGGCAGAACAAACACAGATTTTCTTTTGGCCTTCTATACGTCCAGTTCAGGCTTTTTGGGGTGGACTGTATACCTGGAGTTACGACTTGGAGTTAGGACGTTTGTATATCTGGAGAAGACTTCATTCTTTAGAGTTTTTCGGTCATATTCCACTGAAACCCACTGTGTTTTGCCCAGACTCTGCACAGACGCCCAGCGTAATTTGACATTCTGGAGTTTCGGTCCTGCCTAAGCCTGACATACCAGCTTGTTACCTTGCAGCCGTGAAAAAAAAACCCACCCAATCCAGTCCATTGACACAGCGCGAGGATTTGGGGCTGCATTAGGCCAGAGAAGGTAAGAGATAGCTTCCCTTAATGTTGGCTCCAGAGCGAAGTATGAAAACTGCTGGCAAGCTTTTTCGTAAGCCCTCTTTCCTCAATTAGATTGATTCCAGTGCCCTGGCCTTGCCTCAGAGGAAAGCCCATTTGTTTCAAATGGGTTTAAGATGGCTGGGGCAAATGGAGCAAGGTGCTTCCTTCTCACCTTCAGAAAGCGAGCAAATTGAAATGCTCCATGTCGAAAAATGTTATGCACAAAAAGGCATCTATCAGGAGACACCACATAGCTTTAGGGTACTTATGGTAAATCTGACACTTGTGGGGGGCTTTTGCTTTTTGGTAATCTTGAGAGCATCACAGAAACATTGAGTGGTGGATTCAATGGGGATAATATGGTTTGTTGATGTGTTGTTCTGAAGAAGCTGCTTGGAGAATTTTGATCTGGCCACTTTATTACATAGAAACTCGAAGCTTGAGCTCCCTCTCCCTGGCCACTTTATTAGAAGTATCTACCCTACAGGTCCAGTATATCCATCCACCCCTTTCACTATGGGTCAGTTTCTGACCACAGGACCACAGTTTCTGACATTTCAGGACCTTTGTTGTCCAGATATTATATGGGTGGTGGACCATTCTCAGAAAAACTGTATCTTTTTTAAGATATATAAACATCTGGAGATCTGATCTTCATGTGATCAACACTGAGAGATGGAGGTGATCTAATTAATTTCACACAACTAAAGAAACATCCTTAATCATCATTTATTAAATGGAATTAATAGAAATGCAATTTACTAACACCTAATTAAAAACCTAAACCACATTGTTCCAGAAGTCCAGTTTCCAAGACTTCCTCCTTGAACATCTCCCATGAAGATCAAGCTTGTCTAATCTCTTTCTGATGGTCAGTGCTGTCTGTACTTTGACATTATCTGCAGCAAGATCTACCTGCTACCCTGACGACCTTTTAGGACTGTTGGAGGCTTCTTTACTCATCTTGAGGTTCTGCTTATGGGCTGATCTTGCTAGGACGGCCTGATCTGCCCATGTTGGTCAGCTGTTCCTCTTGTAGATGATGTAGTGGACGGTGGAACAGCGGCTGATTTCTAACAGTTCTGAGATCTTTTTAACCTCCTTCCATCTGCAGACTCCTCTACAACATCTCCACCCTTCTTTCTGAAGGCCTCAGAGAGCTCCCTGGATCTGGCCATGGCGATCTTCTTCACTTCTCACTCACTTCAACAATCAAGGTCAGACCAGACTAAACGTCTGAGGTTTAAATGAGACACTAAGACTCCTCCAGAAGAATCCTCTCCAACCATGTTCTGATCATTAGAGTTTAGTCAGATCACCTCCATCTCTCAGTGGCAGATCAGATCTCTAGATGTTTAAATATGTTCAGAAAGACAAAGGTTCTCTTGAGGTGTTCTCTGGAGCAGCTCTGTGGGCAGAAACTGACCACTGATGAAGATCTAGAGGCTATCAAATACAAACTGTGCATCAGCAGATGGGCCACAGTCTTGTAGACCAGCAAGGTGGAGCTACAGTAAAGGGTTTAAAATAAGTGGATGGTGAGTTATTGCACATGCTGCTTAGGAGCTATCTGGAGGATTACAGTGGATAAACTCCTGAGCTTAAAGGGATTGTAAAACAGCTAAGGTGGATAACAATAAATGAAAGTTAGCAGGTACTTATTATCATAATTTCATTTTCGTCATGCAACTGTGTGGCTGAGTTCTGGGTTCTGTCTATTATTGCAAACATTAGCGCCGTCTTTCAGGTCGTTTAACCCTTAGGAGCTAAGAAATGACTTATTAATTTTGTTATACATTCAATTTATTATTCAATGTAATTATTCAAATCAGACATTACATAATTAGACAATAAGACTGACGTTTAGATGAGAAGGTTCAAAATTCTGAATTAAATAAATAGATTATATGGATAAAAGTATTGGGACACCTGCATATTCATTGTTTCTTCTGAAATCAAAGGGATTAAAAAGAGCTGATCCTGCTTCTGTAAGAATAACTGTCGCTACTATCCAGGGAAGAAGAAGGCTTTTTACTAGATTTTGGAGGGGCATTGCTGTGAGGATTTGATTGACTGTATTCAGCGACATGAGCATTATTAAGGTCAGGATGTTTGCACGGTTTGGATGATCACCGCCCCACATCATCATTCACAACCTCCATCATTCCAGAGAACGCAGTTCTTCCACTGCTCCACAGCTCAATGCTAGGGGGCTTTATACCCCTCTATAGCCCACACCTGGCATTAAGCAGCATGGTGCCAACAGGTTCATGATGTTTATCTGCTCCAGAGAGTCCTATTCTATTGGTGGTACTTCTCTGCAGGGTCTAGACAAGCATTTGCACATCTGTGTCAGCATTGGGTGCCCATTAAAGTAGCTAAATGCATTCATTAGAAGGAGTGTCCACAAACATTTGGACGGGGTAGTTTAAGACTGCACTTCTGACTTTAGTGGGGTTTGTTTTGCTTTGTTTGTAAAAATTCACATTAAAAAACATGACAATTATGTTAAGATATTATTCCTTTAATAATTAAATAATATGAAATCAATTCATTCATTAATTAATTAAATTGCAAGATTGGGTTTTGATCTACGTTCTAAAATACTACACTCAGTTTTTTATAGGATCTGACTCAGCACTCAACACAAGTGTGAAATGTTAGAAGAACGTTATCCAGCATTTTGATCTTTAAATAGCTTCAAGATTATGCTAATGCTCCACTGATTGGAAAAGGGGGAGAACAGCGTCTCCGTCATTCCCACTCCGGGCCGGAACGCTGCTGCTACTGCACTATGGAGCTCTGGTGGTGGAGCTGCAGGAGGAGAACCTCTCTCCAGAACTGCTGTGTAATGCTGCGGGTCTCTCAGCTTGTCCAGAAATGCATGTGTACAGCTAACTGTCCATGAGGGCGCTCAAAGCGTCATTTGTTTTTACTGCAGTGGAGTAAAAGCGACTTACATATACACTCACAAAAACACTTGTAACTTGTGACAGAGTAAGATCAGTGTAAGTTTTTTAGCAACGTTAGCTTAGCGCCTCCCTTTGTAAACTAAATTAGGGCATCCAGGGTCAGCAATCAATCATGTTCATTAGATGTTTTGATAAACTGGTTCTTTTTTCTGTTCCTAGACAATTTCTAACAATTCCTAGAGCACACTTTTGTTTCTATTGCCAATATCCACAAGGTCGAGGTGGTGCTACAAGCCAGTAGACTTGTAGCCAGTAGACAAATGAAGCCTGTAGACAAATGAAGACGAGCAGTGTCGTTCTATGCAGTATTGAAGGATCTGTGGCTGAAAGGCTGCGTATTGCATAATTTATGTACAGGATCCATGCAGGGAGCCGTCGACAACAGGCCTCACCAAACTAGCACTTCCTGTTCCGGCTCCACGGAGGTGCTTTGAAAAGCAGTGCACTGCTGCCAGCACGACAGATTGGACGGCTCGTGGTCCTTTCCAACTGGAACTTAACCTTAGCCTTCCCAGCAGGACCTGAATACACACTTCCTGTCCCATAGGAGCCAGCAGAAAACACTCAAAGACATAAACACTCAAAATCTAAAAAAGTACTTTAGAAGAAATACATGGTAAAAGTATCCATATGCAGTAATTATGCTACGCAGGGTAAGGCTAATTGAATTTCCAGGCAGCGTCACATAACCAGTAATCTTCTGTATGATTCAGTGTTTGATTAGGTTTGGCAGGCTTTGTAAATCATTCAGCTTAATGGTAAATACCGTCTAATCAAGAGCATAGCCATCAAGTACCTATTCAATGAGAGCATTCAGGAGGCTATAGGAAGGTAATGTTAGGTAATTGACACTTGAATGTAGCCAGACTTTTTCTCTTAAGTGTATTAATGCATGAGTTTGACTGTTACTTGAAATAATACAGCCCGAGGGGGCACTTCTAATCAGCCAGTGTTCAGAACATGGTGGAAATTGAATATATTAGTTAAAATATTGTTGATGTTTATTGTCACTGTCACATGAAAACCTTGCATAATGTAAATTTGGCAGATGTAGTTTTTTTTTTTTTACATTGGGTGAAAATGATATGCAAACTAAAGATTATATATATATATAACAATTCATTTGATAGTGGTGCGAGAATGATGGATAAATCATAAATATCACAAGTGTTTATATTTTGTTGTCACCATCAATTAAAAAAACACACCTCAAAATGGGCTATTGATAAGTAAGATGGGCCTTCAATGACAGCTGTAATGCTGGATGCTGACTCTGGCCTACAAAGCCAAGACTGGACCAGCCAGCCCCTCCGTACTTGATGGCAATGGTCAAAACCCCGATCAGAACCAAGAGCCCTTCCAGCTTCAAGAACGGCTCGGCTCGACCCGCCATCCTTTAAGATCCAGGGAAGTCGAGCGTCCAGACTTTTTACTGTCCTGCACTGAAGTGGTGGAACGAACTTCCCCTGGGTGTCCGAACAGCAGAGTCCAACGCTCGCTGTCTTCAAACCCAGACTGAAGACCCTCCTCTTTTGAAACTCCTTGAGCGAGGTGTAGTGTAGAGTATTATGGTCTCTGTGTTGACTTTTGTGTTTATTAATATGTAGACCTAAAGCTCATTGGATCTTACTCTATACAAACTAGCTAAGGTTATTTTCTGAGTAAACAGTGAAGCAGTTTTGTAAGTCGCTCTGGAGAAGAACATCTGCTAAGTGTCTTCAATGTAAATGTGATTATAAATGAGTCTTTAGGATTGGCATGACCTGGGATTTGAACCAGTGGTCCTCAGATCATAGTGGCTTAGTCTATTGGACCACTCGGAGCCCCTGAAGTCATTGTTTCAACCACCTTTAGAAGAAAAGAGAAGACCAGAAGATCTGGACACAAATGAGAAATACACTAGGTTTCTTCCTGAAAGATGTCTGAGAGATGCTGAAGAGTTCTGACAATTTTCTGAAAGAGCTGAGCCACCTGGGAGACTTTATTTTGTTCAAATTAGAGGGTTATTTCTCAGGAGCTGAATTTCAGAAACAGGCAATTGCTTCCGTCTCGCTCTGATTTCGAACAGGACTTAACCGTGTCTAGAAGAACCTGATTGAGATAAGATAAGATCTTAATTAGAATATTTCTTTCCTCTGGGATGTTCTTCGTGGGCTGACACAATTCAATTGTTTTCATTAGGACAGATGTGTTTTTGTTTTGTTCTCGCCGTCAGTTTAAAAAAAATCTCTAAATGGTCTATTGATAAGTAAGGTGGGCCTTCAGTGACAGCTGTAATGCTGGAGGAGTTTGTTCGTTTCAGTCCTCCGTGGATCAAAATTGAATTTAATTTGGTTTGGTTTTTACTCACAGCACCACACTGCTGTTGATTAACATCAGAGCTCTCTAAAAAAAGAGTTCCTCAAGGGTTCTTTAGTAAAAGCAAGGGTTTTATATAGAACCTTGGCAACTGAAAGAGTCATCTGAATGCTAAAATGGTTTTCTGCTTGGTATCGAAAAGCCTTGTTTAGATAGTTCTTAATGGAAACTAAAGTCTAAAATGTATCTATACAAACATCCCTTCCAAGTCAGCCATCCATTTTTTGTTATTAGTTTAGTCAAATATGGTTCAGTGGAGGCTCAGTTGTTGGAGCGCTGGGTTATTTATTACCAGTTGTGGGTTTAGTTTGAGGGATTTTCGGCCATTCTTCCTGCAAAAGCGTCTAATTCTGTGAAATTCTTTGGACCTACTTCCTGCTCTTTTAAGATCCACAGATGTTCGTTGGTGTTTAGGTTGCGGGGCTGTGAGAACCATGGCTAGACCTTATTTACTTTACTTTATTACTAGATTTTAAGCTGTATTTAGGATCATTATCCTGCTGCAGAAGGTCACCATTAGTGCTGGACTTTGCCTTTAACCCATCCATGCAATGAACACACACACACATACACACACTATTGAGCAAACACTCACAGTGGACAGTGAGCACACATGCCCGGAGCGGTGGGCAGCCATTGCTGAGGCACCGGAGGAGCAGAAAGGGGGAAGGGCAGCCTGAGCATTGAGCCCACAACCCTGCCATCAATAGCCTGGAAATTGCTGGTGTATGATTCACTCCATTCTTCCCTCAACCAGTGAAATGTTCTTTGTGCCACTGGCTGCAACACAAGCTCAAAGCATGGTCAGTCCACCCCTTTGCTTAACAGTTGGAGGGGTGTGCTTTTCATGAAACTCGGCAGCCAAAAAAGTCTATTTTGTCTTATCATTCCACAGGACTTGTGTCCAGAATACAGGCTTGTTTAGATGTTCCTTTGAGTTTTTAATTTTTTAATCATCTACTGCTGAATTTTGTGGTGAGGATGCAAGAAAAGGCAATGATCTTATTTAGAAGCATAACTCAAATTTAAATATTATTTTCCTGGCAAAAAGGAAAACGTCTTTAATATGGTTCCTAATGGAACCTTCTAACCTAAATCTGGTCGATCTGTCTGTCCATCTTTTTATTTTTTGCAACATGTAGTTAAACGTAGGTTTCTGGTGCCTTGTTGGGTTATTAATTACAGGGGGATAGATAGCTAGATAGATAGACAGACAGACCGACAGACAGATAGACAGACAGACAGACAGACAGTTAGATAGACAGACAGACAGACCGCTAGACAGATTAACAGATGAAGGGTATAATAAAGCATGAATGGTTGATTAATGAATGTAGTTGAATGTAAGTTTCTGGTGCCTTGTTGGGTTATTAATTACAGGGAGATAGATAGATAGATAGATAGATAGATAGACAGACAGACAGATAGATAGATAGATAGACACACAGGTGGACAGATAGACAGACAGATAGACAGACAGACAGTTAGATAGACAGACAGACAGACAGCTAGACAGGGTATAATAAAGCATGAATGGTTGATTAATGAATGTAGTTAAATGTAGGTTTCTGGTGCCTTGTTGGGTTATTGATTACAGGGTTGTGGGTTTGATACCGCACTGCCACTGTTGGGCCTTTAACCCTCTCTGCCCCAGGGGTGCTGTAGCACCTGTAGACCTTGAACCCTGACCCTGGCTTTCCAAGCTGGGAAATACATACAGAAGAATTATATTATACTTACATATATATAAGTAAAATGACAATAGGGGTGCTTATTTCCACCCTGTCTGCAAATACTGAAACAATGGCATATTTCTGTCATTGAACTACCAACAAGAAATAATACATTGGAGGCCCTCAGCTTTACACCAGTAAGGGCTTTGTCCCTGAACCACACATCATGCCTGACTTTGCAGGACTTGGTGGAAGTGCTGGAAGTCTCTGCAGTGAGTTATCTAAAGCTGGAGAGTGGATTATGTCTCACTGGGCCGGGCCCAGTGCATTGTCCTAGTAGTGGGAGGGAAAATCCTTTCTAATCCAATAGTTCCTGCTAAGTCCCATTGTCTTAAAGACTGAGGAGATATTCACAGTGACAACAGAGGCCCTCTTCTATAGGAACAGTTACAAAAACAAGCTGTGATTGAATGTGAGACAGAAAATGTGAATGAAAGAAGCATAAGCAGCTGGTCAATCGCTCACAACACCAATATATTTGACAGAAATACAGAGAGATATGTGCAGAGAAATAGATAGACAGACATCAGCTAACTAGACAGACAGACAGATAAATAGACAACTAGATAGATAGATAGACAGACAGCTAGACAGCTAGATAGATAGATAGATAGATAGATAGATAGATAGATAGATAGACAGCTAGACAGCTAGATAGATAGATAGATAGATAGATAGACAGACAGACAAATTGATAGATAGACAGACAGATAGACAGCTAGACAGCTAGATAGATAGAAAGAAAGATAGATAGATAGATAGATAGATAGATAGATAGATAGATAGATAGATAGATAGATAGGACAGACAGACAGACAGACAGATAGATAGACAGACAGACAGACAGACAGATTAACAGATGAAGGGTATAATAAAGCATGAATGGTTGATTAATGAATGATTTTATATCTGTATAAAACAATAATAGAGTCTTTGAAAATGAGTGAATATATAATAATAATAAATATGTGGGTGAATTATTTTTTAATAACTGAAGGAGTTTACGAATTATTTTATTACCATGTTGAATGAGTACAGGAGTGATTGCGTATACTGTACGTATGTATATTAGTAGTGTATGTGTGGTGTTCATAACACTCATACATGAGGCCAGATTCTCATTCGTGCACTGAATTGCTTTTCCCTTAGGTGCAATAAATCGATGCACGTTGGGAGGGAATACAATTAGAATGACAAATGGTTCAGCACAGCATCCTGAGCAGGCGAGCAGAGCCATGTGACTTAGAGGATTTTTTGTGTATGGAATACATTAGTCAGACATGACGTCATGCAAATCAATGCCACCATCAGAATTCCCAGCTGCAGGTGGGGAGGTGGGAGGGTCTTGTGTAGTCCTCCCTTTGCGGATAGAGGCGCAGGAAAGGCATGGGGCGTGCACTGGGAGAGATGCATCAGGGAGGAATGCAGGTGGAGCTGTCAGCTGGAGAATTCGGTTTCACTGTTAATGCTTCTGTGGAGGCAGTCCAGGTGCAGGGATGTACTGCAAGGTGTCTCACAGACACAGCTGAGCTGCTGATAGAGGAAATGTTGAAGGGGGGGGGCTGGCATTTGGCACACAGACAAATTTGCATAGACCCATTCAGAAGCACATGGGACCACTTTATTAGAAACACCTACCTTGTGCTTCCACTCACTGGCCACTTTATTAGAAACACCTACCTTATGCTTCATCTCACTGGCCACTTTATTAGAAACACCTACCTTGTGCTTCCACTCACTAGCCACTTTATTAGAAACACCTACCTTGTGCTTTCAATCACTGGCCACTTTATTAGAAACACCTACCTTATGCTTCCACTCACTGGCCACTTTATTAGAAACACCTACCTTATGCTTCCACTCACTGGCCACTTTATTAGAAACACCTACCTTGTGCTTTCACTCACTGGCCACTTTATTAGAAACACCTACCTTGTGCTTTCACTCACTGGCCACTTTATTAGAAACACCTACCTTATGCTTCCACTCACTGGCCACTTTATTAGAAACACCTACCTTATGCTTTCACTCACTGGCCACTTTATTAGAAACACCTACCTTATGCTTCCACTCACTGGCCACTTTATTAGAAACACCTACTTTATGCTTCCACTCACTGGCCACTTTATTAGAAACACCTACCTTGTGCTTCCACATTTCCACAATTAAGGGTTTGAGTTGAGGGTAAGGTTAAGGTTAGGATTAGAGCCAGGATGCTGGTTAGGGTTAGGGTTTGAGTTGAGGGTAAGGTTAGGATTAGGTCCAGGATGCTTGTTTTGGGTTATGGTTAGTGTCAGGATTAGGGCCAGGGTGATGGTTTTAGGTTGAGGTAAAGGTTAAGGTTAGGATTAGGTTTTAGGTTGAGGTTAGGGTTAGGATTAGATCTAGGATGCTGGTTAGGATTAGGTTTTGGGTTGAGGTTAAGGTTAAGGTTAGGATTAGGGGGTTGTGTTGAGGGTAAGGTTAGGATTAGGTCCAGGATGCTTGTGTTGGGTTATGGTTAGTGTCAGGATTAGGGCCAGGGTGATGGTTTTGGGTTGAGGTAAAGGTTAAGGTTGGGATTAGAGGTGATGGTCAGGATTAGGTTTTGGATTGAGGTTAGGATTAGGGCCAGGGTTGTAATTAGAAGTCGGTTTTGGGTTGAGGTGAGGTTTAGGAATAGGTCCAGGATGAGAGTTAGGATTAGGGCCAGGATGAGAGTTAGGATTAGGGCCAGGATGAGAGTTAGGAATAGGTCCAGGAATTGAGTTAGCATTAGGGCCAGGGTTATGGTTAGGAGTAGGTTTTGGGTTGAGGTTAGGGTTAAGATCAGAGCCAGGATTAAGGTTAGGATTAGGTTTTGGGTTGAGTTTAAGGCTAGTATTAGGTCCAGGATGCTGTTTAGGATTAGGCTTTGGGTTGAGTTTAAGGCTAAACAGTTAAACAGTCTTCAGGATGACCTCAGTGTATTCAGAGTTTTATGTGGTGATCTCAATAGTTTTGGCCATGATTGTACACACACACACACACACACACACACACATATCTCTCTAACAGCCTCTATCACATAGAACTGTATAGTCGTATATCTTATAGTCCAGTCTTGAAGCAGAGACAGGTGTTTGCCCCCCCCCCCCCCCCTCACTTTTCTCCGATGCCAGGATAGAAGAGTGGCTCATGCTTCCTGCTCTGGACCATATGGTCGGATATGGACACGTTTTGGCACACGTACATCATGGAAGTGCCCCACCGGCGTCCTCTCATCCATCCTCTCCTTCAGCTCTTCTTTAATAGAGTAGAACTGCAGCCAGCACTGGAGAGCTTCCTTCCTTCCATCTGACCCGCCACGGCACGATTGGTAGAGGCAATATGTTTGTATCTCGCTCCAGCCAATCGCTTGGCTTCACACACTCTTCAGCCTTCTTCAAGATGCCTGATGAAGAAGGGACGGGGAGTAAATCAGTAAAATATCAGACTGTGTTTTCTTGCTCTCTTTTTCTTTCACTGAAGTTGGTCTTTTGTTTCAGTTTAGTTCTTAGTCCTTTTATATATCAATATTATTATGATTAAGTCCAGATTGTCTAGATACCATAATAAATAAAATGTAATGTAAATAAAACAGAAAAAACTTCTTCTTCTTCTTCTTCTTCTTCTTCTTCTTCTTATTCATAATAATAAAGGACCAATAAAGCATAGCCTATCTACAGTTTATTTTCCAATGTCAACTTTGTCTTTTTTTGCAGTTTGCAGTTTCCATATTGTACATTAAATACTTCTAATAACTTCTAATAAGTCTAATAACACTGTGTCTATTATTAGTATTATTATTATTATTATTATTATTATTGTTGTTGTTGTTGTAATAATAATAACAATAATGATAATAATAATAACAATAGACACAGTGTTATTAGACTTATTAGAAGTTATTAGAAGTATTTAATGTACAATATGGAAACTGCAAACTGCAAAAAAAGACAAAGTTGACATTGGAAAATAAACTGTAGATAGGCTATGCTTTAATAAATATAATAAAATATAATAACTATAATCATCATCATCATCATCATCATCATCATAATAATAATAATAATAATTGATATGATTACTGTTTTTACAGGATCGCATTGTCTAATAACATTGTGTCTATCTTATTATTATTATTATGATTATGATTATTATGATTATGATTATTATGATTATGATTATTATTATAGTTATTATATTTTATTATTATTACTGTTGTTCTTACAGGTTCACATTGTCTAATATTATTATTATTAGTAGCAATAGTAGTAATTATTATTATTATTATTATTATTATTATTATTGTTGTTGTTGTTGTTGTTGTTTTTACAGGTTCACATTGTCTAATAACACTTTGTCTAATAATGCCTTTTTTGCACTTTTTGGTACATTAAATACTTCCTTATGCTTTTGTGGGTGTTGATCATTTGCATTATGTTGTTGTTGTCAGTATTACACATTTACTAGTCTAATTAAAAAAACACAGAAAACATCTGCTCACTCTTTGGTGCTACCTATTATGATGATGATGATGATGATGATTATTATTATTATTATTATTATTATTAGAGGTTTGAGAGTCCAGCTCGTGCTTCTACTCCCACTTTAGCTCCCAGCTTATACAGAGTTTGAGGTTGTGCTGCGTCTATAGGCTGCTGTTCACTGTTGTAGGTAAGTGAGGTCTAATTCTCAGCATCTGTAAACAGCTGTCAGGAATGAGGCCCTCTTTTCTTTTTTAGCGTTCGTATGTATGTATGATGAGTCTGTCAGTAATGTTATTATTACTGCAGCATGGCAGGCCGATAATTGGTGTTTTGAAAGTCTTCTGACAGAATTTCCATTTTTCACATAAATAAACTCACACTCCAGATTGTGTGAAGCTCACAATTCTGCGTGAATAATGAAAAGCCTCTTTATTTATTTCAGTAAAGTGCATATTGTTCTTACCTCGCTCTGTGAGTCATCGCCAGGCATTTCAGGCTTTCAAGCAAGAATTAAAATTCCTGCAGCAAAAATAGCTCCACAGATCATATCCAAGAGTCAAGACAGTGTGTGTCTCTGTGTGTGTGTGTGTGTGTGTGTGTGAGTGTGTGTGTGTGTGTGTAAGTGTGTGTGTGTTTTGTGTCCTCGTATGAGGGCTGAGTTTAGCAAGTACCTCTTAGCAAGAGGGACACTTGACTGGAGGACAGATCGTCTGGAAGTTGCGTCTGTCCAGACTCAGTGCTGTCACACAATGACTGACCACAGTTTTTCTGCCCTTAGCCTTTGATTGTAGAGAACGCCGGGCTATTATGGGATTCTGTGGATGGCCTCTGAAGTGCGATGAGTGGGGAGGCAGATCATTTAGCATGTTGTGAATGTCAGGACAAGCAAAATCACAACCTTCTTCTCAAACTGCGGTGAAAGTGCTGTAGATTAGGTTAAGGAAGGGGTTCAGGAGCAGAATTACACACTTTCCATTGTTAGACAGTTTGTCCCGGAGACAAACAGATGTGTCACTTTAGCTAAATTGAAGATTAAAGACGAAGCATTGAAAACTAGCACTTAATATCACAAATATCAGTTTCAGTGTCACACCACAAATACTGAGTTTTCGCTTTTATGACATTGCTAGATACACTGTATAGACAAAAAGTATTGGGACGCCTGCTCCTTCATTGTTTCTTTCACAATGGGTGCAACTTAAAGTAGCTGAATGCATTCATTAGAAGGGGTGTCCTTTTGGACATAGAATGTGACAGAAAGGCTGATTGTTTTAAAAGTGTTGCTAAGAACACTGATGCTGTAACACTACAACCTAAAATCCTTCAAAAAGGCAACTTTACAGGAGGAGAAAACATCTTCTTGACATTCGATTAAAGTCAATATAAATATATAAATATATTTATTTATTCTGAGTCATGTTGGAACATTTCTATTGGTCCATTTTTCATTGAAAGTGAAAAATGTAAAAATGTAGACACATGGTTTATGAGTGACAGTGACAGTATATTATTAGAAATGTGGAACTTTCTGGAACCCAAAGTGGTTCTTTCATAGCATCACTCCATAAGCATCTGAAGCATCTGGAATAATTAGTGTAGGCTCGGTATTGAGAACTCTAACATTATGAGACTATGGTGAATCATGTGCACTTTATAGCGCTAATCATCGTGAGTCATCTACATATATTTCTATCATCTATGATCTGTCATTATCTATTTCTATATGGCTCTAATCATCATCAATATCTATATTGACATATATATATATATATATATATAGAATAGGACTCTCTGGAACAGACCAACATCATGAACCTATGGGCACCATGCTGCCTAATGCCAGGTGTGGACTAGAGGGGTATAAAGCCCCCTAGCTTTGAGCTGTGAAGCAGTGGAAGAACTGTGTTCTCTGGAAAGATGGTTGTGGTGCTCCATCCAGTACTTTTGGGATACTGAGTTGGGGATGATGAGCTGAGGTTGGGATCATCCAACCTCCTGACCTCTCTGACGCACTTGTCACTGCATGTAATCAAATCCTCACAGCAATTCTCCTCCCATATTTTTGGTGTAACTGTCTCTACTGTCCAGGGAAGAAGGCTTTCTCAGTATCCCAAAGGTACTGGATGGAGCTCCACCAACCATAATTCTAGAGAACACAGCTCTTCCACTGCTCCACAGCTCAATGCTGGGGGGCTTTATACCCCTCTACTAGCCCACGCCTGGCATTATTAGGCAGCATTGTGCCAATAGGTTCATGATGTTTATCTGCTCCAGAGAGTGCTATACTATTGGCAATACTTCTCTACATGGACTAGACAAGCTGTCTGTGTGCATTTGCACATCTGTGTCAGCAATGGTTGGACATACAGTGTATGTGCATATAGTGTAATTCTATATTAATACATATTAATACATTTTTTTCTCCGCAGAATGATCTACTGTTCATGTCACCGTTCTGGACGCTGCAGTACATTACTACACGCTCGCTGTTTGTCCTGCTGCAAAGAAGTTGCACTCTGCAGGTGCGTCCGTTCGCACACCACCTGGCCTCCGACGACACCTCCTTACTTTCCCAGCCCGCAGTGCTCTCCCTTGTTTTTGCAGAGAGAAGAAAGTTGCTTACGAGTCAGAATAACAAGAGCCGAAAAGGTTGCGATAGCTGTTTCGCGCTCCCTTACGACAGATGGGCAACCTGGGCACTTTCTGTCCTGCAAGGTTAGCACACAGCGAGTCCGAGCGATTCTGCGGCCTTGGGCAGCACACATCAGCAAATTGTTCCCGAGGTCTCTCGGCGTTCGCGCTGGCTTAGATTAAAGGTATACACAGTCTCTATATGTTTACAGTGTCTTTTTCTCCAAAGGCCCATTTCTCCGTATTACATTTTGCACACCTTATCGTACTTTCATCCTTCTGCTCACCTTCAGAGACAACATTAGTCCTGACTGAAATTGCAGCCCGTCCGTAATTTTCTGTGCACAGGGCAGATTCTAATAGTTCTTGCTTTCTGGAACAGATAGGCTTTCCCTTATCACTGAATAGCCCCCTCTTTTTTATTACAGCCCTCTGGTTCTTCTCACACTCTACCTTCTTCCGTTTATTTGTGAGGTGGTCTCTCCTGCTCAGGCCAGAAATAAAAAGAAGTAAATAAAAAGGGGGATCGTTTCCGTTGTGTTTAAACAATGGATTCTGTCTCACATGCGTTTCTTAAGGTCGTAAAATCACACTCGTCTCCACTCTACAAAAACAGAGAGAGAGAGAGGGGAAAAGAGAGAGAGAGAGAACAAGAAGCAATATTCGGGCTGATAAGGGCTTGGAGGAGGGATATGTATGGCTGAGGATATGATGACTTTGGGATTTCAGCGTGGAGTTTCTCAGGCGAGGACATGTTTAATCACATCTGTCTTCTGGTCAGGTGACTGTTGGGTGGCAGAGAGAGAGAGAGAGAGAGAGAGAAAGAGAGAAAGAAAAACTGCCTCAAGGACAAAGGCATGATGCATGCTTCCCACTATGATGGGGCTAAGATAGGAAATATCTTGCGTAGATCTTTCGGCTGCCGTTATATGTGTGTGCCGCCGTCCTTGGGTTCGCCAAGAATCTGAATTTGTTTCCTTGAGAAATGCTCAGCCCAGGCCTGCTCATGACGGAATGGGATATAAGCCAGTGCTAAGCTCTTCTAGTCTTTAGCTGTCATTATGATTACTAGTCTGAGGGCCAAGAAGGAAAATGGACCCCCCTCCCCCCATATTTTTTTTGTTTTTTTTTGCTGAGAGGATAGGCTTTTGCAGCTCTGAACAAAAAAGTTGTATGAATATCTGTGTGTCTATAAAGAAATGTGGACAGCTCACACTTTTAATTTAAATTGGAATCAGACGAATCAGACAAATCGGAGCAATGAATCAACTCTAAAAAATGTAGGTGTGTAAAAAGTGCTATTTAAAGATGTCACAAACAGTAGTATAGGGCTGAATTTCCCCCAAAATTACACCAAATCTAATAAATATAAAGTTTAATATGACTAAAGTAGACCCTCTTTCATATTACCCCACTGTTTACTTGGCAAATGTGTTTGACTGTAGCATTTTATCATATGCTAATGTATACTGAATCATCTAATATCACATATGACAGATATGATAGTAAAGGTTATTTTTGGAGGAACAACGTTCCTCCAGGACCATGGTGCAACATAGACACAGTGCATACAGAACACAAGCGCAACACAATACAAGTACAGACAGACAACACAACACAGTACAGACCAGAGAATAATAAATAATTGCCGGTAGTGTGCAAATTGTGCAATGTGTAATAAATAGAGTCCAGTGAGGTAGTAAAGTAAAGTTATTAGTGCAATGCTTTGTGCAAAAATGCTTCCCCTTTTTTCCTGGGGTAAATGGTTGGAGAGAGAGAGAGAGAGAGAGAGAGAGAGAGGGAGAGTGTACATGTACCAGAAAGATATCAGTTCAGAAGTTGAGTTGTGTTGAGGAGTCTGATGGCTTGGGGGAAGAAGCTGTTGCAGAGTATGGTCGTGTTGGACCGGATGCTGCGATACCTTCTTCCTGATGGCAGGAGGGAGAACAGTCTGTGTGAAGGGTGGGTGGAGTCATCCACAATTCTGGTTGTTTCGCGGATGCAGCGGGTGGTGTAAATGTCCATGACGGAGGGGAGAGAGACTCCGATGATCCTCTCAGCTGTCCTCACAATGCGTTGGAGGGACTTGCGGTCAGAGGCTGTGCAGGTCCCAAACCAGGCAGTGATGCAGCTGCTTAGGATGCTCTCTATGGTTCCCCTATAGAAGAGGGTGAGGATGGGTGGAGGGAGACGGGCCTTTCTCAGCTTCCGGAGGAAGTAGAGACGCTGCTGGGCTTTCTTGGCTGTAGAGCTGGTGTTCAGGGACCAGGTGAGGTTCTCCGCTAGGTGGACACCAAGGAACTTGGTGCTCTTAACGATCTCCACAGAGGAGCCGTTGATGTTAAGCGGAGAGTGGTCCGGTCTTGATTTCCTGAAGTCAACAACCATTTCCTTGGTCTTCTCTACATTCCAGTGAAGGTTGTTGACTGTACACCAGTCTGTCAGCTGCTGCACCTCCTCTCTGTATGCTGATTTGTCGCCTTTGCATTTAAGTTATGTTGACTAGAATAGAATAGTAATAATAATAATAACTTCTATTACCAATGAATATCCCCACCAGTTTGTCCAGAGGTCCCAAGCCATGTTGCATTAAGGGTTTAATACATATTCATTATTATAATGGGAAAATCTGATTGATGTAGGTGCAAATGTAGGTGCAAAAGGCTTTACTATTTGATAGTAGTGGTAGTGTCAGGCCCTCGTCATCGCACCCTCCGCCGGGGGGATCCTGAGCTGCTGCCCACAGGCCCAAATAAGGACTTCCTCCTCAGTTCCGCCTTGTTTGTGTGTTCGGTTCTGTTCACTTGTGTTGATTCATGTTCATTTGTGATCATTCATTGTTCCTTGTTTTTTTTCATGTGTTGCACCTGGGACTGGGAATACTTAAGGAGCTTCCACCCCTTTGTTCACTGCCGTGAATTGACTCATTTGGAATCTCTAGGATGCCCTGAGGTTCCTCACGCGTTACCAGCGTGTTCAGGTCGGCTCCACGGACTTCTATACTGTAAGCACTTCTGTGCAGCTGTTTTTATTATTTTAATGGATGTTGTTCCAGCTAACATGTAGTCAGCAATAGCCTACAGCTGCCTACACACATTTGGACATTGTGTGAAAAATGAGCCTTCAGTGCAAAGATATCACCTTGGGATTTTTTATAGTTGCCTCCCTTTACATACCATGCCATGAAGGTGGGCTGTGATTGGTCATATTACATAGTACTCAAAGAGCTTCTTCAAAGTAATCAGTTCTTGGAAAATCACCAGACCTTCTGACCACAGTCGTGACTTGCATGTATTCTAAAAGGGGTCATTTAATGAAAAGCAATGTATAAGGAACACTGATGGAATATTTTAATGGTTAAATATATCAATCCAGAGTTGATCATTAAAACCCAGCACAGAAAAATGATTTCTTTTTTAAATTCATGTATGTTTCATGAATCCAGGCAGTTTTACACGTCCATATAGACAGTCATTGAAATTCCATTTCAAATATTACATTTACATTTACATTAAAAACACCCATCTGCTCATTTGCATGCTTCTCATCTAACTGTTATTTAGTATTTTGGGATGAATTTATGAAAAAATGATGAAAAAATGCTGTTGGTCTTTTCTGTGAAGAGATTTTTCCCTCCAAATGAACATGAATCAACAAGTGAACAGAACCGAACACACAAACAAGGCAGAACTGAGGAGGAAGTCCTTATTTGGGCCTGTGGGCAGCAGCTCAGGATCGCCCCGGCGGAGGGCGCGATGACGAGGGCCTGACACTACCACTACTATCAAATAGTACAGCCTTTTGCACCTACATTTTACTGATCAATCAGATTTTCCCATTATAATAATGAATATGTATTAAACCCTTAATGCAAAATAGCTTGGGACCTCTGGACAAACTGGTGGGGATATTCATTGGTAATAGAAGTTTGTAATAACACTTAAGAGGTTCTTTCGCTATTGATTTTGCGTTAGGTTATTATACTACACACTGTACTGTGCTATTTTGCAGCATTTGACTAAATCCAAGCAGGGGATATAGCTTTACACACCTCAGAATACATCCTTCTACTTTATTCAGCAATCATATCCACTGATCCACTGTCTGAGGAGTCTACTGTTGGCTTCTTTAAGATGGGGGGCATTCTGATGGTCTTGAAGGCTGATGGTACAGGACCTGATGACAAGGAACTGTTGAAACTGATGAAAGTGAAGAAAGGAAGAAGGTTCTAGGTAATGATCTTGACCAACATGGATAAAATTGGCTTCAGTGGACAGGTGGTTGAATTATTTGATCTGGGAAGCTGGAGAACATCGGTGTAGAGAGGAGGAGAGGATCAGATGATCTCGTTCACCTTATCCTCAAAGAAGCTAGGGTAGGTGGCAAAGGAGTGGGAGGGTTTAGGAAAAGGATGGCAAAGAGCTTGTGTGGATCAGATGCTGAATGACTTTGCGGCAGTTCTTCCTATTGAGAACCTAGAAAGGAGACATGGGTACGAGTGGAGATGAGGTGTCTTGAGTCTTGCTGCAGGGTTTTCCACCTTCTCTCAGGCACTCTTTGTTCTTTTGAGCTGCTGTGCAGTTGCTGTGCAAAGCACTTGCAGCCATGGGGTAGGTGGGTGGATCTTGCTGGTCTGGAAGAGAGAGAACAAAGAAGGTTAATGGGTGGTTAGCAAATGACGACCCATCACTGCGTTGCTGGGATGCCAGCTGTAGGTGTAGGGAAGAAAATGATTTTCCACATAAGAAACACTACCACAATCTCTTGAAATGCCTACGGTTTGTGTCATATATGCTTGCTCACATGGATCTAACTGAAAAACCACAAGAAACTTTTATCAAGTACCAAAATTTGTTGTTCATAAAGGGGAAAAGCAAAAAACTGTCTTAAACAAACTCAAACAAACAATTTATCTCTGTAACTAAATGCTTTCTAACTTTATGGCCTTTGTTTATGTGTATGTTGGGTTAAGGTTAGGTTTATATTATGGTTTAGGTTCATTTTAGGCCAAGATTAGGTTTAGATATAGATTAGAGTGTAGGTAACGATCATATTCAGGTGTAGATTAGGGTGTAGGTAAAGATTAGTCTTAAGTATAGATTAGGGTTAGAATGTATGTTTATGCTTGGATTAAGGTGTAGGTTCAGGTTAGAAATGATTAGGTGCAGATTAAGCTTAGAATTAGGTGTAGATTAAGGTGTAGATTAAGATTGGTGTATATTAAGGTTAGAATTAGGTGTAGATTAAGGTGTAGATTAAGATTGGTGTAGATTAAGGTTAGAATTAGGTGTAGATTTAGGTGTAGATTAAGATTTGGTTTAGGTGTAGATTAAGGCATAGATTAAGGTTGGGTTTAGGTGTAGAATAGGGTTGGAATTGGGTGTAGAATAAGGTGTATGTTATGGTTAAATATTATGTTTAGGTATATAGTAAGGTTAGAATTAGGTGTAGATTGATGTGTATGTTATGGTTAGGGTAAGTATGGGTTTAGGTATAGATTAAGATGTAGATCAAGGTTAGGTTAAGGTTAGGATTAGGTGTAGATTAAAGTGTGGGTAAAGGGTAGGTTAAGGTTAGGGTTAGGTGTAGATTAAGGTGTAGGTAAAGGGTAGGTTAAGGTTGGGTTTAAGTGTAGATTACGGTGTAGCTAAAAGGTAGGTTTAAGGTTGGGTTTAAGTGTAGATTAAGGTGTAGGTAAAGGGGTTGGTTAAGGTTAGGATTAGGTGTTGATGAAGATGAAGATAAGATAATCCTTTATTAGTCCCACAGTGGGGAAATTCTCAAAAATTCTTAAGGTATAGGTAAAAGGTAGGTTTAAGGTTGGGTTTAGGTGTAGATTAAGGTGTAGATTTAGGCTAAAATTCTATTTGAAACGATTGCAGTTTTTGCCTGGTTACAGTAACATTGGGTTCAATCCGTTTGCTGCAGTCTCCAGGATGTGAGAAGAGAAAGACCCCAAGTGTGGAAGACTGCTTACAGTAGTAGAACCAATACATTAGGGGGGTCTAGTGTGTAGGTTGTGGTGGGTGGTGGAAGAACATCTGGAGGTGGTGTGTTCAGGAGGAGCTGAAGTGATGATGGGAGAAGTCAAAAGGAGTTAGGAGATCTGCTGAAGATCACGTCCAGTATGCTGTCTGCTCTGAGTGTTGGAGCAGACTGGTTGAAGATGAGATCAGAAGAAGATAACAACCTAATAAGGCGGGATACTGCAGTTTCTCTGAGGAAAGGCTGGGTTGCCATGGAGAATGTGTGAGGCCTCCTCAACAGGGCAGCTCAGGAGAATGTCCAGCTCATCAGTGAAGTTGCCCAAAAGACCAGGAGGCTGATAAATCCCAATGAAATGAGTTCGGTTGGGAAGGACTGAGACTGAAGCCTGGTATTCAGGAGGAAAAACTAAGATGTGGAAGTGAGGTGAAATGCCAAGTTAGAAGCAAACTAGTGCCGCCAACGCCTGCCAATCAATCGCGGCGAGTGGGAGAAGTTAAGGGGTGAAGAGACGGCAGTCAGAGTTTCAGAGTTTCTCAGGAGTGTTACAGAGCCAGGAAGTTGGGTGAATGAAGGGATGCGAAAGCTGGAAGGAAGCCTACCTTCTTCACTGCAGTCTTGTGTATTTGAGTGTCATGGGTGGCCTCAATCGTACCAGTTTATTCCGACTGAGGCGTATGCATGATCATATTGTATGTATGCATGTATAATATTATCTATTCTATTCATGTTGCATACCTGACTCGGTCATGGAGATTTCTCCTTTCTAACATCCAGAGAATTTGACATTTCCTCTCTAGAGAAGCAACCCAGGAGCTCATTCAGTATCTTGTCATTTCGAGAATTGATTACCTCAACTCCTTTCTCCTTTTGAGCGCAAATATCACCAGAATGAACAACAAAAGGACTTCTAGAGCACACAGAGACCTGCCTACTACTAGACAAACGGGTATGAAAACTGACCGATATCACCAGATCACATGAAATGCATGAATATTCAGCTGTGCACATCAGCCATGCTGGGATGTGTTGTCCAAGTAGTTTAGACATGCCAGGGTGCCATCCACCTATCAATACTAACAGTATGGAAAGATGCACTGTATGAATATCAATGGTCATAAAATTGACTTTTGACCAAAACAGTTAGCATATTAGTGTAATTTACACTATGGTTGGCAGGTTGTTGCTATGGAAACAAGGTACCAGCTACATATATTCATCGATACATTTATTGTCTGTTATTCTGACGAGTTTCCCTCGTCGGAAATTGCGACAGTCCTTAAGTCTGAGCATTTTAAATAATATAAACAATGATACTCAAACTTTTGACTGCTTTCTGTAAAAACTACAGAACACAGTACTGTACTTTTACTTTCAGTACTTAAGTAGTTCATTTTAGAGTAAACTACCTGCAGTACTTAAGTACAGAAAATGTTGAATACTTTAGTACTTAACTATGGAGCTTAAAGACACTTTTTTGTTCGAGCTCTTAAGCACTTTTACTCATGTCTGGGTCTCTAGTACTTTATAAATATCTGCCATTCAAGCCTTACAAAGCGTCGGATGCAGTGGTGTAAAGCACTCCGCCACTGGACTCTAGAGCAGTGACGAATCACGCTTCTCCGTCGGACAATCTGATGGACGAGTCTGGGTGGGTTTGGCAGTTGCCAGCAGAACGGTGGTACTTGTCTGACTGCATTGTGTTAAGAGTAAAGTTTGGTTGAGGGGGGATCATGGTGTGGGGTTGTTTTTCAGAAGTTGGGTTTGCCCCTTAGTTTCAGCGAAAGTGACTCTTAATGCTTTAGCAGACCAAGAGAGTTTGGTCAATTTCATGCTCCCAACTTTGCAGGAACAGTTTGGGGACGCCCCCTTCCTGTTTCAACGTGATTGCGCACCACTGCACAATGCAAGGTCCATAAAGACCTGGATGAGGGAGTTGATGGTGTAGAAGAACTTGACTGGCCTGCATAGAGTCCTGACCTCAACCCTTTGGGATGAATTTGAGGGGAGACTGTGAGTCAGGCCTTCTCGTCCAAAATCAGTGTCTGACCTCACTAATACACTTCTGGAAGAACGGTCCTTAATCCCCATAAACACAAGCCTTCCTAGAGGAGTTAAAGTGAGTGAGTGATGTTAAACTCTATGGATTGAGAATGGGATGTCACTCAAGTTCATATGTGTGCAAAGGCAGGCGAGCGAATACCTTTGGCAACATAGTGTATGTAGCAAGACGTACTCACACCCGCAGTGAGTTCATATTATGATGCTCATAATTACAGCTAATTTTACAGATTCTGACTTGAATTGTGTGTCTTGGGTTTTAAAAAGGATAAGAAAAAATGAATCCCAGCTGCAATGTGATAACATTAATTTTTGGTCTAGGCTAATTCTGTTTAATTCAGTCTGTTGTGTTGGTGTTATTTGGGGGTTTATTTGTGAATAGACTCCCCATCACACCCCCCACCCCCCAGTTCTTAATTTGATTCAGATCAGGGCACATTCTGTGAAGGCCCTTATATAACGCTCTGGTTGCTGTGGGTTCCAAGAGATGCCTTTGGTCTGATGATGAGAATTCACTTTAGTGGTGCCAGTAACCCTCCCTCAGCCCCCCGAGCCAGAGCCCGAGCCAAGCCGGAGAGAAAAGGCTGGGTAACAAAACTCCCATTCTACAGCAGGTGGCCCATTCAAGAGCGCTGGAATAAATTCTCTGAATCACTTGGCACTTTCAAGGGCCATTTCATTGCTGTGTACTGTATGCCATCACACCTACGGAGAGCAGAAATCAAGGTTATTTGGGAGGGGAAATGGAATGAATCAGTTATAGAGCGGGAATATCACACCCATGCATACAAATGTAGATTTGATGCACGTTTTTTTTTTTGATGCTAGCTTTTTCGGATATGCCATGAATCATTTCGTTTTTCCCTATTGATTTTAAACGGCCTGTACACCAGCTTGAACTCTTAGCTCTAGCATAAACACCAAACGAGGCATTAGCACTGTCTTAACAAGCTGTAATACAAGGCCCGGTGTTCCGACAGCTTAGCTTAACCTCACTAATCAGAAGAACGGAAAGTTCCTGTATTCTCTCAGCTTTGTCCAAGGACTCGCCAAGCTAACTCTCACCGCGGACTGTCTCCAAAAAGTACAGGTTGTTTTATTTTGGGCGCACGGTTACACACTGTCCTCAATATTTAGCCCCACAATGCTGACTTGCACTCTTCCTCTCTTTTTTGGGGGGAGCAAACAATGCTGAGAAATTAGTCACCTTGCGCTTTGTCAAACTGATGTAGCACTCTTAATTGGTGTTGGGCCTTCTGGGCTCGAGCTCACTCAAACGGGGAAACGCTCGACCCCGAGTGACGCCCCACAAGGTCGCCCTGCCCTCCCCGCCATGTTCACCCAATTGCCCCATACATCACGCGCGACAGACTGCAAAATGAATGCCAGTGCTAACCTGGGCACGCTGGCACCCTTTGGCTTTGTTCTGCGCTCCTCGGAAATGTGTGGTCAAACATTTGGGCTGGGGCTGTTCGTTACACCAAAACAGCTGACTAGCAGCCCTGTCCAGAGACGCTGTTGCAGCGGTGCTTTCTCTTGCAGATGTGTTAGCGCGTGTCCCAGCTGCATGCTAATGCGCTAGCGTCTAGACGGTGGGAATGTATGCAGCCTATGTACAGCTATATACGCTTAAAGTTCTGGATTGCCTTGCCTTTCTACTGCAAATTAAAGTCCCACGTTGCCCATGGTTATTGCAGTCCCATGTTATTGTTATGTGTCTATAATAACTGTGTAATAACACAGTTATTATAGACACATAATATAACATGGGGCAGGAAATTGCAGTAGAAAGTTCTGGCATGCCTTGCCTTTCTACTGCAATTTAAAGTCCCATGTTGCCCACAGTTATTACAGTCCCATCTGATTATTATGTGTCTGCAATAACTGTGTAATAACACAGTTATTACACGCACATAATATAACTTGGGACTGGAAATTGCAGTAGAGAGTGCTGGCACACCTTGCTATTCCATTGCAATTTAAAGTCCCAATGTTTCCCACAGTTATTACAGTCCCATGTTATATTATGGGACTGTTATAACTGTGTAATAACACAGTTATTATAGACACATAATATAACATGGGGCAGGAAATTGCAGTAGAAAGTTCTGGACCGCCTTGCCTTTCTACTGCAAATTAAAGTCCCACGTTGCCCACAGTTATTACAGTCCCATCTGATATTATGTGTCTGCAATAACTGTGTAATAACACAGTTATTACACACACATAATATAACATGGGACTGGAAATTGCAGTAGAAAGTTCTGGCATGCCTTGCATTTCTACTGCAATTTAAAGTCCCATGTTGCCCACAGTTATTGCAGTCCCATGTTATTATCATGTGTCTGTAATAACTGTGTTATTACACAGCAATCACATGCTATAACATGTGTGTCAGCTTTAGTTTTGACGCACCTCAGCAGTTATAACATCCTATTCTCTCTTATGTTTATATGTTTATATACATGTAATAAGATGAGGATAGTTGTATTTATATAACCTGCTGCATGTCCTATTACAGTATAACTACATAGTTATTACACATTTATATTACTTGATATAATGTGGGACCAAATAAGCTTTGCTTTGTTGCTTCTTAACAATGTAAGAAAATATGTTCCTCTATAGTTCTTGGGCCACAGGTATTTATAAGATGTTCAAAAGTATGTAGACAGCTGCTTATTCGGTTTCCCTTCTAAAATCAATGATATAATAAGGGGTTTTTCTTTTTTTGCGGCAGTGAAGGTGGCGGTGAAGAAGGCCTTGTACTAATTGTAGATGTAGGAACACTTCTGTGAGCATTTGGCTGCATTCAGCCACACTGGAGCGTCACATTGAGGTCAGGTACTGATGCTGGATGATTAGTTCTGCCTCGCCAACTCATCCCAGGGGTATTGATTGGAGCTCCATCACTCCAGAGAATGCAGTTGCAGTCCTTAGGTGACACTTGGCATTGGGCACAGTGACCGAAGGTCATGTGCAGCAGCTTCTCCAGAACATCACATTCTGTTTGTAGTGATTACACAACTTGCTCTGAATAATAAAAGTATTGGGACACCTGCTCATATATTGTCTCTTCTGAAATCAAGGGTATTCAAAAGAGTTGATCCTGATTTTGTTGTCTCAGAGACTGTCTACATGCCTTTTTATGAGTGTTTCAAGGCGTAATTTTCCTGTTGTTACCATAGCAAAGATACACACACACATAAAATGTAAATGGCCACCCAGCCTGACCTGCTGGAAGATTGCCCACTGAGGTCCCCACTACCTGCGTCAGACCAGCTGCCACCTACCAGTCCGACCATCAGGCCCCCCACCCACTAGCACCCATACCAGACCAGCGGCTCACCCTCCTACCACTGCTACCTGTTTAATGACCATGTTAAACCTAAATGGACTCTTAACTATCTGCACTATTAATTATATCACCACTATTAACTATCTGCTGTATCTGGTTTGGTCATTTTTATCAATAATTAATAAATAGTTATGACGGGTCGGGTCCCCCTTGTGTTTGCTAGAAATGTCTAAATATTTCTAAACAGTTTGAGTAAAGTAACAGTTGGTTTATCAGTATCAGTATTAGTATCAGATTTTAGGGTGGTGGCGGCTCAGTGGTTAGAGCACCGGCCTATTGATGAAACGGCTGTGGATTCGATACCCAGGTTCGGCAAGATGCCACTGTTGGGCCCTTGAGCAAAGCCCTTCACAGTCTCAATGGCTGCCCACCGCTCTGGCCACATGTGTTCACTGTCTCACTGTGTGTTTAACCGCTTAATTGGGTAAAGGCTGAGGCCAAATTCCATCTGTGTCCGACACTAATGCTGAATATGTCTTATCTTGGCTTAAGACTGATGTGTCATTCCATGCCTGGACTTCTAATCAGATCTACTGATCTGACAGAAAATGTATGTACAAAAAGCTGCTTATCTGTATACAGTGGCTGGTATATCAATATATATAATATCATGAAAAGGTTGATTTATTTCAGTAATTAAATTCAAAAAGTGAAACTTGTATATTATAGTCATTCATTACACTACCAGTGTCAAAGCTACCAGTACCTGGTTTAAGGACCATGATATCCTTGTTCTTAATTGGCCAGCAAACTCGCCTGACCTTAACCCTATAGTAAATCTAGAGGAAGATGCGAGACGCCAGACCCATCAATGCAGAAGAGCTGAGGGCCACTATCAGAGCAACCTGGGCTCTCGTAACACCTCAGCAGTGCCGCAGACTGATCGACAGCCATGCCACGCCGCATTGCTGCAGTAATCCAGACTACAGGAGCCCCAACTAAGCACAGAGTGCTGTACATGCTCATACTTTTCATGTTCATACTTTTTATTTGACCAACTTTTCTAAAAATCCTTTTTTTTTGTATTGGTCTTAAAAAAGTAATATTCTAATCTTCTGAGATACTGAATTTGGGGTTTCATCAGTTGTCAGTTATAACCATCAAAATTAAAAGAACGAACACTTGAAATATATCAATCTGAGTGTAATGAATAAATATAATATACAAGTTTCACTTTCTGAATTAAATTACTGAAATAAATCAACTTTTTCCATGATATTCTAATTTTATGACCAGCACCTGTATACATTCGTTTATCTAGTTATCATTTGCTTAATTGATCACTTGCTTGCTTACAATTCCATGTGTGATCATTAAGACTTGCCATTCTCAATTCATTCCAAACCTTTTTCAGAAAACCAGTTGCTGCATCATGTTTGGTGATCACATTGGAAGACTTCAAGCCCAAGTGCTCTGTAATTTGCTAACCTGGCCTTAAGGGACAAAAGTCCAGGAACTCATCTTTTTGCTACTGTATTGTTAGCCATTAAAAAGAATCTAATTAGGATGTTTGCCCTTGACTGCAACCCACTGCTTGTAGCAAGGCCCCTGAATACTAAAGACTGCTTCCAATTCTTTGCTTGAGTGAGAAAGATCATTACATTTCATTAGCCTATCAAGTCCACTTAAGTTCATGAAATATGACCAGCTTTGGAACTGTTGGGATCATCATTCAGTGCTCTTACTGTACATGAAATGTTTCCAGCTAATTGGCAGTGTGACCTCTGTTTTGGCCCCGCCCCACCTACTCTCATCTTATGTGTTTTTTGTGTTCTTGTAGAAATGAGGTCAAAAAGCTAAATTAAAGTATCTAGCAAATTAAGGCCTTAACACATTTCAAGGCTTATTACACACTGAAGTGTATTAGTCAGTAACTACAGGGACTTCTGTACAAACTGGTGGAGCTATTCTTCGGTAGTAAAAGTTTGTAACATCTCTTTCGGCCCGCTGGATAAGAAGCTGGAGAAATATCATACTGAGGTTAAGTAACTGGGCTTTTTTCTTTTTAAAAAAGAGAGAAAGACATCATAGGAATGTATTTTGAGATGCTTCCTTAAAAGACTTAAAGGCCAGAGGTGTGCCCAATGGGAAAGTAGAATAAACAATTATAGGTAAATATAGGTAACAAATTAAAAAAGTAAATACTCACTAACAAACTTAAGTAGATGTTAAAGTACTAGGGAAGTAGGTCTCTTAAATCAGCTTCATGAACTGAAGTAAACTTGAATGGACCCATACTTTCCCAGTACTTTTGCATCTACTTAAGTAGATCAGTAATTTAAGGCATCGACTTGTTTACTTTCTTACCTATACTTCTTTCTTTGTGTTCTATTCTACCATTGGGCACACCTCCAGCCTTTAGGTCCATTAAGGAAGCATTCTCAAAATACATTCCTATGCTATTTTTCTCACATTTTTCTCTCAAAGAACAAAGAAAAAAAACATCACATTACATCAGTATGCCAGTATCATTTCTCCAGCTTCTTAATCTGGAATTAACAGGAGCGTTACAGGGGCGCCAATTAAGCACTTTTTTTTATTGTAGTATGGTCCTGGTGGTATAGTGAGGTTATAAATAATTAATAAGTATTTCTGATCAGAGGAGCATAGCTGGGTCCCCTCTTGTGAGTCTTGGTTTTTCCCAAGGTTTTTTCCTCCAGTTCTGAGGGAGTTCTTTTTTGCCACTGTCGCCTTTGGTTTTCTCACTGGGGGTCTTAGGTTTTTAGTTTCTGTTGATCTCTGGTCCTCTTAATGATTCCAGATTCTGTAAAGCTGCTTTGTGCCAATGGCAGTGTGCAAAAAGCGCTATAAAAGTTTTGGTTTGTTTATATATATATATATATATATATATATATATATATATATATATATATATAAGATAAGATAATCCTTTATTAGTCCCACAGTGGGGAAATTCTCACTGTCACAGCAGAAAAGGGATAGCAAGACACTCAGTTACAACAACGTAGATAAATTACTAATATATACACAAAATAAATAATAGAAGTAAAAAAGCAATAACAATATTATTTACAGGTTATTGCAAATGACTCTTAATTGCATATGTGTGGGGGTATTGCACATTGTGTATATATATATATATATATATATATATATATATATATATATATATATATATATTATAAATAATAAATATATATATATATATAAATATATATATATATATATATATATATATATATAATAAAGATATAAACATAAATTATTATTATTATTATTATTATTATTATTATTATTATATTGTTTATCAGTCAGTTCCAGTTCCAGATGATTGTCATGTACAGTCATGAATTGAAACAGCTCCGCTCAGCTGGGCTTGAGCTAAAAGAAATAACTCTGGGCAAAACATTACAGAGAGCCAGAACTGAAGCATGAAGAGTTAAGATGTACACAGAGAGATGAACCGAGCCTCAGAAAGTCCCAATGCTGATAGATGCTGAATGTATTAAGAAGGTCCATTGCAGTTCTAGACCTTACTTAGTATATATGTAGATTTTCCAGCTGCTATTTTTATTCTTCTACTCAGGTGTTATTTCAGAAGCCTGTTTTGAGTCTTACTGCAGACATTACTTCACATAAGTCTCAGTTCTTTTATTTGAGGATGAGTTTAGGCTACTTCACATTGAGTTGTGTATTGGAAGATGAGTAGAGCAAAGCTTCCAGTTGGTTTCATTAAACATTTTAAATGGTGACTGTATTATTAGAGAAACACTAGTGAATTTCATGCGTAGCAGTAGAAGAAGTAAAGCCATGCATTATGCCTGAATGTGTCTATGTGGCTGCCTCTCCTCTCTGTTATTGCAGACAAAAATGACAAATCGTGTAAATGACACATGAAGGTTATTAAAGTGTTAATTTTTCTCGAACGCTTTGGCCCTCGACTGTAATCTCGGTGTCTCTTGAAAGTTATCACTCTGAAGTTTAGGTGAGGTCATAGGATAAAAGTGGGTGTTGGAGGTGAGCAGGACAGCTCAATGTATGTATAATTATGAATATATGTATATATATAAATGAATGTATATATATATATATATATATATATATATATATATATATATATATATATATATATATATAAACAAATATTCATTCCACCTTAAATTGTGCTGGTGTATTGGATATTTATTAGTGCCAGGATCTGGCTGCTGCATTATTGTTTAAGGTGGAGCACAAAATTTAAATAAGAAATCACTTAATAATCCCTTAAAAATGTCTCTTTCCATGCTCGATTGCTGACCAGTATATGACTAGTAGATTACGCTTAGAGTCGGGTTGAAAAGATGTTAGCACATGTTAGCCCACCTTCATGGCGCTTCCCTGTTTACTTAAAAAAATACACTTTCCACGATTGGTTCTATTGGCTATTGACGTGACCAGTTTGGACTGAGTTGCTGACCAGTACACGACCAGTACATGCTACTAGATTATGCTCAAAGACGGGTTGAGAAGATGTTAGCACATGTTAGCACATGTTAGCATGGCATGGTATTGCACTTACACTGATGCTAACGCAGTACCACTGGGCTTCTTTAAAGTCATGACACTGGGCATTTCAGTACCAGTATGACATAATCTGTTGTGTCAACAGATGATATCATGGTAATGTCATGTGTGTTATGTAGCAAAGCTCAGCTAAAGTCCAACCAATGTAGCTTTGATTTAGCCTTTTTTACACATGGTACAAAAAACAAGGGGTGGGATCTACATACCAGGCGGCAAGTGAACAGCCATTGAAGTTCTTAAAGGTGATGTCGGTGTTAAAAAAGCAGGGCATAAAATGACAAGAACTTTGACAAGAACCAGCCGGGTCTTGTGGGGTGTTCCTGGCATGCGGTGGTCAATACCTACCAAACGTTCTCCAAGGAAGGACAACCGGGTATCCTGCAAAATGGTCAAATGCACCTAAGCCTCACGACTTCAACAACTTACGGGACGTCAAGGATCTGCCACGAACATCTCGGGACCAGAGACCACCTTTATACCTAGACGCCTTCAGAGATCTTGTGCTGTCCATGCTTTGAATGGTCAGATCTGCCGTGGCAGCACAAGGGGGCAGCGCATGGGGGGATTGGCGTACATCTGAACGTTGTAGAGTATTTGCAAACCTGATTTCATTTCAGGCCTCTCGGGAAAAAGACATAATTCTCTATATACAGACTTATCTTCCTGAAATCCAATATCAATATTTCCCATCTCTTCAAAGAGAGATTTGCTTCTTCTTCTTCTTTTTTCTTTTTTTTTTATGGAGAAAAAAGATGACAGATTCTGGAGACGGCTTCTGTGAAGACATCATTACGGCTCATGTTTGTAGAGGATTAGATTTGGTCTCTTTGAGCAATAATGGTGCGCCGATTGCACTCCGCCACGGCCCAATCAGGCCTGACTCTGCATGCAGCGTGGGTACAGTGGCGCAGCGGAATTAACTCCCCTGTTTACTCTGCTGCTGCTGGCGCTGACTGGAATACTGACGGCAGATTAAAGGCGCGCCGCATCACAGCCGAGAATTACGAATGTATTGCACGCTTTGCGGAGATTAGCGCCAGGTCTGTTTCATAATGCATGACCACTGCAGACCACTCTGGAGTAAAGGGTAGGGACGTGGAAAGACATTTTTTCGGGAGAGACGGATATTTTCATCTGATCTTTAATGCTTTGTTATTCGTCACCCACCAGGTGCTGGCAGTCTTATGTGAAATTAGCTGCGTGACATTTTGTGAAATCTGTGGAAAGATAAAATGATGATGAGAATCAGCTAAAATATTGCTTTCCAATTCAATAGACACACTTCCTCTGATATAACTCGAGGATGCGACAGAGCTTGATGCGATTGGACACACTGTCTGGCCTGGCCTGGCTTGGACAGTTACTTGCTGTAGCACATTCTCTACATCTGCATTTTCTTCTAGGCTCTATGTCCAAATGTTTGTGGACACCCCTTTTAATGAATGCACTCAGCTATTTGAAGGTGGCACAGATGTGCAAATACACACACACACACACACACACACAAAGCCTGTCTAGATGCTGTAGAGAAATACTGTCAATAGAATAATAGGACTCTCTGGAGCAGATAGTAAACATGCAACCTAATGCCAGGCGTGGGCTATAGAGGGGTATAAAGCCGTGAGCTGTGGAGCAGTAGAAGGACTGTGTTCTCTGGAATGATGGTTGGTGCTCCATCCAATACTGTTGGGATGAGTTGAGGAGTTGGGACGGGTTGAGGTATGGTGGTGATCATGCAACATCTTGACCTCACTAATGCTCTTCTCACAATCAAATGCTCACAGCAATGCTTCTCCAAAATCTAGTAGAAAGCCTTCTGGCCAAGTAAGAGACATAGAGACAGTTACTGCAACTTTTCTTAATGCCCTTGATTTCAGAAGAATAACAAACAAGCAGTCCCATTACTTTTGTCCAAATAGTGTATTAGCATGTATTTTATGTCAATATTGCTAAATATACATTAAATAAACTGTTCTGTATTTTTAAAGTATGGAAATGTCAAAACTAAACTAGCCACCAGGGTGAGGAACCACTGAGTTGCACACCATGGGGAAACCAGTAAAGCAAGCCTGTTGGTATGCCCGGCCACAGAGAGCAAACCAGTGAGCAATGGCACAATGTCCTGCATCTCTGAGGTACTGTATCACCGAGTGAGCCATGTTGTTGCTCTTGGAAAGCCAAAGGAACTGTGTCGGCAGCTGGAGGAGTGGCTAAAGGCGAACACTAGGCTGACCAAAAGGAGTAGAGGGGAGTACAATGTCTTCAGCTAGCTAATTGCACACCTTACTGAAGGAACCCCAAGAGAACATCAACACTGGCCACTTAACTCTCATAAATAAAGCTAGGCTAAGCTAAGATATGCTATGTAGCTACTGTGGGCTGTGGAAAGCCAATGAAAGCACATCAATTTTGTGAAACCTTCTTTAAAGGAAATCTACGTGATTATTTTGAGGTAAAATAACAGGGTGGTAAATAGGCTTATTAAACAGCATTTTTAGCAGATTTACCCCAAAGTCTAAAGATTAAAGTCATACATTTCCTGTTTAAATATCAAACTTAAAATATTCAATAAACATATTTGGCACCTTGTATATTCAGTATATCTTTTTTTCTAGGAGTGTGTATCTGTAAGATTTTGCTTGGTTAATACAATGTGGTCATTTGGATTTGGATTCAGAATGAATTTGGTTTAGCTCAGGAGTTTGTACAAAAATATAGAATAAACACATTTAACTAGTCAAATATTAAAAAATAAAAACATTGGTCTTATATACGGAGCTCCTAAAGGGGTGTGGTGTGTTTTTTTATAGGTAAAAAAGTTGTGAGCACTAAATACTATGAGGTGATTACCTGATACTATCAGGTGAGCACCAGATACTATGCAGTAGATACCTGATACTATCAGGTGAGCACAAGATACTATGCAGTAGATACAGGATACTATCATATGAACACCAGATACTATGTGGTTAGCACCCAATTCTATCAGATGAGCACCAGATACTATCAGGTGAGCACCAGATATTATGCAGTAAATACCTGATACTATCATATGAACACCAGATACTATGTGGTTAGCACCCAATTCTATCAGGTGAGCACCAGTTACTATCAGGTGAGCACCATTTACTATCAGGTGAGCACCAGATTAGAAGATCAAGAGCATACATGTTTATTGAACATTACATAGGAATAGTGCAGTTATGTAACTACCATTAGGTCAATGCTTCCATTACTGTCCAATCAAAACCTCATAATCATTTTATTTTGAACTATTTTAGTTATGAATTATTGTACCATAATTATTATTTAATCTGAATTCATTTGACACTATGTTATAACTCCAGCAATTTTCTTTTTCAACAGTGTGAATATTTCATGATGATTGTAATAATAGCACTGGCCCAAAAGTACTTCAAATAAAATCTCCTTACATAAACAAACATTAAAGTCCAAACTGTCCTTTTCTTCCTCTACAAAGTTCCCATTTCAGAGACATAAGGTTTTGTTTCGAGCACCATGCATTTTTACACCCCTACTGACCAAGTCGCTGGCGTTGGCGGCGGCGGTGGGGTTTCAGTAGGCTGAGTTCCAGAGCGGAGGCTGAGCGTAACCTTGATGACACCCTTCATTACTGGGTAGAGGCTGATGGGCTGACGGAGGCTCTCCAGAGCAGATGGAGGGGAGGGGATCACTCCCACGTCCTTTACGGTGGCCAGGAGGAGAGGACCCAGAGCGAATCCCGCTGGCATCGCCAAGCCTGTCCTTGTGAAGGTGCTTAAACAGCAGGCGGCCCAGCTCCAGCCCCGACCTTGGCCGCTTTCCCCTCAATCTCAGCCCTTTCACATGAGGTAATTGTCCTTTCAGGAGCTGCTGCCATGCCTTCATAAGAATCAACAACGGCTCAGCTCTCTCAAGCTGTCGTTAGCATAGACAGAAAAAAAGAACTTTATATTCAGCTGCATTTTTGAAGTTTCCAGAGTTTTTGAGTTTTTTTTTTTGTTTGTTTTTTTGTTGTTTTTTTTTAAAGCAGCAATTGAGTTACCAGTCTTGGCCATTAGCAGGAAGGGAGAACTTATATTAAGGTTCCATTAATACCTTAAACAGCCTATGACCCGCCGATGGGCTGAAAGCATTATTATAAACTTCTGTGACCAAAGAATAGCCCCACCAGTCCCTGTAGTTCCTGGGGTCGTATGCAACATGTTCTTCTCAACTCCATTGTCATTTTGAATCATTTTGTATTGAAACTGTCATGCCTGCCCCTGTTGTCGTGTCTGCCTTTGTTTGTGTCTTGTCTGCCCTAGCCACGCCTGTCCATTAGTGCTTCCACCAGTGTCTTCTTTGTAGCCACGCCCCCTTGTTAGTCCCAGGTGTTCCTCATGAGTCTCTTGATAGTGTCTGAATGAGTACCCCTTTGTTTCAGTCGTCCCTTGTCTGGTCTTGTGCATGTTCCGGTTGCATTCACGGCCATGTCAGTTCACGGTTTGTAGATTTGGCCTGTTTATGGGATTTTTGCTTTGCTGGTTTGGTTTCTGTTTGTTCTGTTTTCTTGTCTGGCATTAAATTATCCTGCGAGTATGTCCGCCTCTGTCTGGTAACAAACCGTGACAGAAACAGAAAAAGACTCAACAAAAGTATCGACTTATCAATTATTTTGATATCCAAACCAAAAAATATATATATTATTTGGGAGCTTAGAAAAACTCTCCTGCACTCCACAAAGGCTTCTTTGATCAATGCCAGCCAAAAGTTCAGAGATTTTTTGTAGCGCATGAAGAAATTAAAATAACAAAAATACATTTTTAAGGTAAAACAAAATGACTCAGGGGTTCATAGTTATTGAAAAAGAGCATTTAATTTTCAAATGACAGGACATGACAAAATAAAGATGCTACAATGGGTTCTTCTTAAATCCATAAAGAACTATTTGTGTAAAAAAGAATCCTGAAATCAGAAAAAAACCTTTAAATATATCTAAATCTTTAAAACATCTTAAAACACATAAAAGGTTCTTTACACTTTTCCACTTTTTGTTTATGTAACCAATAAGAAGCCTTTGTAGCACCTTTATTTTTAAGAGTGCACGTCATGTGAAAACTATATGTTATTTCCTACTAACTGGGAACCCCTGAGTCATTTTGTTTTAGTTCAAATTTACCTTTATTTTTTATTCTGTTGTTTTCTTCTTGATCTCCAAAAATCTCTCATCTTCAACAGCTGCAAATTTGTATTAGCTAGAAAACGTCCATTACACTAAACACTTCAATTATACTGTACACTTCTATTATACTCAACACTTTATTTATACTGAACACTTCAATTATACTGGACACTTTATTTATACTGAACACTTCCATTATACTGGACACTTCAATATTACAAAACATTTCCATTAGACACTTGAATAACACCAAACACTTCGATTAGACACTTCAGCAATACCAAACATTTCCATTATACTAAGCACTTCAATTATACTGAACACTTTCATTATACGGAACACTTCAATAATACTAAACACTTCAATGATACTAAGCACTTCCATTATACAATACGCTTTCATTATACTGAACACTTCCATTATACTAAAAACTTCTGTAATACCAAACACTTACCATACTAAACACTTCAATAATACCAAACATTTCCATTATACTGAACACTTAATTTATGCTAAACACTTCAATTATACTACACAATTCCATTATACTGAACACTTCCATTATACTAAACACTTCAATAATACCAAACACTTCAATAATACTAAACACTTCCATTAAACTATACAATTTCATGATACTGGACACTTCCATTATACCAAACACTTCAGTAATACCAAACACTTACAATACTGAACACTTCAATCATACTTAACACTTCCATTATACTGGACACTTCCATTATACTGGACACTTCATTTATACTAAACACTTCCATTAGAGAGTTGAATAACACCAAACACTTCAATTAGACACTTCAGTAATACCAAACATTTCCATTATACTAAGCACTTCAATTATACTGAACACTTTCATTATACGGAACACTTCAATAATACTAAACACTTCAATGATACTAAGCACTTCCATTATACAATACGCTTTCATTATACTGAACACTTCCATTATACTAAAAACTTCTGTAATACCAAACACTTACCATACTAAACACTTCAATAATACCAAACATGTACATTATACTGAACACTTCATTTATACTAAACACTTCAATTATACTAAACAATTCCATTATACTGAACACTTCCATTATACTAAACACTTCAATAATACCAAACACTTCAATAATACTAAACACTTCCATTAAACTATACAATTTCATGATACTGGACACTTCCATTATACCAAACACTTCAGTAATACCAAACACTTACAATACTGAACACTTCAATCATACTTAACACTTCCATTATACTGGACACTTCATTTATACTAAACACTTCCATTAGACAGTTGAATAACACCAAACACTTCAATTAGACACTTCAGTAATACCAAACATTTCCATTATACTAAACACTTCAATTATACTGAACACTTCAATTATACTAAACAATTCCATTATACTGAACACTTCCATTATACTAAACACTTCAATAATACCAAACACTTCAATAATACTAAACACTTCCATTAAACTATACAATTTCATGATACTGAACACTTCCATTATACCAAACACTTCAGTAATACCAAACACATTAGTAATACCAAACACTTACAATACTGAACACTTCAATCATACTTAACACTTCCATTATACTGGACACTTCCATTAGACACTTCCATTATACTGAACACCTTCATTATACTGGATACTTCAATAAAACTAAGCATTTATATTGTACTAAACACTTGAAACAGAACCCCTATGTAAAATGAAAACTATTCATTAAAAAATTTTATTCTCAATGAACATTTACTATTATTACTATTGTTTCTGACTGTTGGGCTCAGGTGTCATTAATATAGACCGCAACAGAAGAACTTCTTTTTCTGAAGTTCTGGAGAAGAAGTTCTGCATGTTCAGAATAAAAACTGAATGTTTTTTTCCCTTCTGAAAGTATCAACAGCTGCCAGAACTTTAACAACTTCAGCTACTGTGTAAGGGAATCTAAAGGAAACTAAAGGTTCTTCTCAAAAAAGTAACAACTGATATTTCAATACATTTTTTTTACTATAAATGAAATAGTAATGTTCTTCTTGTGGTTATCTGCATGGGTCTTAATGGAACAGCATCAACAGAAACTGATTTTCCTGGGTTTATTAAAATGATGCTATATTTAAAGAACGACATGTTTATATCCATTCATTGGAATCAGCTAATTCATTTTGTTTTACTTTAAACCTTTATTTTTGACTGTTGGTCTCAGTGGTCATTAGTATAGAAAAGAAAAGAAGAACTTCCATTGTGATGCTGGAGGCTCTTCATGTTCAGAGTGAAAACTGAATGTTCTTCTCAACTAAATGAAGGTAAAATGTATTCCTGAAAGTCAACAAGCACCAACAGCTTCCAGAACTTTAAAGTCTTCCATAAGCTCCAACTTTAAGAACGTACATTGTGTTTGACACTTAACTAAACTAAATGTTCTTCTAAAGTAACTGAACTGAACTTTGTTTTATTCTGTTTATTTTACTACAAACACAATGTTCTTCTCCTGGTTATCTTTATGAGCATCAACAATTGCTAAAGAGTCTCAACTGTACAGCATCAACAGAAAAACAAGTTTCCTTGGTCTTCATTCATCTGCATTCAACTTCCATTGGGCTGGAGCTCTGAGGCAGGAAGCTCTTCATGTTCAGAGCGAAAACTGAATGTTCCTTTCAACTAACTGGAATACTTTCATCAAAGTTTATTAGCATCAACTGCTTAGAGAACTTTAAGAACTTCAACTTCATTAAAAACTTCAGGAACGCACATTGTGTTTGACACTTTACTAAACTAAATGTTAATCCATTGAGTCCATTTTACTGAATTGCTTACTCAACCATTAACTAAAAGGTCTTCTAATGGTTATCCTCATGAGTACCAGCAATGGCAAATGGTTTTCTTGGTCTTTTAAAACAATACTACGTTCAAAAAACTAAATGTTGTTCTCAAATAATTGGAATCAGCTGATTTATTTATGCTGTTTTATTATGAATTACTGTTTTCTTCATAAGCAGCACTGGACTATCAAAAGTCTTTGCTGTTGGCTGTTTGTATAGACAGAAAAGAAAAGATTCTACTGTACAAGACAGTTGAAAGAGGTATTTTATACTGTATGAAAACAGAATGGTCTTTTACACAAACTGGGAACAACGTTTTGTTTATTTTAAATCTTTATTTCTGACTGTTGGTCTCAGCTGAGAACTTCCATTGTGCTGAAGTTCTTAGGCAGGAGATGTGAAAGCTGTGAAAACTGAATGTTCGTCTCAACTAACTGGGATACTTTCATAAAAGTTAATGAGCACCGGCTACTTCAAGAACTTCGAGAACGTCAGGAAAGCACATTGTGTTTGAAACTTTACTACATTAAATGTTTTTCTAAGTTAATGTCACGTCTCCCTCTGTACCCGTCGACCGCCAGGACTACAATTCCCAGAATCCCTCACCCCATAACATCATTACATCATCATCCACCACAACCAATCACAGACTGTTTCCCCTGCATCACCTGTTTGTAATTGTTCTGTTTGTATATATACATGTTCAAGTTCATTACTTCTCTGCGAAGAATTGCCAATTGTCTTCTCATGTACTGATTACTGTCTGTTTATCGGGTCGTCTTCAACGTTTCTAAATTCAGCCATGTCACTCCTCTGCTGCGTTCTCACTTCACTGGCGGTCCTGTAGCTGCTGCCCAGGTCATCAGATTCAGGACCCTGACTCCGGCTTACAAAGCCAAGACTGGACCAGCCAGCCCCTCGGTACTTGATGGCGATGGTCAAAAGCCGATCTGCACCAAGAGCCCTTCCAGCTTCCAGCATCCTTTAAGATCCACGGAAGACGAGCGTCCAGACTTTTTACTGTCCTGCACCGAAGTGGTGGAATGAACTTCCCCTGGGTGTCCGAATGGCAGAGTTTTAGTCTATTCAATCTAGCTGAGGTTTTTCTTGGGTAAATAGCAAAGCACTTTTGTAAGTCGCTCTGGAGAAGCGCGTCTGCTAAATGCCTTAATGTTAATGTAAATGTATCAGTTGTTTCTGATTCTTGGCTTTGTCCTTCTGGTTTCTTTGCCAGGTTATTTGCTCTTCTGGTTTTGACCCTGGATTGTGTCTCGATTCACAGTTTTGTCTATTCTTTTTCTGCCCTGTTAGATTTATTCATCACACATCGGTGTATCGTATTGGTCTTTAGACTCTTAAGCTCCTTTTATGAAAGTATTTTCATTATTTTACATCCGCAAGAATCTGATTTATTTACCCAGCATCACAGTTAACTGAATTGCTTTTACCATTAAGATCAGCAATGGCAAAGGGTTTCCTTGGTCTTTTGAAATCTTCCATAAGCTCCAACTTTAAGAACGTACATTGTGTTTGTCACGTTACTAAACAAAATGTTCTTCTAAAGTAACTGAACTGAACTTTATTTTATTCTGTTTATTTTACTACAAACTCAGTGTTCTTCTCTTTAGAAGTGTTATCTTTATGATAACACTTCTAAACACTCAGTGTTATATTTATGAGCATCATTAATTGCTAAAGCGTCTTAACTCTACAGCATCAACAGAAAAAACAAGTTTCCTTGGTCTTCATTCATCTGCATTCAACTTCATGTTCATGTTTAGTGTGAACACTGAATGTTCCTCTCAACTAACTGGGATACTTTCATGAAAGTTAATAAGCACCAACTGCTTAGAGAACTTTAAGAACGTCAACATCTTCAAGAACTTCAGGAACGCACATTGTGTTTGACACTTAAGTAAACTAAATGTTAAATAAAAGGTCGTCTAATGGTTATCCTCATGAGTATCAGCAATGTCAAATGATTTCCTTGGTATCTGAAACAATGCTATGTTTAGAACTAAATGTCCTTCTCAAATAACTGGGATCAGCTGATTTATTTATGCTGTTTTTTTCTATTAATTACTGTTTTCTTCATAAACAGCACTGGACTATCAACAGTCTTTGCTGTTGGCTGTTAGTATAGACAGAAAAGAAAAAAATCTACTGTACAAGATTTTATACTGTGTGAAAACTGAATGGTCTTTTGCACAAACTGGGAACAACCAAGATGTTTAGTTTACTGTAAAACTTTATTTCTGACTGTTGGGCTCAGCTGTCATTAGCATAGACAGGAAAAGAAGAACTTCCATTGTGCTGGAGCTCTGAGGCAGGAGGCATGTTCAGAGTGAAAACTTAATGTTCTTCGCAACTAACTGGGATACTTTCATGGAAGTTAATAAGCACCAACTGCTTAGAGAACTTTAAGAACATCAACATCTTCAAGAACTTCAGGGACGCACATTGTGTTTGACACTTCACTTTAAGTTTTAGCCTGTTAAGTTCAAACTGAAATCCTTAAGGAAGGTCAGTATGAGTGTTAACAAACTAAATGTTTTTCTGAAGTAACCAAAATCTTTATAGTCAGCTTCTTTTACTACAAAATAAATGTTCTTCACATGGCTATCTTCATGAGCATCGCCAATGTCTAAAGAGTCTTAGCTGTATAGCATCAACAGAAAATCCAAGAATTTCTTGGGCTTTTGAAATGAAACTATGTTCAGAGAATGAAATGGAATTAAACGGGAATCAGCTGATCTATTTATGCTAATGTATTTATGATTGTTTAGCTCAAGTAGCCTTGCTGTATACAGAAAATACAAGACATTCAATTGTGCTGGATTTCTTAACCAAGGAGGCTTTCCAGGTTCAGAGCAAAGACTGAATATTCTTCTCAACTGTGAAGTAAAATAAGCAAGAACAACTTCAGATTCTTCATTAATTTCAAGACTTTTTTCTTTTACTTTAAACATGGATTTAGTACAGAGTTCAAAATTATCAACAACAGCCTCAGTTGTTAGTTATTATTAAAAGAAAACTTCTATTGCAATGGGTTTTGAAGCTGACACCAGAGAATGTAATAGATGAGTGTAATAAAATGTTCACCTCAGCTGGGTCATTTGAGACATTTTATTGAAATGTATTTATTTTAAATTGTTTTATTCATAAAAGTTTGTAGCAATAATTAGCACAAACTCTGGAAACTATCTATTGTGTTGAGCTCCTGAAACAGATCCTCTGATGTTTGGTGTTCTTAAATAGCTGGTGTCTAACTAACTGGGGTCATTTGAGTCATTTTGTTTCCTTACAAACATTCATTTCTCAACATTTTCTTTATATTATTTCTTTCGTCTTTCTAAGATGTGTTGGATGTTGTCAGGTGACTGAAAAGTGGTTAATATACAAAAGTGGCATGCTGGTTCACAGCTTGAGATCATTTTGATTGAAGGCATACTGTACTTAGGAAAGTTGTCTAATGCTGATCCTTTCCCATTAAATTCGAAAACGACCCCCTGTTGTTTGGTTCACACATTCGACTGCATCAGCAATCATAATGTCCTGAATTATAGAATATGACACGACACTCATGATTGAGGAATGAGAGCAAGCAAATTCCTTAAGCTTTGAAATCAAATTAAAATATTTATAAAAATGATTAAGTACTTCAAAGGACTTTATTTAACACTGCTTTCAACTAATGGGGGCTAAGCAGTATCGATCAAATGCAAGATAGAAGAAGAGGTTTCCAAATACATAACGGTAACAAATGATATTTAAAGATTTATATGTACCCTATGCTTTTGATAAATTACGTCAAAGAGAATGCTGTGCAGAACTACAAACACTAACTTAAAATAAATCTAGAATTTGATTAGTTCTAAACTTTTAAAATACATAAATTCACACCCCTCTGCTCAGTAAAACACTGATATTAGAATAAACACTAATAATAACACTCCTACAGAAAGTGGTGGTGGTGGTTCCCCATCACTGTGTTCATCATTAGAACATCTCCTCTCAAAGTTCTCCTCATGGAGTCTAGTATTATTTAGAGTTCTCCTCAGATCAACACCTGGTTTGATGGTAAATCAGGGCTTAATAATGGTAAATCAGGTGAGCTGCTGCTGCTGCTGCTAAAGGAGTTGAACACATCCTCCACGCTGTGCTGGCTGGACTGTGGGGGTTGTCCAGGAGAACCCTGTAATCTGGAAAAATCATAAAAAAATGTATTTCTATATTGTAGTTCTATACTTTTAAAATACAGAAATTGTCAATCCCATTAAAGCTAAGAAAATTGTAGGTCTACTTTTAAGGTAAAAGTGGGGTTTCAGTCTTTCTAATAATCATAACTCCCACAAAAATACCCCAAAATTGAAATATGTAAGCTGATAAAAAGCACAAAATAATAATTTTACATTACGAGTAGCAATGAGCTGTCATAAACAGTTTGTGACAAAAAATGTCATATTTTAATTTGCCATATGAAACTCCACCAATGGTCAACCCAAAATTAAATAGCTAAATAACTGATCAGCACAGTGATTTATCAGTGTACTCAGGCTTTAGTAGAGCTCAGTCACACTGAGATGAGTGTATAAAGTACCATGTACTGATAAAAAAAAAATCATATATATATATATATATATTAAGAAGCACTGAATTTGTTTCTTTGAAGATTGTATTTAATTAATTGAACAGTGTCTTGTTATTGCATTCAGTCCTTTACACATAATATGGAAGAAATGCAGATTATTTATTTTAGTATTCTGAATATATATTCCAAAAAAACCCTTTCCCCATTACATTACAACCTCAGGTGTAGTGGTATAGACAATATTTCACCAGGCTCTGTGCCTTCATAGGCATAAAACAGCATGATTTAAGAAGTCTGTGCTATTACCTGGCCTGTAAAATAGGCAGGTGTTAGCGTGGTGCTGGTACAGTGCTGATGGAAAGGGGTATTTGTGGGGGAAAGCAGTGTGCTCACAGTGGCAGTTAGCGGCCGCCTGCTCTTTTGTCTTCCTGGCAGAGGGTGATGAAAGCCTACTGGGTGATTTGCTCTTACTTATGGAAGAATACAGCTGTTAGGAGTTTGATCAAAACAGAGATGAGGACTGAAAGAGGACCAGGACGGAAAGCAGGACACAGGAGGGGACCAGTGATGGGGACTAGTAGCCTCTTTTTCTTTCTGTTCTTTTTGGTTTCCTACAGTTTTCATATTTTTCTCACTGTAAAGCAACACACACGACATGTCCAAATGTTTGTGGACATCCCTTCTAACGAATGCATTCAGCTTTAACTTTAAGTTGAACCTATTGCTGACACAGATGTGCAAATGTACACACTCACAGAGCTTGTTTAGTCCCTGTGGAGAAATATTGCCAATAGAATAGGACTCTCAGATGAACATGAACCTATTGACACCATCTATAATACCACCCCCCCCCCACCCCCCCGCCCCCCACAGTGGAACTGTGTTTTCTGGAATGATGCCTAACGCTCTTGTCACTGAATGCAATCAAATCCTTACAGCAATGCTCCTCCAAAATCTAATAGTAAGCCTTCTTCCATGGGGAGTAGAGGGAGATACTCCAACAATGCCCTTGATTAGCACACCAGGCTATTTGCTGACAGAGTTGTGGGTTCGACACCCAGCTGCCACTGTCATGACTTTTCTGCTCTCTGGGTGCTGCAAATGGATTTGCTTGTCTTCGCAAACACACAACCTCACCACAGTCCACTGAAAAAAGCATGTATCTCCAGAATAGTGACTTTACAGGAGAGGGCAAACATGTACTTAACTCTAAATGGAAGTTAATGTAAAAGAAGAGTTTATTCCAAGTAATTTAGAGCATTTCTATTGGTCCGTTCATCCAGATTATTTACAGCTACAGGGTTTGAACCATGGAGAAATTTTATAATAGTGTATAATAGGACTATTTATCGTATTCTGCATATTGCATGCTTCAATTTTTGGCATGGTGCCGACATGGAGTGAGGAGTAATCCCATTTTTTCATGAAAGTAAAGATGATCCTGATTGTCAAAGACAAAAATAAACATATTGAGAGCATTCAGGGACTCTGATGCGAGTCACGTCAGGAAAAGCCCCGTTCAGCGAAAGATTCCAAAGTTATTCTTTGAGAGAGTTGGGGAGGAGAGGGAGTTTTTCCTTCTTCTGTATCTGGTGGGAACTATGAGTCAGCGTTGACTAAGACCTTGGGCAAAAACACCTCATGTATATTTATGAGATGTAAAAGTAAGAATAAGATCAGTCAGGGTGGAATTCGTAGAGGGATTTTTATTTTTTGTTTATCTGTGGCTTTTTTTTTAAATATCAGCACAAGTGGGTTTGCAGCTGTCTGTAGATCTCTACAAACACCTTAAATACATAACACAGGCAACAGTCTGCAATGGATCAGACGCAGCTGCATCATTTGTCTGAAACTACAATATATGGACAAAAGTATTGGGACACCCGCTCATTCTTTGTTTCTTCTGAAATCAAGAGTTTTAAAAAAGAGCGTATCCTGCTCTTGTTTGAGTCTCTACTGTCCAGGGAAGAAGGCAGCTTTCTCCTAGATTTTAGAGGAGCATTGCTGTGAGGATTTGATAGACTGCATTCAGCAACAAGAGCGTTAGTGAGGTCAGGATGTTGGAGGATTATTACCCCACCTCGTCATCCCCAACTCCCCAACTCATCCTAAAAGAATATAGCCCACGCCTGGCATTAGGAAGCATGGTGCCAGTAGGTTCTTATTGTTGATCTGCTCCAGAGAGTCCTATTCTATTGGCAGTACTTCTTCTCTACAGGGACTAGACAAGCAATGTGTAGACAAGCAAAGTAGCAGAATGCATTCAGTAGATGGTCGTCCACAAATATTCGGACATACAGTGGGGCAAAAAAGTTCTCCTACTTAGAAAGATGAGAGAGGTCTGTAATTTCCATCATTTTTTAAGAATTTATTTGTCTTATTTTTTTATTATGGTGGAAAATAAGTATTTGGTCACCCACAAACAAGCAAGATCTCTGTCCTCCACTCATTACCTGTATTAATGGCACCTGTTTGACCTCGTTATCTGTATAAAAGACATCAGTCCACAGCCTCAAACAGTCAGACTCCAAATGTAACCATGGCCAAGACCAAAGAGCTGTCGAAGAACACCAGGAAGAAAATTGTAGACCTGCACCAGGCTGGGAAGAGTGAATCTACAATAGGCAGCAGGTCGGTGTGAATAAATCAACTGTGGGAGCAATTGTAAGAAAATGGAAGACATACAAGACCATTGATAATCTCCCTCGATCTGCAGCCCAAGGGCAAGCTCTCATCCCATGAGAACTGTGAACAAAAATCCCCACATTTCTGTTTGCCTTATTTTCCTCGTCCCCTCCTGAGCGCTGCTCACTGGTTTTGATCTCAAGCCCAGTATTCCCCCAGTCCTTGGTTTGTTATTTTGCCCAGTCCTGTTTGGTTTGGTCATCTTTCTGTCCTGTAGATCGCTGCACCCTCGTGTTATCCTGCCTTGGTTACACTCCTCTGTTTAGTTCATATCCTGCCTTCTTTAATAAAGTCTTGCATTGTTCCATCCCTGCAAGTGTTTCCAGCCCCCTGCCACGCCTAGCCAGCATGCTAGACAGTAACAACATACTGGATATATACGCTACATGTCAAGTCAAGTCAAGTCAAATTTATTTGTATAGCTTTTTGCAACTGTTGTCGTCACAACAGCTTTACATAATTAGTAATTAATAAAAGACAGAGACCAAAAAGAAATAACGTAAGAAGACATGAAGGATCAAAGACCCCCAGTGAGCCCCAACGGCGACAGTGGCAAGGAGAACCTCCCTCAGAGCTGGAGGAAGAAACCTTGGGAGGAACCAAGACTCACAAGGGGGACCCGACCCGTCCTCCTCTGATCAGAACTATTTATTAATTACTGATAAGAATTATCAAACCAGATACAGCAGATGGTTAATAGAGGTTATATTAATAGTGCAGGTAGTTAAGAGTCCATTTAGGTTTAACACGGTCATTAGACAGGTAGCAGTGGTAGGAGGGTGTGCCGCTGGTCTGGAATGGGTGCTGGTGGGTGGGGGGCCTGATGGTCGGACTGGTAGGTGGCAGCTGGTCTGACGCAGGTAGAGGGGACCTCAGCGGGCAATCTTCCAGCAGGTCGGGCTGGGTGACCATTTACTGGGAGAAGGTAAAAAGACCAGTTATCTCATTATTTTTATGTTAACATTTTTCTTTCCATTTTTTGAAACTATGAAACTCTGAACTTTGACTCGACAGCTGTTTCTCTGGCACGGTGAGAAGAATCTGCTAATGACTTTCCTAACATGCAGTTCATTTAAGCTATACTGTGTACATTTTTTGGCAATTAGCATCCATCACAGTGCTTGACACACTGCAACATGAGACACTCCAGCAGTCTAATTAGAGTTTTAATAATTAAGCTTTAGTTTTGACGCTGCATCCACCACCTTATTAGCATTAGAACTGATAACAAAGTGTAAAGCCGTTCAGATCTGCCTTCCTCAGCCTGGAGTTTACAGCACAAATCAGAGATCGTCCTTCCTCCGCTAATTCGGTGCCGGCTTCACCTGAACAGCACTACAGTGGTGATATGTCATTTCCTAATTGAACAGGCAGGTCTTTGGGGAACGTGTCACAATTTGGGAAGATGTTGTGAGAGGTTAATTGGGTTCTCCACTACAGGGTCTCAGCGGAGAACCCAGGAGAACCTTCTCCCCCAAAAAAGCCTTCTCTCTGGTGAGGGAAACTAGTTCACTGACCCCATCTCCGGGCTCACCTTACTCGCTGACGTGCCTCACCTGACCAGGAAAGAGGAAACAGTTCACATCGCCAGCTGCTGACGTCCTGTAGCAGTTTACCCGGCGCTCCGCACACAGATGGAGCTTTTCCTGAGGCTGTTGAGCAGAGCTTCTAATCCAAATCCCTGAGGAATCCCGGATTCTTCTAGCAGGCTTCATCTCCACGGCTTATGTTCCTCTAAACCACTTGTCAAAGTAACCTTTTGAACTTTTTGAGGTTTATTATGCAGGTATTAAATCTTGCAACTTATTATGAATGAACTACAGTGAATTATAGTCCAATTTCTATCGAACTAAAGAACATTTATGAGTTATGAGTTAAACGAGATCATTTCTTTATGTATATGTTTATATTTATGTATATACATATTTAACATTTTTTTTTGTAAATGTGGACTTTCATTAAGTTAATCTTGTAATAATTATTCTGTAAAAGCTATTTCAGCAGAAAATACTATGTACTATTCAGTATAGACTATAAAGTATTTAAAATCTGCCATAAATTATTTGAATTATTTACATTTTTACGTACATTTTTACAGGTTATTTATTGATTTATTTAGTAATCACTAAGGATTATCCAGTATTTGCTATGAATTGTTTGAATTAATACAAAGTTCATTAAAGTTCTCAGCGTCTATTATGAATTATGCATTATCTACTATGAATTACTCTAATTATTTAATATATAAATAATTATTTATATTATTATTAAGAATTATTCAGTTTATTGTATGAATGATTATATTGTTAATCTGTTATTTATTATTTAAATTATTAATATCAACCATAACAATTTGCAGTGTCTATTATGATTTGTTCTATATATACTAAGAATTATGTTTTCTTATAAATTATAAAGTATTCAGGATCTACTATAAATTATTATTATGTATCTATAATGAATTAGTGCCATGCCAGTAAAGAATTGTTCAGGATATTTTACTATCTACTATCAATTATTTTGTGTATATTATATACTTTTTAATATTTACTGTCATTTTTACAGTATTTAGTATGAATTATTTAATATCTAATATAAATTATTCATTCCTTAATTAATATAAATGATTGCCTCCACTATGAATCATGTCGTATTCACTACTCAGTATCTAATATAAATTATTTAGCATTTACTGTCAATTACTATTGATTTAATTATAATTAAAGATAGGGGTTCCACATGTTTCAGTGGTAGTATTTCTTAATAAATATTATATTTATGTTATGTTATGCAATTTACATGAATAAGGACAAGTCGTTGGGCATTACATGTGCCAGTATAATGCTTGCCCGAGTCACATTGGAAGCCTTTTTACTCAACATATATACATAAGACCTTGAACATGATTTATGTTGTGTATTAATACAGCAGTTTTATTTATATCTAGACTATTTCCTGTGAATTAATAAACCTATTTATTGAACACTGGCATATTTTATCATCGTCAAATCAATGTAAACATACAGTGTAAAGCTCCTCCTGGCCCACGGCTTCTGCAAGACAGGTTTTGTATTATTTATATTATTCAAAACATGAATTCCCAGCTTCTTTGGATCCGTGATTCCCGACTTTTGAACTGTAGTGCTTATGGCAGAGCAGGGACTGTGGAGTATTGACTACAGAAAGGTGTCTGGAGATTGGGAGAAGTGTTTGGAGCGCGCGAGAGAGAGAACAACAAAACAGAGAGAAGAGGATGAGAGAGAGAGAGAGATGGGCGAGGGATTGGGAGGCTGTCTGGGTCCCTTGACAGAGACAGATGGAGTGGGAGCCACCAGATTTACCGGAGGAAGCAGTTTATAGAACACTGTCAGAGGGGAATAGGGAGAGCGGCCTGGAATCGAGGACTCAAGTCAAAGCCATCAATCTCTCTGCCATGCCAGGCACCATCAGACAACAGAGCGGCGGGCTTGGTTAGCGTTCACAGAACATCAGATATTAATATGGCACACAGGCCCTCTCTCTCTCTCTCTCTCTCTCTCTCTATCTCTCTCTATCTCTCTCGCTCTCACTCGCTTTCTCGCTCTGCTATTTCTGGCCTGCTGGGTTTGGTTGGGATTGCACTGCTACACCAGCGCCGGTCCTGGCCTGTGCTTCTTTCCAGGAGAGGTTGCATCTACGCTGGTCATCAGTATGTAAATATGTTCTGTTCTGTCAATCACAGGCCGCAAATTGGGGCAGCCTGTATCTATGCATTTTTATTTTTTGCAGTTTTTTGGGCAGAAAAACCCCGACCCCATTTTCTCTGAGGGAGACATGGAGGAAAACACAGAGACGGCTGTTTTCTGTCCTGGCTGTTTTCAGACTCGATTCATTCTATATCTTAGTTTATGGAATAAACAAACAAATATCAGCCCCTAGTTGGACGCTGGGCGGTCCTAATTGCAAAAATTTACACCTTGGAAATGAAATACGACGCCACTCAGACTAATCGGACTGTGGTGTTAATAAAAAAGTAAAAAACAATAAAAATACACCCACGACGGACAAAGCGCACGCATGCAATTACGCCACTGACGCTAATGACGTTAGCGGCATGCAATCTCAGAGGAGCCCAGTGTCTAAAGGGGGTTGAGGAGAGTGGAATGGCTTGGAAATTAAATTCCAGTCAAGCTGCTAAACGTCGTCGAACATGGATGAATCTGAAAAATAAAACGCTAACAAATCCAAACAAACACCATCCGAACAACAATAAGCAGCAGTAATGACTTTCATAAGCTTCAGTAGTATTTACTGCAGTGTGATAGTTATTTTCCAGTGCTAGGTTAAGTTAATAAATATCACCAGGCTTCTGGCTGGGGGTTTTGGTTGCTGTCATGCAAAAACCTTGTATGTGTCTAAATGGCAAAAAGAGGTTGGGTTTCATGTTGGAGCTTTTCTATAGGGCCATTGGTCATGAAATATAGACAGAATGTAAAGAATAGCTGGCAGATTTGTATAATGTCAAAAAGTGAGATACAAGGTTTATATATATATATATATATATATATATATATATATATATATATATATATATATATATATATATATATATATATAATGCTAGGGTGACACTTTTATTTTTATTTATTTATTTATTTATTTTTTGCATAGGGCACTGGGGACACACAGGTATCCACTGTAGTTAGGGTGTCATGGCTGGGGGTAGGCCTAAGTTGTAGGACTGTGGCAATGTGTGTGTAAATACCTCCAAGCCATGCAATAGTACAGTACAATAATGTACACCCCAGCATGTGGGATACATATATGTGTATGTATATAATGTTGACTTTACAGGAGAAGGCTAAAATGATCTTAACTCTGAATGGAAGTCAATGTAAATTAAGGTTATTTATAGCATTCCTACTGGTCCATTCTTCCAGAATTATTTACGTACGGAAGCAGCTACAGGGTTCAAACCATGAAGAAATCCAAAAACAAACAATCATGGAGATACATGTTTTTCATTGGACAGCAGCGAAATACATTCAGACTCTATGGGCCCTACTTTATCTATCTTATGACGAGCCAGCAACCGTGCACCACACAGCTTGATTTTTGCTATCGGAACGACAGGAAAAGTTCACCACGCTCGGCTCAAAATGCTCAAAAGTCATGTACTGAGTCTCTTTTTTTGGGCGTGATGTGCAGCAATAAACCAATCAGCATGTCACTTGCCATCCCTTTAAGAGCCAGGTGCGGTCAGACTGACCTTGGCGGGTTGCTGTTTCAGTGGTGTAAAGCATGGGGGGGCTGTACGAGCGTCGGGCTGCACACGTCTGTGTTGACAATTCACTGCCTTCATCGGACTGTTGATGAACGTCTGCCTAGACTGTTTTCAGTAGGTGGTCACCTGTATATTCCGTTGCCAAGATACACAGCAATACGCCAGAAACTGGCCTCAACACACCTCATTGAGAGACCACCATGCGTACTGGCGTAGATACATTCATGAGCTGCATTGCTGTTTAAACAACTTGAAAATAGACTGTTGGAGAAGTGGAAGATCGAAGCAACGAGCATCACAAGGTGCCTTGCTCAGGGTGTAAGATGTACTATATGTAATGCTAGGGTGATATTTTTATTTATTTATTTAATAGTGAAAATAGAATAGAATAGGACTCTCTGCAGTAGATAGACATGAACCTATTGGCACCATGCTGCCTAATGTCAGGCGAGGGCCAGAGGGATATATAAAGCTGTGCAGCAGTGCAAGAACTGTGTTCTCTGAAAGTTTTAGTCAAGCAATCAACCAAACTTTCTTTCTCTAGCAATTTTCAGACAAATCACACTGAATTTCCAAGTGCTTCACAAATGATTCATAAAGCGTTGAAGTAGCTTTAAAAACAGGAATTTCCAACACACCTGTCGAGGTCCACAAGACCTCTGACGGTTGGAGCACTTTTGGTGGGTGGGTACTAACCGCTGCATACCAGGAACCCAGGTGGTGAAACAACCTGCCCTATGGGGTTCAAACTGCTATTCAGTGCCGCAAGGCCTTTAAAAGCTGATTGAGGCTCAAGAGAACTTAAACTAGCAGTGATCTTAAAGTACACTTATCAAATGCTTGGGATTGCACTCCCATTCTAATATCGAGAATTATTGTAGCTGTTAGATCAGCCATTACATTAAAACCACCTGCCTAACATTCTATAGGTCCCTCTCGTTCCTCCAAAACAGCTCTGACCCATCAAGGCATGGACCCCACAAGACCTGGAAGTGGTTGTCCCGAAGATCCTTTAATTCATGTTGTTGGCAGGTAGGTGCAGACCACTGCATACCGGGAACACCCCACAAGACCTTCCTGATATTTTGGAGATGCCCAGGGTTTCTGTTAGCTGTTTGATTGACCAGCAACTTGACTGGTACCAGCAACTAGACCACTCTGCTGTTGCTGATACTTTTCAAGGTCAGTAATCTGAATTCTGTAGTCCGCTAACAGCCTGCGGAGCTTAACTAAAGCTCCGGATTGGTTTATTTTAACTACAGTACATCTCCTTATCGTTTACTGACAACGCTTCCACCGCTATCATGTTTATACTGATCTGGCGGTCAATAAAGACATTTGCTGTCTGCGATAAAACACAGAACTGAGGACTGATAAATGCTCTCTGATTTGCTGTTCCAGGCACGATGTTCGAGCTTGAGTGCATCTCAAGATCATCATGTAATTGGATAACACAATACAGATCCTGCTTCTGCATTAGCATGCATGTATGACTGGAATTCTATTCGGTCATTTGGCAAATGGAACCGTTTCTGGTCACTGTGACCGGACACAAAAGGTCTTGGTGGAAACCTTTGAACCTTAACAATGTAAACTTAGACAGGACCCCCGTATTCACCCTTGTATTATTATTTGGTTTACATAATTGGTTCTTGGTCCCTTTTCTCAGAGAGATTCTCTTTTTTTTAGTCTTGGTTCCTCTCAGTGGTTCTTCATCATGCTGTTAAGGACTTCGTCCAGTGTGAGTCTTGGGTCCTCTTAGGGTTCTTCTTCATGCTCTTAAAGTCTTGGTTCCTCTCAGTGGTTCTACTTCATTCTGTTAAAGAGTTCTTCCAAAGTGAGTCTCTCTTAGTGTTTGTTCTTTAGTTCTTCAAAGGAGATTCTCCTTTTGAGTTTTGGTTCCTCTCGGCGGTTGTTCTTCAGGCTCTTAGGGAGACATTTGAGGCCCTCAATAGTTCAATAGTTCAATACTTCTTCATGCTCTTAAAGTCTTGGTTCCTTTCAGTGGTTCTATTATATTCTGTTAAAGAGTTCTTCCAAAGTAAGTCTCTCTTAGTGGTTGTTCTTCAGGCTCTTAGGGATTTTTTGAGTCTTGGTTCCTCTTTGAGTCTTGGTTCTCTTTGGTTGTTCCCCATGCTTATAGTGAGGTTTTCTTTTAAGTCTTGGTTCCTCTCAGTGGTTCTTCTTCATCCTCTTAGGGAGACTTTTGAGGCCTCAATGGTTCTTCCTAATGTTCATAGGGGGTTTCACCTTTGAGTCTTGGTTCCTTTCTTTGATTGTTCCCCATGAGTTCTTCTCTATATGCCTTCAATTGTGTTTTTGAAAGTTTTACCTTTTGATTCTTGGTTCATCTTAGCGGTTGTTCCTCAGGCTCTTAGGGAGATTTTACTTCTTGGTCTTGGTTTCTCTTTCTTCTTCATGCTCTTCTTCATGCTCTTTGGTTCCTCTCAGTGGTTCTTCATCATTCTGTTAAAGAGTTCTTCCAATGTGAGTCTCTCTTAGTGTTTGTTCTTCAGTTCTTCAAGGGAGATTCTCCTTTTGAGTCTTGGTTTCTCTCAGTAGTTCTTTCTCATGATTGTTAAAGAGTTCTTCCATTGCGAGTCTTGGTTCCTCTTAGTGGTTGTTCTTCATCCTCTTAGGGAGACTTTTGAGGTCCTCAATAGTTCTTCGTAATGTTCATAGGGGGTTTCACCTTTTGAGTCTCGGTTCCTCTCTTTGATTGTTCCCCATGAGTTCTTCTCAATATGCCTTCAATTGTGTTTTTTTTAGGGTTTTACCTTTTGATTCTTGGTTCCTCTTAGTGGTTCTACTTTACATCTACATTCTTCAAATGTAAGTCTCTCTTAGTGTTTGTTCTTCAGGCTCTTATGGATTTTTTGAGTCTTGGTTCCTCTCCTTGGTTGTTCCCCATGCTTATAGTGAGGTTTTCTTTTAAGTCTTGGTTCCTCTCAATGGTTCTTCTTCATCCTCTTAGGGAGACTTTTGAGGCCCTCAATAGTTCTTGGGTCCTCTTATGGTTTGTTCTTCAGGCTCTTAGGGAGATTCTCCTTTTGAGTCTTGGTTCCTCTCTTTGGTTATACCTCAGGCTTGTTAAGGAGTTCTTCCATTGTGAGTCTTGGTTCCTCTTAGTGTTTTTCCTTCATCCTCTTAGGAAAATTCGACTTTTAAGTATTGGTTCTTTCTCATGCTCTAAGGAAGGTTCTTTTTTTGAGAGTTCTTCTCAATATCCCTTTAATTGTGTTTTACCTTTTGATTCTTGGTTCCTCTCAGTGGTTCTTCCACATCCTTTCAGGAGTTTTTTCTTTTGAGTCTTGTTTTTTTGTAATGATTCTTCCTAATGTTCTTAGGGGTTTCCCTATTTAAGTCTTGGTTCCTCTCAATAGTTCTTTCTTGTGTTCTTAAGGAGATTCTATCTCAGACTTCTCTATCACTATCTCAGGTCCTCAGCTCCTCTCAGGAAGAAACTCCTCTCACAGAGCTTCTTCTTTCTATATTTCTAAGTCTTTATTGCTTTTCACATTTTGAGATGTTTCTTCTCATGGTTGTTCCTCAAGCTTGTAGAGATATTCTTTCTTCTCAGTGGCTAATTGTCATGCTCTTTATAAGTTTGGTTACTCTCAGTGGTTCATCTTCACTTACATTGGAAATTTCTGCTTTTGAGTCCTGGTGAGTTCCTCTCAGCAGTTCTTCATCATGCCCTTTGTCCTAATGCTGTATTCATGCTAATCAGGGGTCTGGAACCTATCTTTACCAAGCCACTTGGATCTATTATGAAGGGCACTATACAAATAAAACAGACTTAATTACCACCTCAATTCATTTCAATCAAGACGCTAAGCCAAAACTGGAGATTAGCCATGGTGAGATTAGCCAACGTGATTGTGATCTCCAAGCAGCACCATCTCAGTTTAACCTTCTGACATAGCAAGTTGTGTCCAAAGTACACACCGGGCATCCAGGTGCTAAGCTCAGGCTGTAGATGAATAAATAAGTGGATAGATGTGTATGAGGCAGCTGGACGAGGAGGCCTCGACTGGCACGCTGTGTTATTCCTGGCAGCGTGATTTATGGTGTCCCTTTGCTGGGGTGAAGCAGCATTTTTAGACTGGGCTGCCTGCTCGAAGACTCGCAGGTGTTAATGAATACGTTTTGCCAACATGAGGACCATTGACTTCCCCAGCGGGACACATTAATGCTTCATTTGGGAACAGGCGAGGCAGTTAGAGCTCGTTCCAATGCAGAGGCAACGTAGCTTGTCGGCTTTGATCACCCAGCTTTGTCCCAATCATGACAATTTATTTAGCCTTAAAATATAGCCCTTTTACGTGGCCAGGAATTAATTGGACATTACAGCTTCCTTCACTATAAATGAAAAAGGTGGTACAGAATTTGGCATCCTACATACTGGGGCCTTTCAAATCTGCAGTTGTCTCCAGTGATAACAAAAGCATGCATATATCTATGAATCATTTCTGACTCGTAGCCTCTCAGAAAAGAGCAGAGAAATTTATTGGAAAGTGCAAATTCTAGACTTTCAATCCACACCATATTTGTATTTGCAAGTAAAAATAGAGGAGGTTTACTGTGGTTTTGTTGTAGGAAAGCTTTCGCTTTCACTGGTTGCTATTTTCTGATGGTCTAAGCTGGTCTTTGATGGTCAAGGTGGTTGAAAAGATGGTCATCCTGGTAAGAACATACCCTATTGTGGTATTCCAGCTGGTAAAGCTGGTCAAAGCTTAGCTCCAGATCAGCATAGCATATGTTTTCAGTTTATACTTATCTGGCAGGGGTGATACCATGATTACAAAGATGGGTTTCCGAGTGTGAGGCTCAACCATTGCACTTCGATTGTGCTTACTGTTGCAAATTCAGGAGTGCAGGAATCCCTACTGCATAATTTTTGGTGGTGGGTGGGCGACTGCTCATGCTGGTAGACTAGCCAAACCCTCCAACTCCAATATTATAGCAACAACTAAGCTCTTGGGTCAAGAGCTTAGTTGGTCAACCAGCTTATTCGACTTGATCTGGCCAGGCTGATTTATTGAGTAGGGATATTTTTGACCTCCAAACGGAAAAACCCTGGTGTCTCCCAGAGCGAGGCCCAACCATTGCATTTCAGTTGCGCTGACAGTTGCAAATTCCCAAAGTGCAGGAATTCCTACTGCAACATTTTTTGGTAGTTAGGGAACTGTATTTGTGCCCTTCCCTGATATTTTATAGGGGCAGCCATGGCCTGAAGGTAGAAGAAGCAGCCTTCTGACCAGACTGGTCACATGTTTGTTTCCCTGAACCAACAGGACATGACTGAAGTGCTCTTGAGGAAGACACTTGACCCCCAACTGCTCCCTGGACATGTGTGTGTTCACTGCATGGATGGGTTTAAGTCGGAGGTCAAATTCATATCTGTGCAACACAAATAGTGATTGAGTGGTTATCAATCAAAAGTATGATCATTTCAAGTGTGCTCATGCTGGTTGACCAGCATGGTCATGATGCTCATGTTGGTCAGCAAACTGGTTGGTCATACTGGCTGACTAGCTTAGACAGATCAGCCATGAGGGTCATGTTAGTCAATCACCCATGCTAGTCAGGCTTCTCAACCACCCTGGTCATGCTGCAAGGTCATGATAGTCATACTGGTCATGCTGTGTCAACAAGATTGGTTGACTAACCTGGTCAGATTAGTCACAATGGTCATGTTAGTCGATCACCCATGCTGATCAGGCTTGGTCATGAGCATGGTCATGAAAGTCACAAAAAGCCTGGTTCACTAGCTTGGTCGGGTAGGTCATGATGATCAAGCTGGTCAACCAGCTTGGTCATGATAGTCATAATGGCCATGTTGGTCAACCCTATTTTGGTCATGCTGGTGCAGCAGCGTGGTAATGGTAGTCATACTGACCATGCTTTTCCAACAAGCCTGGTTGACTAGCTTGGTCAGGTAGGTCACGATGATCACACTGTTTAACCATCTTGGTCATGCTGCTCAACCAGCTTGATCATGCTGTGTCAACAAGATTGGTTGACTAACCTGGTCAGATTAGTCATGATGGTCATGCTGCTCAACCAGCTTGATCATGATAGTCATACTGGTCATGCCGTGTCAACAAGCCTGGTTGACTAGATTTGTCAGGTAGGTCAACCATCTTGGTCATACTGAGCTACAAGCTTGGTCATGCTGCTTAACCAGCTTGGCCATGACAGTCATACTGGCCATGCTGTGTCTACAAGATTGGTTAACTAACCTGGTCAGATTAGTCATAACGGCCATGCTGGTCAACCATTTTGGTCATGCTGGTAAACCAGCATGGCAATGATAGCCATACTGGTCATGCTGTGTCAACAAGCCTGGTTCACTAGCTTGGTCAGGTAGGTCAACCATCTTAGTCATATTGGTCTACAAGCTTGGTCATGCTGCCTAACCAGCTTGGTCATGATGGTTATACTTATCATGCTGAGTCAACAAGATTGGTTTACTAACCTGGTCAGATTAGTCATGATGGTCATACTGGTCAACCCTCACAAACACAGACCTGTGCTCTCTTCCATAAGGGCTATTCTTTAAGCTGGTAAGTCAGAAGAAGGGTCACCCTCAGGGCTGTATTTGATAGAGCTGGTCACCTCATCGCCTTCATATTCCCAACAGCCAACATGAAGTCATGGAATCTCATCGGCTTTATGGCGTCCTTTTCTCTTTCCACTTAGCGCGTTCACCCAAGCCGCCGCGTCCAGTGCACGCCAAAGCAGGAAGCAGGAAGAGGACTTGAAGGAGAACAGGATTAGGGGGGTTGTAGTTCCCCTCTGAAGTGCTTTCAGTGTAATCCTATTATACTGGGTCACTCTGCTGTGCTCCAATTACGCTCCGCCATAGGAGCAGCCTCCAGCATCCGCGATGTCACCATGGTGATTAAGGACAGGACAAAGAGTGCCATGGATGAGGAAGGAGATCTAGAGGAGGAATTTTTCCTCTCTGTTTTACCCAGCCGGCGTGGAAAGTCACCCCACACTCCATGCTCAGCGAACTGTGGCCTTCACTATTGGTCTCAGCGGAGGTGCTCGAAGTTTTTTGTGTTCTGGAAGTTGTTCAAGTTTTGATGTGGCTGCTTACAGACTGTTTTCCTCCTAGTCTGGCAGGTTACTTTGATAGCTCCTTACATTTTAAAAACAGCCTCGTTCCTCCTATTTCATTTCCCTTTGTTTTCATTCCGGCTCGTCATCAATAACAAACCCTCTCCAGATAAATCTCTCCATCCTGAAAGTGTGAGTCTGATCCTGATTGGATGAGAAGTATAAACAGACACCATTCTGACTCCCTATTGGTTTATAAGAGATCATCACACCTGCACACGTCCCGTCACTCTCCAGCGAGCTCACAGCAGACGTCTGTAGTCTAGTATGAAGACTGTGTCCGTGGCAGAGACTCAAGAGAGCTGCAGTGAAACGTCCCGACTGAGCCCCACATTTACATTCCAATAAAGCTTATTGATCACACGCCTCTGAAGTCTGACTTTCTGCAGCTTTACAAAACTTCTAGACAACGACTCCTCATATTTTCCTCCATGAAGCTCATGTTAATGCTCAGTAGAGCACAGAGACGCTCCTTTAATAGAGCTGATATTACTGAAATGCTTCACTTTCAATGGGCAGATCTGCAGCTGAAACAGGCAGCCTGGTCATGGTGTGGTTCTCTTAATGACTTTCACCATTTGAGACTTGGTTCTTCTCTTCATTGTAAGTCTTTATTTGAGTGTTGGGGTCTCTCAGTGGCTGAGTCCTGGTTCCTCTTAGTGGTTTCTCCTCATGCTTTTAGGAAGGTTCTGTTTTTGGTGCTTGGTTTTTCTCTCTGATTCTTCTTCATGTTCTTAAGAGGTTCTTCCTTTGGGTTATTTCCAACCGTTGGATCTTGTTTTTTTGTGGTTCTTCTTGATGCTGTTACAGAGTTTACACCTTTTAGAAAGTGGACCGTCACAGTCTAGATGTCAAATGGTCAGTCTTGGTTCCTCTCAGTGGTTCTTGCTTTTTTTTTTATCATGATCTTAAGTTCTTACTTTCGAGTCCTGGTTCTGTTTTTGGGTCTTGGGTTTTCTCTCTGATTCTTCTTCATGTTCTTAAGAGGTTCTTCCTTTTGAGTTTTAGTTGCTCTTCCTTGTGGTATACTTTCCACCTCTTAGATAGTGGACCCCATAGGACCACCACAGTCTAGATATTGTGTGTCTTGTTTCTCTTTCTCTGTGAATCTTCTTTGTGCTCTTAATGAGTTCCTCCCTTTTGCAGAGTGCTTCTTCCTCATTTTCTTAAGAAGGTTCTGCTTTTGTGTCTTGGTTCCTCTCAGTAGATCTTCCTCATGCTCTCAGGAGACTTGGATTTGTCCAGTTGTTCTTTCTCCTGGTTATTAGAGAAAATTTATACTTTTGAGCCTTGGTTCTTCTCAGAGGCCCATGAACTCCCACTATAGGACCACCACTGGTAGATGTAGATGTCAAATGGATGGAGGAACATTGTAAGCACAGTATGCACTGACACTTGCTGATTTGTGGGTTCACCCATATTCAGCCAAGAGCAATCCTGTGGTCAGAAACTGATCCCTGATGAAGAGCTAAAGGATGACGAATACTAACTGTGCCTCAACAAATGGACTAGAGCCTCCTACCTAAACACCAACAAGGTGGAGAAATGAGGAAGGGGGTTCTAAAACAGTGGCCAGAAAGTGTAGACCAACTGTAACTGTTACCATGTTACTACTATATCATTGCTGTGCTGAAAGTGGTCCAAACAGGGTTCTGCAGTGATACATTTGAGGACTGGGATGATGTGGGGTCAGTAACTGTAAACCTACAAGGTGCACTGTGGCCGATGTTTCTGATAAAATGACTAGTGAGTGTAGGTTTTAACTAATGGTGATTTTTTTGGACAACAATAAACGCAAAAGATCTAAAGGTAGATGTTGTAGGCATCTCAGGTGGCTATTACAGAAGATCACTGGAGGTTTTGATGGGAGCAGAGAAGGTCATGGCGCTAATGTCGTTTTTCTTCCCCTACAGCGACACATCACACAGATTAGTGTGATGGAAGACGCTTGGAGCAATGATAAATTCCAAGCCTTATTGTCCTCCTGTGTGTAATGGTGCTTTTCCCGTGCCGAGGTAAAGCTTTGTATGAAGATATATGGCATTTAATAACTGTTGTGCCTTTGAGCAAATTACGAGTCCATTTTTTCCCCTCCTTTTTGTTGCTGTTGTTTGTTTGTTGGTTTTTATAAACCTGCCACAGCACATCAGCAACTCATAAACATCATTATTATTGAGTTTATGGGGCACTTTATAGAAAGTTGAAATGGAACGGAAGCCATTCTCGGGACATTACAAGACTGACAAATTGAAAGTCTGGTTGACTTTAGTGAAGTTTAATCAAAATTACCCTAACTGATTTATGCTGCGCATGCTCTGTAGTAGCCACACACAACTTACCAATATGAGATTCTGTCTGATAGCTCCAGTGTAAAGGGAGGTTGGTTCAAAATGTTCTCTCTGTCTTTATTAAGAACATAATTCTTCATGAACCCCAAGCTTCACTAGTCTGGGATTCAATAGCTTGTTCATTTGGTAGATTCAGTGCTGTGCAAAAGTCTGAGAGCCTTCATTTACTTCATTTTTCCATCAAAATGACCAGTAATCCCTTCACCCACTCCAAGACTTATTACACACTAAGGTGTATACCTCAGTAACTACAAATACTTCTGTACAAATTGGTGAGGCTATCCTTAGGGGTTAACTGCAAGTCCTTCGTTCTTTAGCATCCTGAAAAAAGCTGAAAATGATAGATGCCCCAACAACTAACTCTAATATCAGATGTTTCAGTGTTAAGAGTGTCAACCTTCACTTTTATCACAGCTTCAGGAGACTCATGTTTTTAGTGTTTCTGCTAAAATCTGCATAAATTTGCCCAAATTGTTTATTTGGGTTAATTCTAATTTTATATAGAGTTAATTATAAGTAGACATTCTTAACTGACCCCTGACTTTATGAATATTTGGGTTTGTTCTAATGTTATATAGAGTTTTACAGGTAGACACTCTCACTGACCACTGAATTTATGTTCATTTAGGTTTTTTCTAATGTAATATAGAGTTAATTATAAGTAGACACTTAACTGACCCCTGACTTTATGCGTATTTGGGGGTTTTCTAATGTTATATAGAGTTTTACAGATAGACATTCTCCCTGACCACTGACTTTATGATTATTTGGGTTTTTTCTAATGTTATATAGAGTTAATTACATGTAGACACTCTCACTGACCACTGACTTTATGTTTATTTGGGCATTTTCTAATGTTATATAGAGTTAATTACAGGTAGACACTCTCACTGACTACTGACTTTATGCTTATTTGGGTTTATTTTAATGTTATATAGATTTTTACAGGTAGACACTTTTACTGACCGCTGACTTTATGTTAATTGGGGTTTTTCTTATGTTATATAGAGATAATTACATGTAGACACTCTCACTGACCACTGACTTTATGCTTATTTGAGTTTATTCTGATGTTATATAGAGTTAATTACATGTAGACACTCTCACTGACCACTGACTTTATGCTTATTTGAGTTTATTCTGATGTTATATAGAGTTAATTGCAGGTAGGCACTCTCACTGACCACTGCCTTTATGTTTATTTGGGTTTCTTATAATGTTATATAGAGTTAATTACAGATAGACACTCTTACTGACCACCGACTTTATTTATTTACTTGTTTGTTTGGTTGGTTTTTTACAGGAAAAATATACACTTGATCATGATTCAAGTACTCACCTCTGATAACTCTGACTTGAAGACTCATAATGAATAATAAATACTACTACTACTACTACTAATAATAATAATAATAATAATAACAAGTTTAATTTAAATAGCATCTATCACAAACCTTATGATGCTTATTATACATAAATTTCCTTCACGGTCCAAATGATTCCCAAAATACCCCAGAAAATGTGTGTAGTTTTACAAAAGAGAAATCTAAGAATGTATCTAAGCTCACTTAATGTCAGTTAGATCCAGTTTAGCAAACCGAAGATGATTTGACTGTGTGAAGATGTGCATTTACTGGATGAGAAAGAGTCGTCTTGCAGAGTTCATGCAAATTCATAGAACGGCACTGTAGCCGACAGTAATTTAAAAAAGGCCTTTGATTCTTAATGCGAACAACTGCAAAAGTCAAAAAGCAACATTCCTGGATCATGCAGGGTCAGCCTGCATTGAATTTCATCTTAAGAAACCCAAGGCTACACCCAGTCAGGGTCCAGGTCAGGATATCCTAGCATGTTCAGCCCAAGGGCAGACCACAAGATAAGTAAAGAAGTCTCCAACAGTCCTAAAAAGTCCTCACGGGACCTACAGGTAGATCTCACCTGAGTTGCTGGCAAAAGTACAGCCTCTACCATCAGAATGAGACCAATAGTTGAAGGAGGACACCCTCCTCAGGTGGACGGAACTCTAGCTTACGAAGCCCTTTGGAGGAAACTTGCCAAACTGACTCTTTGATTCTTGATTCTTTTCTCACGTCCTTCGTTAGTTTGTTCGTTATTCACTATGAAGGTTCATTTTTGGGACTAAATCTTAACGCAGTGTTCCGCATTAGCATAACAAACAGACTGAGAGGGAAATACAACATTGACATAAGTATCATGGTTCATTCTGTTTCCATTACTTGCAAAATCCTTGTTGAACCTTGTTAGGATTACAGGATTACACCCTGTTGTGTCCAAGGTGAGATATAGCAAGTGTAGCTTTGTTTACTCATGGCCTTGTAGAGCAATCTGCCAAGCCTGAAGGTCAGCATATGAAAACAGATACTTCCTCAGAGAAATGTATGTGTGCTAACTGGAACACAGTCACTGCATAATCAGTCACTGCATAATCAGTCACTGCATAATCAAATGCTTAGGAGACAAGCAAGGTATACAAACTTCTGGCATAATTCTGGATATTTGGATATTCGACCACTCTTCTTGGCAGAATTGTAGAGTTAATTTAAATGGGTTGGTTTTCTGGACCAGACCTGACATTTAAGCACAGTCCACATATTTTGAATAGGGTTGAGGTCAGGACTTTGGGAAGGCCATTCCAAGAACTTCATTTTGGCCTGCTTTATCCAATGTGTTTGTTGAAACAGTGAGTTGTGTCCAGGTTTCAACCGTCTGGCTGATGGTTTAAGGTTATGCTAAAGTATTAAGAGGTAGTCCTCCTCCTTCTTTATTATTCTATCTGCATTGTGCAGCCCTGGGGTATGATGCTACCACCGCCATGCTTAATAGCTGTGTTCCTGAGGGGTTGAATTCCTTAACTAACATACCTCTTGTCTCCCATGAGTGACGTCCAGAGCAGTCTGCTGAAGGAACCGGAGATATTGCTTAAAAAATTTGTATTGTATCTATCTATCTATCTATCTATCTATCTATCTATCTATCTATCTATCTATCTGTCTATCTCTTTCTGTCTGTCTGTCTAAATGTCTGCCTGTCTCTCTATATGTCTGCCTGTCTGTTTGTCTGTTTGTCTATCTGTCTATCTGTTTAACCCAGCAAGGCTATCACACACTAAGGTGTATTATTCAGTAACTACAGGGACTTTAGTACAGACTGGTGGGGCTTTTCTTTGGTAACAGAAGTCTGTAATAATGCGTTCTGCTGCCGGCTGCCCACAGGCTGTTTAGGGGGTAAATAGACCCATTTATGCTCAGAACATGAACACTACATGTCATCTGTCCAGCCTTTTACCCAACATAAGACTATAGAAAAACATGTTTTTTACTTTTTTGGACAAAATGCCAGAATCAGGCAGTAGTTATTTATAATTAGACATAATTTCATGATCAATTGACCAATAGAAATGTTCTAAAATGACCTGGTATGAAATATTTTTTACATTGACTTCCATTGAAAGTTACAGAGGATTTTTTGCTCCTCCTGTAAAGTGAATTTCTTTGAGATGCACGTTTTGTGAATGACAGTGACAATATACACTACATATTTTTACCATGTTTGCATTGGTACAGATGAGCAAACAAGGCTGTAAAAAGGTGTCTGTGTAAAGGAATGAGAAAGATCTAACCTTTCCATGAACCCAGAAGCTGCAGTCAGTGTATATGTATTGCTCTTAGGCTGCTAGATATTATTGTCTTCATTTGTATGGGTGTATATATATATAAATGGATGTCTCTTTATGAACTTTATTGGTGTTACCTCACGTTGGCAGCAGTTGCGTCGGAGCAGACTATGCGAGAACATTCCTATTTTTCCTCCAGAGTTCATGGAGTTGTGGTGGTGAATGAGGAGCGGTGGGCTAGGTGCTGAACAGCATAGAGGGCACAGGCAGGGGGAATGTGAAGCACATTTTACATTAATATAGTCCAGGGAACAGAGTCTATTACCAGCAGGGCATGAATTCATTTCGGCAGCTGCTGGATGGGAATTAAAATCATATCCTGCCTTTTCTCTCCTTTCCACAGCCTGTGCACAACAACTTGTTAAGTCTGCTGTGTGCGCCGACACTGACACCATTTTTTAAAAATGTATTTTTAGGTTTCTCCTCACTTATTTGGCGTCTGGAACAATAAATGTCTCATAGTTAACGGCTGAGCAGAAGCGAAACTTCCAGGGATCCAAACTCTCGGAAGGAGAATCATTGCATCAGGGTGATTGATGTGGAAGCGCTTTTTATTTTGCTTTCTGCTGCTTTTTGTTTTATGAAGGAAAGATGTTTGAGGCCTGCAAAAAAGACTCTGAGCAACCAAGGGTAGATTTCGTGGTGTGAAGTTCTTGCACACTTGACTGTACTGTCCAGTAGAAAGTCGTTAGCACTACCAGTGTAGGATTCTGTAATCTGGGCTTGTATTGGTCTCACTCTCTGAGTCTCTGACCTATCTATCTATCTATCTGTCTGTCTATCTATCTATCTATCTATCTACCTGCCTGTCTATCTATCTATCTATCTATCTATCTATCTATATGTCTTTCTGTCTGTATAGCTGTCTGTCTAGCTGTCTGCCTGTTTGTCTGTTTATATATCTGTCTATTTATCTATCTGTCTGTCTGCCTATATATCTATCTATCTATCTATCTATCTATCTATCTATCTATCTATCTGTCTGTCTATCTGTTGATTTATCTGTTTGTCTGTCTGTCTGCCTGTCTATTTATCTATCTGTTTGTCTGTCTGTCTGCCTGTCTATATGTATGTCTGTCTGTCTATCTATCTATCTATCTATCTATCTATCTATCTATCTGTCTGTCTGTCTGTCTGTCTATCTATATGTCTGTCTATCTATCTATCTATCTATCTATCTATCTATCTATATGTCTGTCTATCTGTATAGCTGTCTGCCTGTTTGTCTGTTTATATATCTGTCTATTTATCTATCTGTCTGTCTGCCTATCTATCTATCTGTCTGTCTGTCTATCTATCTATCTATCTATCTATCTATCTATCTATCTATCTATCTATCTATCTGTAATCTGAACATTCCTATTTTTCCTTCAGAGTTCATGGAGTTGTGGTGGTGAATGAGGAGCTATCTATCTGTCTGTGTGTAGGATTCTGTAATATGGGCTTGTATTAGTCTCACTCTCTGAGTTTTAGTGGATTTACATTGACTTTATTAACACCTGGTCATGTGACTAGTATCTGGATTGTATCCTGGTGAGATTTCAGCCACATGTTTTTACACTTGCCAGTCAAATGCATCGCCGGTTACTCATGAACCCATGAAATCTGGTCACTGTGTGGAACAGAATATGCAAATTTGCTTGTTGGGATGCAATTATTACTAGTGCTTTGGTTGTTAAATGTGTAGAGCACTTTTTTACAACTAGCATTGTCGCAAAGCAGCTTCACAGAAATCAGTAAGAGGTCTACTGAGACAAATACTGAGCAGTAAGATCTGATATGATACGATATGATAATATCACAAAATAATAATCATAATATAGTAATAAACTAATATAATCACAGTAGTAATGGTAGAAGAATGGTTGATGGTGGTGATAATAATTAAAATAATAGTTAGAAACTTCAACGTAGTCAAGATAGCAGTGGCAGGAGGGTGGGCAGCTTGTCTGATGCAGAGGGCAGGGGAGCCTGGCAGTCAGTTTGGTGGGCTTTATGTCTCATTCAGATATATTCCTGATACTCAAGATGCAAGAAGCAGCTATAAAAAGGTAGTTGTTCAGAGCGATGCCATAGAAGAACCTCTTTTGGTTCCATAAAGAACCATGTCTGGGAAAGAGATCTGTGTGTGAAGAACCTTTTAAAGTTTAAGGAACCATCACTTGATGTCAAGGTTGTTCAACAATTGAAAGGTTCTTTATACTTTACAATTGTACAGTTTGTTCATGCTTGTTGCCATGGTGTCCTAAGTTATTGTACTATTGACGGTAAATGAGGATTTTTAAAATCAGTATAAATATAGAATTAACAATCAAACAGAACCTTAACGGGTTATTAGAGTGATACATTAACCCCTTCTGCTCTGTGACTATTATTACTTCAGTAACTACATGCAATGCAATGCAAACTGGCGGAGGCTAGAGGATGGCCCTAGTTGTCCTAGGTTATAGCATTAGGGGAAAAAATCCATTGGTTTTGGGGAGTGGCCAGCTGACAAACAGCATTATTCACTTGACATCATATGAGCTGGTGACTACTGACCTCCATTCATATTACTATGATCGACATTAGCATGGATGGACTAATACGGTAAGAACCTTTCAATGGAAGATCCATCTGTTAACTCTGACACAGGTGAGAAACAGGCTAATTTTAGGCTAACGTTGCTCTTAGACTTTATTTGGCTGAAAGATTGTATTGAAAACCTACAGAAACACATTTTATTTGTTTCATGTCCTTTGGTCTTAAGTCTGGATTTCAGCAAAGCTGCTTCGGGACGATGTCGGGTTGTAAAAAGTGCAATACAAATAAATCTGACTTGACTTGACTGCGCTGAAAGAAGCTGACGTCAAGCGATCCCTTGAATCAACCTTTATTTGTCAGCAAATCTGTTTGTCAGGTCTCTGGACTCTCAGACGGAGACGAGTTGCATCAGGTGGACTGATGTGGACGTGCTTTTGGGTTGAAAGAGGATAGAAGTTTGAGGTCTGTAATAAGAAACTCCAGCAGTAACTGAGGGCAGATATCATGGCGTGAAGCTCTTGCACGCTTTGAACAAGTTAATTGTTAGCGATGGCTGGGTGCGAGTCTTATTTATCAATCCTTTCTGCTATCTTAGCAATGCTCTCACGACACATTAAACACAGAGCAGCGGGATTTATTACAACGCTGTAATTACGACCTGGTAAAGTTGGATGCTGGCTATTCAGGTGCTGGCACTGTGATGGGATACGGCTGATACACACACACTGCCCTGTTCGCTTCATTAGAACCCACAAACCACAGCATTCATCAGCATTTCCAGTGGTACCGATGTGATTCTGAAAGACAATGACAGCGCAAACTCTGCAAACTCTGCAAACTCTGCAAACTTTGTGTATTGGGTCATGTGCACGAACCGCAGGGCCGTAAATCTTTGGCTGATTCGAGATTGTGGGAGAGGGTGAGGAAGTATCATGTGAGAGGAGACTGTAAGCGAGGGGGAAGAACACTTGGTCTGGAGTTCAGTTAGCTTCTGCTTTTGGTTAAAAGACCCGACCCACCTTTGGTAAGTGGAGCTGGGATTGAGAGATATGAGTGTATTAAACTAAGGTAACGGGGTGGTAGTGGTAGTCCCGAAATGTTGGCATAAACATGTGGACAAGGTAGAGATAGGGTTTAAAGAACGTTAGATTGGGATTTCAGAAATGTAAAGCTCAGTGCAATTTGATTTGATGTTTTGGGTTGGATTTAGGATCTCATTCTCAAAAGAAATAAATGAATGAATGAATAAATAAATTATGAAATAAAAAATACAAAAAAAAATATTTATATATTATATTATTTAATATAATATTTAATATTTTTTGTTATATTTTATATTTTATTAATATTTTAATGTTTATATATTTATTTTATTGTGTGTGTTGTAGAAAATATTTAGAGAAATATTAAATAGAAGTATTAAATACATTTTTTATTTTTATTTTATTTTTAAAATTGATTAAATTTTTTTAATCAGTATCCATAACATTTTTCAATTAAAAATCAACCGGAACCTTAACGTCTTCTTAGAGTGATACCTTAACCACCCTTCTGCTCTGTGACTTTTATCACATCATAAGAGTTACTATTCAGTAACTACATGCAAAGAAATGCAAACTGTCGGAGGTGGTCCTAAGGTATAACAATGGGGGGGGGGGGGCGTAGTAGTAGTAGCTGAGTAGTTTAAGAGGTTAAGAAGAACCACTTCTGGTTGTATTAAATGGAAATGGTTCAGTCAATACTGCTAATTCTGCTCACAGTAATTAAACGTGGCCAGCTGCCAAACTGCATTATGCACACATGGCATCATATGAGCTGGTGACCACCACTGACCTCCATTCATATTATTATTATCATCAACATTAGCATGGATGGACTAATACTGTAAGAACCTTTCAATGGAAGATCCATCCGTTACCTCTGATGCAGGTAAGGAGCAGGCTAATGTTCGGCTAATGTTCGGCTAATGTTCGGCTAGATTGTATTTGGTAAAAAATCCATTAAAAAACCTACATATATGTTTTTAAACAACAGATTTTATTAAATTTTTTATAAACTAAAGTAAGTCAAACTGTACTCTGAAACACATCGAAGAAGATCCGTACATTTCCACATGTAGTAGGGGTGCCCTGTTGGTGTTGAGAGTGTACCTGGATAACACTAGTAACTGTATCAACAGCCAGGCTGAAATGCTGAGGCCAGGTGATGCTGAGGCCCTGAGTGAAACCCCAATCCGTTATCATCAAACATCAGAACCAGAGGAACCAAGTTGACTTGGTCTGTGCGGAGCTACCAGGGAAATTTGAGCTCTCTCTGTGAGAAGGCTCTGAGGTCAGTGATGGGTCTTAGTGGTCAGAGCACCGGGCTATTGATGACAGGGTTGTGGGTTCGATACCTGGCCTTGGCAAGCTGTACAAGGCCCTTGAGCAAGGCCTTTCCCCTTCACTGCTTCCCACTGCCCTAGGTTCCCGGGCATGTGTGCTCACAATCACTGTGTGTGGATGTTTACACTGCATGGATGGGTTAAAGGCAGAGGCCAAGTTCCATCTGTGTCCAACACTAATGGTGTATTTGGCTCTCTAGTCTTGTCTTGTTCATCGTCAAGGTTTCTAAGGAACAAACAGTGGATGGACAGTCCCTCCATCTTTCTCAGCAGCTAAACTCTGACTGACTGGAACTTAAATATGTCTAAGCTCTAGGTGTTCTCCATCAAGCTAGTGCGCAGTAGTCAGTACCTACCAAAAGTGCTCCAAGAATGGACAACCGCTAAACTGGCGACAGAGTCATGGGCACCTACAGCTAATTGATGCGATCCATGGAGGCCTCGCCTCACAGCTGACAGGACTTACAGGATCTGCCAACATCTTGGTGCCAGAAACCACCGGACACCTACAGAGGTCTTGTGTAGTCCATGTCTCAGATGGTCAGATCTGTTATGGGGGCCACAAGGGGAACCAACTCAAGGTTAGGCAGGTGGTGCGAATGTTGTAAATGCTGTAACTGAAAAAGCTCATCTCAGATACCGAACATGTTTCGGCTGATTGACTGCATCTAAAGTAAGAGTTGAATGATGTTCATGGAAGTGTGAAGAACCTTTTAAAGATCTCACAAATCTTCACCTACATACAAGCTCCTATACAAGTCAGGCCATCGTTACCACGCTCTCCCTCGGGACAATCCCTGGACTCCACCTCCGGGTCCAAATAAGGACTTCCCCTAGTCTGCTCATGATTCACGGCACCTGTGGTGGTGGTTTTTTAAGCCCAGTCCACAGACTAGAAGGTGCTGTGAATTAGCTCTGTTCAAGCCACGGTTGTCCTGTTCCTGGTTTCCTCCTTGTCTGTCCTGTTACCTTGCCTCCTGAGGTGTTTGACCCCCTGGTCGAAGCTCGGCTTCGCTTTTCTTTCGTTTGTCCCTAATTTCGCCAAAGCAGTGCTTCGAGGTTTCGTAGCTTTTGGTTTTCCCCCCCCTCTTTGTTTATGTGTGTCCCCTCGGTTTCTAAGCTCAATATCCTCCCAGCCCTCGTTTTGTTAATTTCCCCAGTCCTGCTTGATTTGTCACGTTTTACTTTGTTTACAGGTCCGCCCCTTAGATTGCTGCACCCCTGTGTTATCCTGTGTTCCCGCATTGTCTTGCATTGTTCCATTCCTGTTTCTAGCCCCCTGCCACGCCAAGCCAGCATGACATATACCAGTTACTGCTCTCTTTCTAAAACCACAGTTCCAGGACAAGAACTATTTAGGTTTTTGGGTTTGTGCTCATCGTCCTTATTTTGGGGCTTTAATGTTGACTCAGCACTTTATTTTTTGGGGCAGTGGTGGCTCAGCGGTTAGCGCGCCAGGCTGTCAATAACAGGGTTGTGGGTTCGATACCCAGTCTCGGCCGCTGCCACTGTTGGGCCCTTTATGTTCTCTGCTCCCCAGGCGCTGGAGTTGCCTCACTCACTGCTCCTAGTTCATGTGTTTGTTCACTACCACAGATGGGTTAAATGCAGAGGACACATTTCACTGTACATTGACAAATACTTTTACATTATTTTGGCTGCTTTTTCTATGGTAATCATGGATTTCTTACCATGCTGTCCGGTAGAGAAGCACTAGATATGCCAGTGTAGTTCAGCATGGACTTTTTGGTATTGGTCTCCTTGTTTTAGTAGTAGTTCTTTTTAGCAATGCCATAGAAGAACCACCTTTGGTTCCATAAAGCACTATGTTTGGAATATATATATATATAGTGTTAAGAACCTTTTATAAGGTCTAAAGAACCATTACTTGATGTAAATGTTTTCTACCAGTTTTTACCAATATTACAAGCATGGCTCTTCACAGAAAGCAAAGGTGGTTCTCAAAGAATCCTTTGTAGCACCTTAATTAATTAATTTATTCATATAAATTTTATCCACATTTTCACCCATTTTCTTCCCAATTTGGACTGCCAATTATCCAACCCGCACGTGATGCTCTCGACACTAGGGAGGACGGACACTAGTTAACCCGCTTATTCTTCCAACGGCTGCTGATGCAACACCACCAGGCAACCAATGCAATCCTCTGATTATAGTGACGGTGCCTTAGACCACTCGGCCCGCACCTTTATTTTTAACAGTGTTGTAATAGTGATTGGTCTTATTCCTTTAAATGAACTGTGTTACTTTGCTCATCTGGTTATCGATTTGACATTTACGGCATTTAGCAGATGCTCTTATCCAGAGCGACTTACAAAGTGCTTTGCTATTTACCCAAGAAAGAAACCTTAGCTAATTAGAATAGACTAATAGTTCAAAGATATCTCTAAGCTTAGACATTGCTAAACACAATACAATAAGGCGACCATAGAACTATTTGTCCAAGTACTCTCTGAAGAGGTGGGTCTTCAGTTTGAGTTTGAAGACAGCGAGCGACTCGGCCGTTCGGACACCCAGGGGCAGCTCGTTTTACCACTTTGGTGCCAGGACAGAAAAGAGCCTGGACGCTTGTCCATTTGACATGGTGTCCTATATGTAGAAGAATATTGATCATTTCAATTGAGAAATGGTTGCATCTTCATGTTCTTTCTGTTGGACTGGAATGGGATGGGGTCATGTTGGAAGATGCTGCATTAAATGATGTCTTGAACCAATCAGAAGTAGAGCAGACTTTGGTCAGTAACTCCTATTTTCCACTCTAAACAACCATAATCGTGGTAAAACTCAAAGCTTATGTAAAAAATGCGCTTTACCAAAGATCAGCTCAACAATGTTAAGTAAACCAAGTCTTTGGAGAATAGTTTGTTGAGGCACTCGGACGTCAGACTCTAACATTGACGAGATGTTACATTTTAATAAAAAAAAATGTTGAATTTGGATTGAAAATCAAAGTCACATCTATCTAAATCCAACACTGAATTGATTATAAGCACCAGCATTAGACAGATGTTTAACACCAAAAGCAGATCAACATCTAACAATGTTAGAATTTTACCTGGTGTGGACATCAGCATTATATAGCAGATGTTTCGAGAGTTTTGGTCACCACATTTACACCATTATGATGTTGGCATGTGACGTTTGGAAGATGTTGGATTTTGGTTATCCAATCTCACAACCTACCTACATTCAGTCAGATAACAACGTTTAGTGACATTGGTGGCCAGCTGGGTTCTCTGGAGTCTCAGAGTACTGATTTCATTAAGTTTGAGACATATAGACCAAGGTTTCCTTAATTCCTATTTACGTTGGCCACCAACACTCACTCCTGCCAGAAAATAAAAGCTTACAAAAAGGGCCTGATGTTTATGTTGGTGTGGCTCCACCACTGGTCTGAATCTGAGGGTCAGAAATGCCAGTCTAAGTTTTTCTAGCTTGTTTAGGAAATAACTAATCGAGTTTGGTTATTTGAGATATTTAAAATATTTTAAATATTTGAATTCAAGCTGACGGCCCTTTTAAGATACAACAACACATACTTTTAATTTTATTTTTACGAATTCTTCAAAGTTAACATAAGAAATGTTCAGACCTTGGCATAGTCTGAAATTCTAGCTTCTCCTTAATGCGTCTCCTTGATTGCTCAAATTCTCCATCTTGCAGTTCTTTTGTTTAGTGTGTCACTTTGGGACTTTGAGGTATTTTGGGAATGTGACATAGACTTGCACCTTGTAATGGCGTGAACTATATTCACGTAACTTACTCCTGATCTGCTCACAAAACTTCTTCTTCTTGATGCTGTTCTTGGAGTTGGTGTGTCATAGGCTTCTGCTGGAGCCACATACTAATTAGTGAAGAACGAGCATAATCGCTGTCGGCTGTGCAACACCTAGCGCAGATTAATTAGGGTGTCTTCGCTGCTAAGACATGACATATATTGACATACAAATGGGTGACAAATTAGGGAGGTAACCTTAGGTGTTAGTGAGGTGTTGGGCCACCATGAGCCTCCAGAACAGCTTCACAGTGTCTGCAAGCAGTCACATGACAATATGAACCAATCACGCAACCCCACACATATGGCACCGGGAGCAGATCGCTTCCACACATGCAGCAGGCCGACCTCTGATTTCAGGAGGACCAGAGATTGGTTCTCTGGACTTCTCTGGAGAGCAGTGTCTGAAAACCTCCCATAGGTGTCAACCAGGTGGGCATGAGCCTGGTGACTGAGAAGACCTTACCATATGACTTACATCACTTTAATGCTCCTCAGACCATTCAGTGACCCCTTGTGCCTCCTGTGAATCTTCTAGAGACCAGAAGATTTGAGGTGACCCTTGCCTCAAAGGGGACTCAAACCACTGCAGTACAATATCCCCCTGCACCCCTACACTACTCGAGTGGTCAGGCCTGTATCTCTTGGGTCTCTTGGGTATGCCACATATGCCCTTGCCCACTTGTGGACTTGAGACTATGTTGAAGAATGATTCACCTCTGAGATGGTCATTTGTGTTAGTAATGAGAGTTTCAGCTCTGCAGTCCTGCTCTTATGTTCTTCTCTGAGGTCAACCGGGCCAGTAAGCATTTCAGAAGGTAATTGTTTAATTGTATGCAGTATAGCCCCTCTAATTAGTAAATGCAGCTACGTTAAGGTGCACCGTTTGCTGACACAGGCGTTCAGTTCAGTTCTGCACACACAGCTTGTATAATCTCCATAGAAATGCACTGATCAATAGAACAGAACACTCATCAACAGCCGTACATGAGCCTAAGGTCACCAGGCCCAGCTAGAGGGGTATAATAGCCCCCGACACTGGAGTGAATCATCCAGCATCAGTAGAAGAACTTATTGATGGCCTGCAATCTAGTGTAAAGCCTTCTTGGACATACCCTTGGTTTCAGAAGAAATGGTGGACATTATGGTCAATTATTTCCTTGAACTGTTTCCAGCTGACCACATGAACCAAGAACAAGCCACCTGGAGGGCAGTTTTATGGTCAAATGAGGCAAAGATTAAGTTGCCCAGAGGTACTTTTGGAGCATTCAACCCCAAGAAACATTCAATTAACTGTTAAACATGGTGGTGGTAGCATCATGCTCTGGGGCTACACAAAGTGGATCGAGTAGAGAAGAAGGAGAACTACCTCAGAATCCTTCAGTATATCCAGGCTAGCGTTAAACTCAAATCAAAGATTCATAACATGTCCAAATGTTTGTGGACACCCCTTCTAATGAATGCATTCAGCCACTATAAAGTGCACCCACTGCTGACACAGATGTGTAAACACACACACACACACAGCTTGTCTGGTCCTTGTAGAGAAGTACCACCAACAGAATAGGACTCTCCGGAGAACATGGCACCATGCTGCCTAATGCCAGGCGTGGGCTATAGAGGGGTATAAAGCCCCCCAGCATTGAGCTATGGAGCAGTGGAAGAACGGATGGTATTCCAGTATTCCAGTATGTTTGGGATGCTGAGTTGGGGAGTTGGAGATGATGAGGTGGGGTGGTGATCATCATCCAACATCTTGACCTCAGTAAAGCTATTGTTGCTGAATGCAATCAAATCCTCACAGCAATGCACCTCTATAATATAGCAGAAAACCTTCTTCCAGTAGAGACAGTTCCTCCAACAAAAGCAGGATCATCTCTTTTTTAATGCCCTTGATTTCAAAAGAAACAGCTATCCCATACACAAAAATGGACAAAAGTATTGGGACACTGCTCATTCAGTGTTCTGTTTCTTTGGAAATCAACTGACCACAACTCTTCTGATCACAACTGTACATTGCATGGAGTCAATCCATTTTCCAAGGTATACTTTTTATGGCACCAACGAAAACGGAAATTGAATAATAAACTTTAAATATTAATGAAATGAAATAATTCAAACATGATGTTTATTGTAATAAGCCTACTTTCCTACTTTCCATTATTCTTGATAGCAAACAAAATGTCAAGCTAAGTGCGTTTTGTTGCCGGGTGTCCGTGGAGCTTATTTTCAAATGATTTCCACTCAGAAAAGCTCCCATTGCAACAGTCTTTCAGCAGTTACTTCAGAAGAATTTGCATTTATAAATTACTACGGTCGCATATTATAGATGATGACTAATGTTATTCGAGAGCAGTTTCTCTTGAGGATTAAATTACCTCTACACATTTTGGGTCCATTAGCTTTTCACAGAACAATATACTTCTAGCCAAGCAGATTTTCTCTGAAACTACTGAGTGTACACATTTGCTACCATTTAAATATTGAAACTATTGCAAATAAAGTACCTTAACTGCTTCCTCCATTTAGTGCTAATGCTTTGGGGCACTCACTAAGAGCCAGGCGTTGTACATATTCACACAATGTTGCCATAGTGACTCGGGGAGAGAAGGAAACAAAACAGGTTAGACAGAGATGTTAGTGTTGGGGTTGGCCTTGTTTTTTTAATGAAGAGGACATAACGGGGCACTTTAGTCCAAATACTTTAGTCCAAAATATTCTGAACTTTGAAATAAGAGTTTATTCCAAGTAATTTAGAGCATTTCTATTGGTCCATTCATCCAGAATGATTTACGCAGTGTTTAGAGACAGCGACAGGGTTCAAACCATGGAGAAAACTAAAAATGGACGAAAATGGAAATACATGATTTTCATTGGATGGCAGCGATATTCTGATTAATTTACTGCATTACGATTATGAAATAGCATTTAAAAATGTATTTTAAAATATATAATACTTTTAAAATAGTTAATTATATAAAATTGGTTTATATTTATAATATAATATTTGGCATATACTATTATATATTATTAAATGTTAAAATTAATAGGATATTATAATATTTAATATAATTTTTGAATGTGATGATATTAAAAAAAACACCTGTTTTTTTGTTGTTGGTTTTGGTTCCCCACCAAAATTACAATTTGTTGAATCATGTCATTGATTCCCTTTTGTCAAAACCCTCCAAAAACAGATCTCGAACATCTGTCATTGTGAGGGATGCTAACAATTACATGCCTTAGCACAATGTAGCCTTCTACTCTCAGTAATTCAAAGGCCAAAATCATGACAACATTTAAAAGACAATGCATCATTAACCACTAATTCTGCAGGACTGGGAGAATCAGAACTCTGAGGATGGCTGAGGATGTTTTGCCGCTCGCTTCTGGATGAGCTTACCACATGGGTGTCCTTTGGGTCATGATATTTGCTTAGTACGCTACACAGAAGCTAAACCTCCCACATTTTGGTGTCATGGTGACGCCCCTGCTGAAAAAAAGACAACAACATTTGTCTGGCCAAGCTGGCAATGACCAATCGGTCCATGTTGGCCCACCACAGCTTTACCAAACTAGTCAACAAGTATTACCAGCTTGACCATCAGACCCCTGCACCTTATCCAGAATGCAGCAGCACGGGTCGTCTTCAACGTTTCTAAGTTCAGCCATGTTCAGCTCCTCCTCCACTGCTGCGTTCTCTCTTCACTGGCTTCCTGTAGCTGCTGCCCAGGTCATCAGATTCAACCCCTGACTCTGGCCTACAAAGCCAAGACTGGACCAGCCAGCCCCTCCGATGGTCAAAAGCCGATCTGCACCAAGAGCCCTTCCAGCTTCAAGTACGGCTCGGCTCGACACGCCATCCTTTAAGATCCACGGAAGACAAGCGTCCAGACTTTTTACTGTCCTGCACCGAAGTGGTGGAACGAACTTCCCCTGGGTGTCCGAACAGCAGTCCAACACTCGCTGTCCTCAAACCCAGACTAAAGACCCTCCTCTTCTGAGAATACTTGGGTGAATAGTAGAGTACTATGGTCTCCTTACTGACTTGTGTTTAGTAGAGTCTAAGATTAGAGGATCTTTGAATTTGTGTATATTCAAACTAGCTGAGGTTTTTCTTGAGTAAACACTGAAGCACTTTTGTAAGTCACTCTGGATAAGAATGCCTTAAATGTAATGTAAATGAAAAAGTAAATAATGACCAGCTTGGTTAACCCCTTAAAAAAGGCTATGGCCTGCTGGTGGGCCGAAAGTGTTATTACAAACTTCTATTACTGCAAAATAGCCCCACCAGTTTGTACAGATGTCCCTGTAGTTAGTTAACTTAGTGTGTGATAAGCCTTGGAGAGTTAACAGGTTAAGTTGATCGAGCTAATAGTCCATCAACCTCAAAGGAAACCACATGCAATGCTGGTTAAGACCTAAGCTGGTCAACAAATTTAGATACAATACAAATATAGAAAATTGGAAAATCCAGTTTCCAGTTCTGGACTTGGTAATCATTAGTAGGTGTGACACTACCTGGCCTTGACTTTCAGCGAGAACAAGATCCAGGACTGGAAACTAGATTCAAGGTCCAGATCCGGCTCATTTTAGAACTGAGCTGCCTGTCTGATGAAAGCCTGGACCTCCTAATTACAGAGATCCAATGAAGAAGGCTTGTGGGACACAATTGATCAACTTTGGAGGGCTTTTGTTTACCACAGGCTCGACCTCCAAGCTCTATTGCCGTTTAGAAGTTAATATAAAGGGCAACTGGACACTATATACACTGGTCTGGACTGGGTGTTCTGAAAGCTTTCCAGCACCAATCCGATTTTTTCGTTGTTTCCAGTTCTGGACTTGGTAATCATTAGTAGGTGTGACACTACCTGGCCTTGACTTTCAGCGAGAACAAGATCCAGGACTGGAAACTAGATTCAAGGTCCAGATCCGGCTCATCTTAGAACTGAGCTGCCTGTCTGATGAAATCCTGGACCTCCTAATTATGGAGATCCAATGAAGAAGGCTTGTGGGACACAATTGATCAACTTTGGTAAAGGCTTTGGTTTACCACAGGCTCGACCTCCAAGCTCTATTGCCGTTTAGAAGTTAATATAAAGAGCAACTGGACACTATTTACACTGGTCTGGATGGACTGGGTGTTCTGATTTGTCATTGTTTCCAGTTCTGGACTTTGTAACTCCTAGTAGGTGTGACACTACCTGGCCTTTAACTTCCAGTGAGAACAAAATCCAGGACTGGAAGGTTCAGATTTGAAGACCTGGATCCTAGAAGAACCTAGAAGAAGAACCATCTAGGTATGTGTTTGTGAAAACCCTTTTGAAGGTTCATGCAAATGTTCTTCAAAGGTCCTTTCTTTATGACGTCACTCAAAGAACCCTTTGCTTTTGAGGCCTGATGGTTCGCAGTTGGGTTGGAGGGAGGTTTTCTCCAAAGAGCTCACAACCTCACTTGTTTGGCATTATAACCTCATGTAGGTGTCACCCCTTTTATCATTCACCCTTTCTCCCCAAAACGACCTCTCTGCCCTCGCTTAAAAGTGGTACAGACAAGCACTGCTCTTCTTATTAAATATAGCATTTTTAATGAGAAATAGATTATTATATGAAACATTCATTTGAAGAAAGCTGATATAGTATTTTTTTTTCCTTTTTTCCAACAGAACAGCAGAAATTACATAGACAAGGTATTGAAAGCTGTTTGCCAATCAAACTGACCCCACTGAAAGACCTACAGGAAAGGTGTGGCTGTATTGTACATGACGTTCTGTAAAAGAGGCGTAAGAAAGGACAGCTTATGTGCTTTATGCATGGAGGGAGGGTCTGGGGAGGGCAGGCAGGGTGGGGGGGGGGTGGGTTTTGGATACCGGCTGGTGATTTTTCATCTTCTTCTTTTTCTTCTTTGTCTTTTCCTTCTTTCATCATGAGAGAATCATTTTGTCGGGGGTGGAGGGAGGGGAGGGGGGCCATACTTGCAATCCTTCCATATCTTGTGCTAGAGAGTTGCTGTGTCTTTACTATGGACTGAAGCTGCTCCCCGTAGACTTGCAGTGATCTAAGAAAAGCATTTGGATTCCATGGCTATACCAAGGCAATGTAGCTATTTACACATATAATATACATCTTAAGTGTTTTCAGTACAGGAGGACACTTACGGCCCCTCCCGAAATGGTTATTTTTCAATACATGCAGAATACAGCGTGAACTGACAAAGCTTTCCTTCTGCCCTGACTGCCGTACTGACTGACCGATGGGGGCGTTACTGATGGACATGGGGCGGCATGGGTCATCGTGTTATGTCTGCAAAAATGGCGAAGAAAAAACCCTTTTGAAAATGGTTAAAGGGATAGGTAACAGGTAACAGGCACTTAATAAGACTGGATAATAATAATAATAATAATAATAATAGTAATAATAATCATAAGGATGGCATAGTGTTTCCCCTACCCCAACATTAACTCTAGTGTAAGTTACTGTAGCGTAGAAGACAATTTTCCCAGTCTACCCAAACTGTAGGACTAAGACTAGTTGAAAAACCTGAAGCAAGAGAAGATACAAACGGAAACTTTCAGAAGATTGTGTGCATATCGTCGCTGTCATGCACAAACCTGCTATCTCCATTTTGCCATAATGTGGCACGGCCCAATAGAAACACTCCAAAATGACTTGGAATCCACTCTTTTACACTGACTTCAACTGAAAGTTACGAAGCTGTAAATTTGCCAATTTGGAGATACAAGGTTTTTTTGCAATGGTGACGATATGTAGTAGAATTGTGATTGTGAGCCTAAAATCAATCACCTAAGCATATATTTTACACTTTGATTTTACTCACGTTGAGAAAGCATCATCCTTCAATCCCAAGAAATGGTCAGTCTGAGCACTGAGCTATCTTTCAGAATTATGAATTAATGATAATAATAATACTAATAATAATAATAATAAAGGATCTGAAAAAGAAATCTCCAAGCATGTATAGGAACTGTTCACAAAATAAATGTGTACACGCCTCTCTTTATTTGTCATCCCCCTGGGAAATGTATGGCTTTATGTCAATCTCTTGCAAGTGTGACCGAATGACCCAAACTCTGCCCTCAGTGTGGAGAACAGGCAAAGAAATAAAGAAGAAGAAGAAAACCAAAAAGTAAGAGTAATAATCAAAGCTTTGACACGTTAGCAGTCTGTAACAAGCTGTACATTTTGCGAAGCTAAGTTTCTGCGAATTAGCACTGATTGTTCGTCTTCGGACCATAGATGCCGCGCTCTGGGACCAAACGAGGGACTCAACCTTGCTGAAGAACAGGGATGGAGAAAACACGTACCGGAGGTAGCCCAACGAACAAGATTCAGCTTAGGCGTCAAGTCACTCACTCTCAAATGACACACCCGACTAGCATATGGCGATTAGCATTAGCGTCAACAAAACTAGAGCTATTAACAGCTGAAGATCTGCGATTTAGAGCAAAATGACCGACCGGCTGGCTGCCTTGTAACATGCCTGTACGGAAAAGCACAGCCAGTTACACTCAGAGGGATGTTCCGGGGTGGTATGAAAGAACACTATACGGCGAACTGACTTGTTTCGCGTCCTTCAAAAGGATGTAGACCTACGTCTAGGGAGACACGTTGGTTGTCAGAGGGTGTTATGACACGGTTCGCTTTACAAGTCTTCAAATTAAAAGATGAAACCTCTTGTCTGCTTCGTTACATCGTTAAAAATATGTTACCCAGTAAAGAATGGCAGTTTCAGATGTACCTTAGTTCCCTCTGAGTAATATCAAGGCCTCTTTGTCACCGGATGTGGAATTTAATTCTTTTTTTTTTCTTTTCTTTTCTTTTCTTTTCTCGTAATGCTCCGTTAGGAAGTGACAGACATGCTTGGACAAATATGGTACAGTCATGTTTCTTTTTTTCTTTCTTTCATTAATCTTCTTTAGTGAACTAAAAGGCTTAATCTCTGTATTTTTAGTTTCTTATTTAACAATTACACTTAGAAAGTTGTTAATAGTACATCAAAAAGCAGAACAAAAAAGGTCCCAAATGAAAAAAGGGAAAATAAAAAGGATTTTTTTTTTGTCTTCGTCCTCGTCCTCGTCCTTGTCCTCGTCCAGGTCTCTCCAAAGTGTTTCTACTCAGTAGTAGATTTGCTCCTCCTTCTCGAGCTTTCCAATTTCAGCAAAGTTTGGTAGTCAGATGGTCCGACTGTTTCAAGATTTCTGTGTTGTACATGTCCAAGGCATGGTTGACCCGGATCATCTCGCTGTTGTTGAGCTTGAGCCGGTGCTTCAGCATACAGGAGAACAGGTCCAGCTGTGGCTTCCCAGGAGCCACCGGAGGGGCCAGGCGGTTAATCCTCTCCCGAATGTCCAGCAGCAGAAGCATGATGGAGGATGAGGAGTAGAACTGGGTCCCTTGCGTGTAAGACTGGTTGACCTGCTGTACGGCGCTCCTCAGCAAGTCGGCGTTGAAGCGCAGGCTGTAGCCGAACACCTGGATGTCGGAGATCTTGATGTAGATCTGCCGCTTGTTGGGGTCGGACAGGTCCACCGGTCCTTGGCCTGTGTCGTTGCGCAGGACGGTAGGCACCTTGGCTCGACTGCGCAGGTAGATGTGCACTGTCTCGAAGAAGGTCTTCCAGCGGTTGCCCAGCAGCAAGGTCCAGTTGAAGCACTGGGAATTCTGCAGCCGGACCTTTTCCCACCGAGGGTACCCATGCTCTCCGAAGGGCATGCTCCAGCCTTCCGAGTGGCTGCCACTGAAGGGATTGACGTAAACGAAGAACATGGGGTCCACGCTGCTGTTCCTCATCTGGCATATCTTCATGGACAGCCCCACCATCATGTGCAGGTAGTCCATGCGGTTCTTGTTGCTCTTGAGCGTCAGGGACATGCGCTTGCGCCAACGCGGGTCGAAGAAAGTCTCCAGGCGCACCTCGTTGCTGATGAAGGTGGTGTGGATATACAGGCGCGAGTCCATCTTCTGCAGCAGGTACTTGAGCTCCAGGTCCTGGAAGTCCAGGTCCGTCTCGAAGCTGATGAACTGCTCACTGCGCTCCGAGTCCACGTTCTGCGGCTCGCAGCGCCCGCGGTACAGCTTGTAGCCCTTGTTGCAGGAGCCGCACTGCGAGATGTTGGCCAGGCTGCACATGGCGCAGCTGTTGTTGCCGCCGATGACACAGGGAATGGGCCTCTGGCACAAGGTGATGCCCGTGTGGCACACGCACGTCCGCTGGCTCTCCAGGAAGGTGCCCCAGAAGCCGTTCTCGTTGCAGTAGAGGAAGGACTGCACCCGGTTCAGCCACTGCAGCACAGATCTGCGGGGAACACAAGAGATGAAGGGGGGGGAGACAAAAGTGGATAAAATGGCCCATTAATAGTGTGCCGTTTAGCTCCCGAAGCTTGCTGTAAAAGAGGATTAAGTAACCGTCACAGCCCGCTACTGTTTGTTACAGGCCAATCAGTAAAACGGCTAATAGATTTTGTCAAAAGAGAGCCCTGACTTTATTTCCCCATGCAAATCTCGTCTGCCTTTTTACTCCCCCTCAGGGCACTCCCTCGTCATTCTGACAGGCCCTGGAAGTTTTCCCCGTTGGAGGAGATGGAGCTCGCTTGAATTCTGATCTATAACCGAGACGTCAGGCTCAAGGTTATGATGACACGCCAGTGAACCTGGGTAGTGAAGACTGATGACCCCAGCACAGACCCACAGATCAGAAGGATCTCAAGCCATTGCCAATAAAACGATCAACCGGGGAGCTGGCAGTTAAGGTGACAGTGGATACATCCTTCACTTGGAAGCCGTACTTTTAAGCCAAGGCCGCTGTAGAAAATGTCAAAGACGGATGTCACCGGCGCGGAAGCGATTGCGGGCCGTAAAGCTCGTAATCGAGCCCAAGTTTCTAATCCTGCTTCCTTCAAATCAGGCGTGCGAGTACCCCAGCAAAAAAATTCTCTCGAATTTCAACCACTACATATTTGATGCAATGTAATATAAAATTAATATCACCAATTATGGAGGCAAAGGCTTTCTGCTGTTAAAATGCTTCACACATTTCACAAACCCGTGGAATTCACTTCAAAGAGATGTGTGCATGTAAAAAAAAAAGTGATTGAAGTTTTGTCTTTTATTTTTTATCAACTGATCAGACGAACTACTGGACTGCTAGAGAACAAGCCAGACAAATATTAATTTCAACCGAAGGCCGATCTCCACTGTGACCTTTTCAACTAAAGAAGTTCTGAGAAGGAGAACATGTAGAAGATCTTTCTGAAGAAATCGCTCTGCCGTACAGGTGCTGGTTTGGAAACACCGTCAAGAGATAAACACCATGCTCAATGAGGGAATTGGGGGAAATGAAAAATGTCTCTTCTATACCGAGAATGACCTTATGTAAGCCTCCAGTCCCTTTAAAAGTTCACATTCTGCAAACTCTACACCTCTGAGTGTGCCTCTACGGCACTGCGAGCTACCTGTCAGCCTCGTTTTCCCTAAACCCCTTAAACAGCCTATGTCCCGGTCCCGGCGGGCTGAAGGTGCTATTACCAACCTCCATTACCAGAGAATAGCCCCACGAGTTCATACAGAAGTCCCTGTAGTTACTGAGTAATACACCAAAGCCTGGAGTGTTAAGGGTTAAGGTGCAGGGAATGAATCATACAGGCTGATGTTGTTGTTGTTATCCTGTTCACTTGTCAGTCTAAGCATCTTTGAGCATTCATTGGCCACCCAGCCCGACCTGCTGGAAGATTGCATGCTGAGGTCCCCTCTACCTGCGTCAGACCAGCTGCCACCTACCAGTCCGACCGTCAGGCCCCCCACCACCACCACCCATACCAGACCAGCGGCTCACCCTCCTACCACTGCTACCTGTTTAATGACCATGTTAAAACCTAAATGGACTCGTAACTATCTGACACTATTAATAATATCACCACTATTAACTATCTGCTGTATCTGGTTCTTCCTCCAGCTCTGAGGGAGGTTCTCCTTGCCACTGTCGCCGTTGGGGCTCACTGGGGATCTTCTTACGTTATTTCTTTTTTGTCTCTGTCTTTTATTAATTACTAATAATGTAAAGCTGCTTTGTGACGACAACAGTTACATAAAGCTCTACTAATAAATCTGACTTGACTTTGAGCACTTTGAGCAGCCTGTGGAACGGATGCTGACATCTGAGCATCACCGGAAATGCAATTTTACATCTGATACACTTCAGATTGGGTTGCAGATGAAAACAGTTTAATCTACAGAGCCCAATCGATCTGTCATAGCACTAATATTGTCTTTTCATACTTATTTGCAATAAACCAGCTTAATGCAATTTGAGGCGCCAGGCTACAATATGTCGCGCTCTGCTTTTCCCGCCAACCCCCCCCCACCCCCCCACCCCCCCACTCCCTCCAATATATGACTTTAGAGTGGCTCGCTGCTTTTTATTTTCCTGTTATTTATTTTTGCCGGAAAGCAGAGTTTGCCACGGGGAACGGAATGGAAATAACTGGAAACGAATGCTGTTTGTTTTCACGAGTCACAGCACATTCTCATGCTGGTAATGGGGTATCAGACAGCTTTTTGGTGCACACTGCTGATGACATACATCATCGAAAGCTCCATCCATATGAGTGCCGGAAAATGAGGGAGGCGAGAGAGGAAAGCAGAGGAAGAGAGAGGATGATAATGAGAGAGAGTTTTCTGTTTTTGTTCCCCGTTGTTGGGAGAGGGAACGACTTCAGTGGCTTCGCAACGTCGCTTCCATCGCCGCTACCACAGCACTTTGCGCTACACCCTTTAGATTCGCTCCATATGCCCAATATGGGAATTCATTTTAGCGGGAGCGAGTCAATATTCTATATATAGACTGTTTAGCGAGTGATCTCTGATCTGATCTCTACTGAATTCTTACTGTTACAATGTTGCTATTGAGGTGTTCTTGGAAGGACTTCTCTTGAAAGGAGACTCGTGACCACCGTCTTTCAGTTGCAATAATGAAACATTTTATTCCAATCAAAAGTACAGTATGGAGAGAGCCTGCCAATTCTCGGTGCCCCTCTGCTCTCTCTCTAGACAGAGGAACACCTCCCGTTTTATACCTTTCTATAGGTCATGTGTTGTTGCACTGTTTTTATATATAGGATGTCACTGTCTAACTCCACGAGGGGTGTTAATCAAGCGTCACATACTACGGAAAGTATGCTCAACCTAAACAACCTCCTAAATTTGTTCAGTTCATGTGTGGCTTTACCAAGTTAGGCCTGGGAATGGATCTCGTTCTCTTTACTCAAGTCTAACTCATAGGCCTCACCATATTGTTCCTCAACTTCATACCATTCCTTCATATCTATGAACACCCGCAGAGCTAATGTATATATGTAGTGTATTTATTGGCTATACAGATGTTCATAGGCCTGAAGGAATGGTATGGAGTTGAGGAATGATATGGCAAGCCACACGGGGTAGATGTGAAAAAGAAAGGGGGCCCTGTTTCCTGACCAAATGTGAAAACTATACATGAATCTAACAAACATAAGATGCTGTTTAGATTGGACATCCCTTTGTGTGTACATGACATTGACTTAAACATGGTCCAGATGTGTCTGTGGACCATGTATGTAATGGTGGTGGCTAATGAGTGTTCCTTATGGATGAAATGCAAACATTCCACATATGGGAACAATGCAACAGAATATGACGTGTAGTAGGGTATAAAACCTCAAGGCATTCCTATGTCGGAAGAGAGATCGAGGGGCACTCAGAATTGGCAGACTCTCTCCACACTGTACTTTTGATTGGAATAAAATATTTCATTGTTACAACTAAAGACGGTGGTTGCAGACCTAATTGGAATGGGAATCGTGTCTAACTTTACATAGTTGGATACTTTAAGAGTTCACAGCTCAGTTGATGGAAGTGACAAACCATGAACCTCCACCACTGCTGTTCCTCCTTCAAAAGAACATCCAGCAGAACCAGAACAGAGCGGTAAAACAGGCCAATTCCAAAACCCTACAACTGTAACATCACCATCTAGACGAAGCTCTAGCCAAAGCTGGAGAAACAGTACAACGTGTTGTTGATACCAAAAAGCAGACCACTAGTTTCGTGCATACAGGTCTCTTGACCACGGCTATTCCTGTGGCAGTGTCCCCAGAAGGGGGAACTCATTTGCTGCATGCGACAAAGCAAAAACCTGGGGAGTAAACAGGGAATCAGTGCTAGGCTAAAAGCTAGCGTTTATCTACTCTTCCCTCCACCTCTAGCTCCCTCGAAACTAAACTGGACTACCTCAGCTAACCCAAACTGGAGCTAAACTCACATCAGAAGGGAGAGCTTAGCCGGCTTATTTGTTACTGGTAAGTCTTGAGAAAGACAAACCCAGGGAAGCGAGTGGAGGCAAGCCTTGAGGCTGACCGGCTACAATCTCTTTAGCTTGCTGACAGCACGTCACACTGAGAGGACACAATGAGAGGACAGCAGCACTATCCGTTAAGACTCTGGAACAATGACAGTGATTTTGATACAGCGTTAAAACTATGCGTTCCTAAATGGCTCCTGTGAGCTGCTGCAGTGACGTAAGCCAGTCGTTCAGAGCAGAGCCAGCTTACCGTTCCAAGGTGTTTCATTCTGATGTAAAATAACAGGGTGGTAAATAGACTTGTAACATTGTCCCATATAAAATGCAGCATTGCCCAGTATTGTTCATACAAAAAATTATTTAGCACTTTGAATAATATATATATATATATATATTTGTTGGATTTCGGCCTCTGCCTCATCCAGGCATCCATCCCCAACGAATGCAATGAATCACCCGCATCCGTTGCTGCACAGGTCACATCCATCCATCCATTGATCCATCCATGCATACGTGCACCCATCCGCCTGATAATTGAGCTATACAGCACGCTGAGCACAGTGTACCTGCGAGGTGCATGACTATTAACTCAGTGAGAAGAGTTGTGTGGGTGTACTGCATGGTGAGGCTAAACAAAAGCTCCATTTATTTCCATCTCTCTCTCTTTCTCTCGCTCTCTCTCTCTCTCGCCCTCCAGTGCATGTCAATCCACCCACTGTTTATCAGGTACAGCTAATGACAAACGACCACAATTACAGCGAGCCATCAGCCAGGGCAATAACGGCAGTCCGGAGCTCCTCATAAGCAGAGATGGGCACCACGCTTTGGTTCCTCGTTTAATTGCGCCACTCTGTTTGATTAAATGCTGCTCCGGCTTTACGGATGTGTTCCGTACGGCGACCGAAAATGGCAACTATTCACCGAAGTGTGGCTCACACCCTTAGAACTAACAGGAACCTGCTGGAAATAGCGAAAGCATGGTGTGAGCGATTCTGCTATACGGCCGTGGGGGTGGAATTGTGGTGTGCGATGGTGTGCGGTATTTTATAAAGGGTTCTTCAAGGGTTCTTTAGTAATGGCAGTGATACTGTAGAGAACCGTGGGAGCTTGAGGAACCGTTTAGATGTTTCAAAGATTATTCTTTACATGGTTTAAAGGTTCTTTACATTGGAGGAAGAGCTTTTGTAGATGGTTCTGTATTTAAGCTTTTTTTAACCTTCATGTTCTGTTGGGGGTCAAATTGACCCGTTTGTTTTTGGGTTGGTTGAAAATATAAGTCATTTTTGGAGCGTTTCTGCTGAGCTTAATTAGTTTAATGCACACATAAGTGCACAATGACTAAAGTAATGTGTTTATATTTTGTACAGTATGTTTGTTTATTATACACATACAGTTCTGGTTAAGTTATTCCAGTAGTTACAGCAGAGGCTTCAAAGGCTAAAATCTAAAAGTAAGAGCAAAAGTAATTGATTACTAATGATGTTTCTGGTAGTGTTGTAGTGTTATGATACATGTTTTTCATTGGATAGCAACGGCATGGATATGTGTGTGTTTATATATACACGTGTGTGTGTGTGTGTATGTATGAAAAAAAATATTATATATATATATATAAATAATATATTTAAATTAATCAATTAATGACCTTGATATTCTAAAAGTAAGAGCAAAAGTAAAGTAATTGATTACTAATGATGTTTCTGGTAGTGTTGTAGTGTTATGATACATGTTTTTCATTGGATAGCAACGGCATGGATATGTGTGTGTTTATATATACACGTGTGTGTGTGTGTGTATGTATGAAAAAAAATATTATATATATATATATAAATAATATATTTAAATTAATCAATTAATGACCTTGATATTCTAAAAGTAAGAGCAAAAGTAAAGTAATTGATTACTAATGATGTTTCTGGTAGTGTTGTAGTGTTATGATACATGTTTTTCATTTGACAGCAATGGCATGGGTATGTGTGTGTGTTTATATATAAACGTGTGTGTGTGTGTATGGAAAAAAAAAATATATAAAAATAAATAACTAAAATATATATATATATATATATTTATTTTTATTTTTTTTTTTTTTTTTTTTTATATTTTGGCAGTGTTCGCAGAAGGGGGAGCTCAAACTCTGCATGCGACAAAGCAAAAACCTGGGGAGTCCACCTCCTCTTCTCTCGACCTCCGGCTCCCTCTAAACTAAACTGGACAACCTCAGCTAACCCAAACTGGAGCTAAACTCACATCAGAAGGGAGAGCTTAGCCGGCTTATTTATTACTGGTAAGTCTCAAGATATATATATATATATATATATATATATATATATATATATATATATAATATAATTATATATATATATAATATAATATAAATATATAATATAATTAAATTAATCTATTAATTAATTGTATATATAAAGTTAATTAATTGATTAATTTAAATATATTATTTTTATATTAATTTATTAATATAAAATTAATGTATTAATATTTTTATTACTTTAGGGTTGTTAAGCATGGTTAAACACTGGTCAGCTTGAACCAGTTTTGGTTCCATTTTATGTGGATAGGATCTGTAGATTGTCTACAAATGTGATAACAAATTTTCTAGAGAACCTTAAAAGTGGTAGATTAAGGGCTAGGTTTAGGTTTTGGAGAAATTCAGGTGTCTTTCGAAATTGAATGGAAGTCTATGTATCTGCAGAACATCAAAAGTGTACTAACAAAATATAGTGGTACCTCCTTCTTGCACAAAGAACCAGGTTTGGTTCCCTACATAACCTATTTATATGGATGGACCATTTTGGATATAAAGTTTAAAGGTTTTAGGTTAACCTTCATTAGCAGGGATGGGCACCACGCTTGGGTTCTTTGTTTAATTGCACAGCTGTGTTTGATTGATTACCATACCGGCTTTACAGATGTGTTCTGTACAAATACCCAAAATGGCAAATCTTCACAAATGTGTGGCTCACACCCTTAGAACTAACAGAAACCCTCCTGGTATTCACAGAAACATGATGTGAATTATAACATTTGCGAGGTCGCTAGACAGTCTTAGGTGTGCGGTAAAGGCAAGTAGTGCTAGCGCAGTATTTCAAAAAGGCAAAGGCAATGTTTAATGACTGTAAGGGAATTAGCACCACTTACGGGTTCCCTAAAGAACTTCTCTCATTGGATGGTTCTTCAGTAAACCATTTAGCTAAGTTAAGTAGTTAGTAGCTAGTTAAGTTAGCGTTAGAGTTGGCTTGGGTTAGATAAGGGTTAAGGTTGAGGTTAAGGTTGGGGTTCAGGTTAGGATTAGGGTTAGGGTTGGGGTTGACGATAGGGTTGGGGTTAGGTTCAGCTTAGGTTAGGTTAAGGTAAAGGTGAAGGTTAGACTTAGGGTTAAGGGTTAGGGGTTAGGGGTTATGGGTTAGGGGTTATGGGTTAAAGTTAATGTTAATGTTAAGGTTAACATTAAGGTTAATGTTAGGTTTAGGGTTAGGGTTGGGGTTGACGATAGGGTTAGGTTAGCGTTATGGTTATGGTTACGGTTATGGTTACTTTAGGTTGAGTGGGAGTTAAGGTTAAGGTTAAGGTTAGGGCTGGTTTAGGTTAGGTTAGGTTAGCGTTATGGTTATGGTTATGGTTACGGTTATGGTTACTTTAGGTTGAGTGGGAGTTAAGGTTAAGGTTGAGGTTAGGGTTAGTTTAGGTTAGTTTAGGTTAATTTGGGTATGGGATAGGGACAGGTTAGGTTAGGGTTTATAGTTAAGGTTCCAGTTACGGTTGGGTTAGGTTAGCCTAGGGTTAAGATTAAGGTTAGGGTTAGTTTAGGTTAGGTTGGGTTTGGGATAGGGTTAGGGTTAGGTTAGAGTTACAGTTAGGGTTGCCTTTGGTTAGGCTAGGTTATGGTTACTGGTTACACTTAGGGTTCTTTAGAGCAGGGGTTCTCAAACAGGTACTTGTGGACACACAGATGGTCCACATCTTTGCCTTATTTCTACGTGTTGTGAGTAAGGCTGCCTCAAAGATCTGAAGCATGACGTGAACATTACCAGAAGCTTCCTGAAGCTCGAATCAGCATGACTTCATGGGCTGTACCGCTGCCACATGACAGGATTGATCAGACAACTGAATGAACTTCTTCATTATTTCAGATCTGATCAGCAAATCTACAGCCGGTTGTGAGCTTCCCGCTTGTGTGTTGGTTCCTCTAAAGGTTCCTCCTTTTGATCGGAGGAAGTCCTCGAAGCTGTCGTCATCGGCTTGCTCAAAAGAGGCCTTTAAACCAGGATCTCTGTAAAGCTGCTTTGTGCTTTTTTTATATATAAATACATTAGGATGGAATGAGTGGCTGAACAGGTGATAATATATATATATATTATCTCAAGACTTCGGAGGTCTGCAAAATGCTGCTCCAGGACACATTTCATTATACTTGCAGAACGTGAATGCAGCACTTTCTTGGGTCTTAAGAAATGCATAGCCTTCTGCCTTGAAAACTTCTGACCAACAGGACAGTATTTCTGTGTACCGATTCTGCTGACGCCGCCCAGTGTCCTATTGGTTATAACCATGCAGACTTGTCACTATAGAGCCGCTGAAAGTGGATGGGGAGAAGGAGCTCATTCCACTGTTTGCCCTGAAGTAAAAATTTTCTTGAAGCGCTGAAACGTTAAACTTTATGCATCAGCTGTTTCAATCCAGCATGGCAGGAGGACTTGAGCGCAATTCCTTTTTTTTTTTCTTTTCCTTTTTTTCAAGGAAGGAGAAATTGCGGGGTCCGCAAAAGGGCATTAATTGAACAAAAGCCAGGGGATTGCTGAGTTGGACTTCTCTCTGTCCACAACTTTCCATTTCTAGCTGGAAAAGTCTGCATAGGCAGACAAGGACGAACTTGAGAGCAAACTTGTGGACTAGCTCTGCAGAAGATAAGGAAAGTTTAGGCACTGAAATAGACGGGAGCCGGCTGGTGGGCTGCTTGAGAGGTAACTGCCAACTCTTCAGCACTTGAGTGTCGGACACTTTCGCATTAGCGCTAAAATTAGCCTTGGCGCTGCGAATTGCTTCGTATTATCGTCCTTGTTGCAGCATGTCATCGGAATAGTTATGTCAGCGTAGGAACAGTGTCATCCTTCGCTCATAACTGGCCGCCGCCGAACCGAAGGCAGGGTTTATTTTTATCCGCCTGCAGAGCGAAGCGGTGTTGCGTAACCTCTGCTCCCAGAGTCCGAGGGGAACGTGGGGGCAGTTTGCTCCCAATAATGAGCCACTTGTTTCTGCTCAGTGTCAGCAAGAAACTCCTCCCTTAACGGGCAGCCATCCCTCTTTTCCTACGGGCCAAAGAGCAGGCCGCCCGGGACGGGCTGAGTGACAGCCCAGCAAGCCCAACTACTTCTGCTCCGAGCTCAGACTCTGTAGGCTGCGCTGAGTGCTTCTATATATACGCTAACGCAATTAGCACACAGTGTAGTAGTGCTCTGTGGAGGGATGCAGACACCTAGGTCAGCTTTTCTGTACTTATTTGCTTTTATTTCAAGCCTGGGGAATGCAATTAGAGTATCTTTCAGGCCCATTCAGACCTCTAATTAAATAAGTCGTGTCTTCTACGCCTGAACTTTGTTTTATTTTTCGGAGTTGTGGAGCCAAGAGTGTAGGAGCGAGCTGGATATATATTAGGCAGGACAGAATTCACTAAAGCAAAACAAAAGGGAACAGTGCAAGCCCTGCTAGGGATTCAGAGCGGGGGGCTCTTCAGTGAATGCTAAGCGTGATGGTTGTTTTAATCACTTACTGTAAGTTGCCATTGTCAAAATGTGAACGAGATGATGCTCCATTGGAAAAAAAGGCCCGTTACTCAGCATAGCCTGCATTTATACTCTGCCTCGCTCACAACCCCCCCCCCCCCCCCCGAAAATAATACCTCTTTATTTGAAGGGTGCCTGCCTACATAAGTACCTCATAACATGCTTAAAAGCAAAGTGTCTTTGAGCGATGTCATTCAACATAGGTCACTAACAGCCCAGGTCCGGCCCCAAACGCTCCATCATTCATTTTGACAGGGTGTTTTTTAACTGCTGGAACGTTTTTAGAGATTCAGAGATTCAGGTCCAGGCAGATACTGAATGCCTGATAAATCAACTGATAAAACCACTAGCTGCCAGTAAACTATTACGCCATGTTGGAGACCAGGGTTCGATTCCCAGTCTGGGTGCTGTGCTACACCAATAAGAGTCCTTGGGCTAGACTCCTAACATTGCATTGGCCTACTTCTGTAATATGAGTAACCAAGTCGCCCTGGATAAGAGTGTCAGCTAAATGCTGTAAATGTAAATGTAAATGAATGCAATCAAATCCTCACAGCAATGGTCCAAAGGATAGTAGAAAGCCTTCACTAGACAGTGGAGACTGGTTACTCCAACAGAAGCAGCAATGCCCTTGATTTTAGAAGAAACAATGCATGAACAGGTGTCCCAATACTTTTTAAAATTCAAAAAACTCTTAAACATGTTAGTACAAAGGTGAGGTCTTGTGGGAAGCATGCCTCAATGAGGGGACCGGCACAGTATTAGGCAGGTGGTGTTAATATTATGGCTGGTCGGTGTAAATATGATAGATACATCGATTTGTGAAGCACAGAAAAGCCATCAAACTCATACATGGTGTTTTTAACTACAGCTTCTTTACTTAGGCTTCATAACAGTGCTATGAATGCATCCGTTTAGTCCCTCAGTTTAGCTTATAGAGCCCGAATGAGACTTTTTTAGTGACGACATCCCTCTATTACCAACAGCAACTCTCCAGCAGCTGATAGTATAGCAAACTTGTAAACTGGTAAAGCCCAAAGAACAAGACTATCGGAGAACGTCTTTAAACTTGGTGCAATTCCTTGAAGCTGAAGCTCCAGCCTGAGCTGTTTGGACTTCTTTAGCTCGTCCCTGTAGGACACGAGTGTCAAACTCCAATCCTAGAAGGCAACAGTAGTGTACGGTTTGTTGTTCTCTTAGCAGCAGCTCAACAGCCCTTAATGAGCAGGGGAAACGCTGAACTGCATGGTTCTGTTTCCCAGAAGTACTGGAGTTTGATACCCCTGCTGTGCAGCCATACCGCCTTACTCGAAGCAGTATGGTTCTCTAAAATCTATGGGCTGGCTTCCCAGACATGGATTAAGCCTAATCTTGGAACCCCAGAAAATTGCTTTTTGCTCAGTCTGGCTCTGTGGAAATATCCCAGCATCGGTAAATTGACCTTTTTACCTCATTACTCGCCGTCCCTCAGGACCCTCGTACTACGCAGGATTCGTCAGATCTTCAGATCAGTAGGGAAGCGTAGTGAGTTTTGCTGCCTGCAAAGTGTCCAGGTTTGGAACGGCATCACCACGCACCAGTGGGCGGGGGAATAGCTTCAAACCAATACCGCTTCACCCTTTTGCAGCACCCTTATGTGATTAAGACTCTAGAAGAACCACCACTGGTACCTGAAAGCATTGGTGCTCAAACTGGTCCTCAGCGACCCCAAACTGGTCCAGATTCTTGCTCTCCAACCCAACTCACAACACACTGGACTAGAGCTAAAGTCTGGACTGTTAGAACCAATTTGAGAACCCCTGCCATATAGAGTCCTTCAGTGGATGAAAGAAGTGTTGCTAAACGACTCGTGTGAGGTTTGTAGAACCTCCACAAAGAGTAAACTCTCCACACCATTGATAGATTTGTCCTCAAATGCATGGACAAAAGTATTGGGACACCTGCTTATTCATCGTTTCTTGCGAAATCAAGGGTTATGAAAGTCTGCTTTTGTTGGAGGAGCTTTTCCTATTGTACAGGGAACGCTTCTTACTAGATTTTGGAGGGGCATTGCTGTGTGGATTTGATTGCATTCAGCAACTTCTGAATGGAGGCTCATGTTTAACTGAGTCCTATTCTATTGCATTCATCAGAAGGGGTGTCCACAAACATTCAGACATATAAAGAAGTATTGTGATTGGTGTGATGCAACCGATAACGCCACTACCTAGCAGTGGGAGGCGGGAGTTCGATTCCGGGTCTGGGTAACTGTGTGGCTTCCAGAAAGCATTTGAACCCCATTGCTTTTAATACTGCCGATTCGTTCATGTTACCACCACGGTCCCGAGACTCCATTTGAGACCCGTGACTCTTCCAAAGGCCCTGACAAACTCGTAAAGTGTGGGAAAGTTCTCACTTAGGTCTTTCTACTTGCTGTTAGTCAAGCAGAGTGGTTGCAAATATCCTATTACCATGGGCACTCGTCTATTTAACAGAATGTTGTGGAAGATTAATTTTCTAAAAACAGCGAGGGCGCATTGGCCTCCTGACAGTTGGAGTCAATCTTGAGAGATTTGATGGGCACACGTCCTCGCAAATGAAGCTTTGAGTGCTCTATAAGGAAGGCAGATGCTCTGGAAACTTTGGGCGTCGAAAGTTCTCGTCTTTAATGAGTTGCAGCATCGTTGCAGCTGACAGTTATGAGTTTTGAAAGGTTTGTAGGAAATCTGTCTCTATTAGGTCTCTATTAAATGGAGTGTTATTTCAAGACGGCAACCAGAACCATGGGAGCTACTTTCATGCTCTCCTCCCTTCTCCAGAGATTGTTTACCGGGAAGAGTTATTACCCGGTTGCAGGCTGCATTCAAGTTTATTCAAATTGGATGCTAATTTGGCGCTCCAGTTCTTCGCCGCTAAAACTAGCCGCTCTGACTTTGAACTGTGAAAATAGGCCTTTCTCATACATAGGAATAGAATCTCCAGCCTCAGTAAAACAAACAGCATTCTACTTTGATGCAAAGCGTGTGGAGAATTAGGGCAGAAAATTCCACCCAAGCCTTTCTTCCGTTGCGCTACACAAAGCTGATAAGGCTAGCACAGCGGCGAAGGCCTGTGTTTACCTGGCATTAGAGCACCACATCGCGCCATTCCTTCTTACACCCCTGGCACCCCTGAGTTCATCTCTTCTTCTCCCCCCCCCCCCTCATTCTCACTCTCCTCCTTCCCTCTCTCGCATCCACCCCCCTCCACCCATCGCCATCAAACGTCCTTGATGTGTGCCCCACAGAATCCTGACTATGCTCTGCTTGGCTTTGATAACGCTTCAGCACAAACCTTGTCAAAGCCACCGTTGAGGCGTGGGTGTGCTACTTCCACATTAGAGACAGCTGACGTTCTCGCCTTCATCCACAATAAACAAGCGGTTTGTTTATTTATTTATTTATTTGCTTGCTCTTTTCGTCATGTGCATTCGGGCTATTTTTCGAGCCGCTTACGAACCTTTCACGCGACTAGCGGTTCCTGCACTTGATGCTCTCTGTTGTGGCTCAGCGATATGTTCCCTTTTTTTTTTTCTTTGAATTTTATTTATTTTCGGAGAAAAATTCGTGTTCCCCTCTGATCTGGTTGTCAAGCGTGCCGACACATAACGGAGAAAGACACGTTTGCTGTGTCTTAGATTAAGGTTCGCTAAGTCTTATCTGCAAAAAAGCCAGTCAACCTCCATACGCCACCACCCCACCACCACCTCATCCAACACAGCTGAAGTTTCCAAGTCTACTACACTACAGTCTCTTAGTCTGGAATGGATTGCGGGTTGACTGTAAAATAGGGATGCACCGTGTCTATACAGACACAAAGTCTATACACTACACGTCCAAAAGTCTGTGGACACCCCTTCTAAGCTACTTCAAGTTATACACACAAATATACACACATGCAGCTTATCTAGTCCCAGTAGAGAAGTACTGCCAGTAGAACAGAATAGGACTCTCTGGGGCTAGCGGGGGTGTAGCGTACCCCAGCATTGAGCTGTGGAGCAGTGGAATGATGGACGGTGCTCCATCCAATACCTTTGGGATGAGTTGGGGAGTTGGAGATGGCGAGGTGGGGTGGGATGATGATCATCCAACATCCTGACCTCACTAGCGCTCTTGTTGCTGAATGCAATCAAATCTATACAGCAGCGCCCCATGCTGCAAAATCTAGTAGAATTTCTTCTTCCTTGGATGCTTTGGTGTAGCGTGGTGTGGCGCAGCAGATAACACCACTACCTGCCAGTGAGCTATTACACCATGTGGGAGACTGGGGTTTGATTCCCAGACTGGGTGACTGTGCTGCGCTACACCAATAAGAGTCCTTGGGCAAGACTCCTAACACTACACTGACCCTCCTCTGTAATATGAGTAACCTTGTAAGTCACTCTGGATAAGAGTGTCAGCTAAATGCCATAAATGCTAATGCAAATATCCTTGATATCGGAAGAATCAATGAATGAGCAGGTGTCCCAATACTTTTGTCCATATATTATAATATACAGTGTAAAAACCCTTACAAATCTTAATTCAGAGGTAAGGTATTGTGGGTGCTGGGCTGCTTTGGTGTCCCAGTAGGATATATATATCCACTATATATCTACTATATATATACCTAATAATCAGAAATACCAAATACACCATGGGCCGGTTTCCCAGACTGGGATTACGCCTAGTCATAAACCTAATTTTATTTCAATGAAAAATCCCCATTCAAAATGCTGTGGAATCCATCACTGTGCTTAATCCCTGTCCAGGAAAGGAACCCACATGTCCAAAAGACCTTGGACACCTTCTCCTCCAGCGTTTCTTCTGAAATCGAGAGCATTAACATGGACTCTGCAAGCCCTCTTACTGCTGTGACTCTACTCTTCTGAGAAGGTTTCACACCAGATGTCAGAACACTGCTGAGAGGATCTGATTGCATTTATCCTCACAGATGGAGTGAAGTGAGGTACTGATATTAGATGATCAGTTCTAGCACTCCAACTCATCCCCACAGGATCGACCAGAGCTCCATCACTCCAGAGCATGCAGCCCCATTGCTTCAGAAGCCCAATGCTGGGAGGCTTCATAGGCCTCTAGCTAGATACTGTTGTCAATGGGTGTACCTCAGCATTGCTACATTTGGACATATATGAATTATTGACCGCATTACAGGTGCTTTTTTACCTTAACATGACAAAGGTTAGGGCGTGTTAATCGAGGTGAAATTGTCTCGTTATCTTAGCCTCCTGCAGGAATAGCATCTTAGCTTTATTAAACCTGAGCTAGCGCTGGGTAATGTGTACTGAAATTACGGCTAAAGCCATAATTCAGTATGGTTTATGGCTTATAGCATAGACACGTCTCTAAAGGAGCACTTTCTCCTTAAATATCTTCCATTGACGATGGCCATAAAGCCCATCAGCAGTGTTCTTACCCCCTACTGCAAACATAACCTTTTCTATGTTAATACGGCGCCTTCATTAGATGTTAAAGTGGAACACCCAAGGCGGTTTACAGCGCCGGCTGCTTTCAAAAGTGGCTGTGATGAGGAAAGTGTTATGGAGCATCTCAGGAATGTCATTTTTAGCCCATTCATCATATGTGTTAAAGCTATATCCTCTGTAAGTTGAGTGTTATGGAGTCCCCAGGCCCACAGCATTAGCCGCCATGATAGCCAGACTGTAAACACCGTAATATTTGGTGGGTTGGCTCTTGGTCTAGCTAAACATCTGCAACTGCCAGCAGTCCTGCCCAGAAATACAGTACCAGTCCAAAGTTTGGACATACCTGATTGAATGGAGGAATTTATATTTTGGTGGGCCAGCCGGCCACCTCCCAGGAAGGCTCAGCGCTGTTCCAAGCTTTGTCCATTTGTGGATTAGTGGCTTTTACTGTGGTTCCCTGAAGTCCCAGAGCTGTAGCATTGAACTTCTTGGGGCATGGCATCTGTGCAGCTTTTTGAGACCTTCTAACCTAGTGACTGCTAGTGGCTAGTGAAATTGACCCCAATTGTCAGGTGTGTATGTGTGTCTACACATGTTGCCTTTATCTGATATTAAAATTAATTGGATGATCTAAAACACTTAAAGCAGCATTATGCAAGAATTGATATTTCTTGCTCTTGGGCTCCCCCTACAGTCAGAAAGTAGTACATCACACTTTGAGCTACTTCTAAAGGACATGCTCTACACATGCATCTCTCAGATATCCCACCTCTACAGCAACTGGCGGGATTTTGTGCATATTGATAGCGGCTTCCTGATGATGGCGCTAATTATGTTCAATATCCTGGATATTGGAAGTCACTCTTTTTGCTCAGTAGACCTGTCAGTGTCACTGCGAGCGGGATGGATTTACAGTCGACCGCTCTCATTAATGGAACATCAGTTCAGTTTAGCGTCCTGCAGCTCCGTGGCAGGGTTTTCAAGCCAGGAAGTAAGGCCCTACCCCTGCCCATCGGGTCAGAATTATGACAGTGTTGCTGCTCAGTTTACAACAGTGGGGGTTACATGACTGTAAAAGGTGAGCTAAGGTGCTGCTGTGATGTCTGATCTCTGAGAAAGAACTAGCACTGAAGTGCGGTAGAGTAATACGTGCAAAATTATGTATTAAGTTTTTGTGAGCGCTGTCCTGTCCACTTCCCCAAAGTTACAAGCCCGAAGTAGCAACAATAGAGGCCTGTATGGGTAGCGCAAGAGTGGAACATGAAACTTTTGCCACTGGGTTCCATGTTGGCCCCGAATATAGATGTCCACCAAGGTCAGTGATGGGTCCCATCTAGATTGTACACTGCTTATGGTTGTGGTTGGTGTGGCACGACAGATAACACCACTGCCTGACATGGGGGACTGGGGTTCGATTCCTGGTCTGGGTGACACCAAAGTCCTTGAGCAAGACTCCTAACACTATACTGGCCCACCTCTGTAAATACGAGTAACCTTGTAAGTCCACTCAACATCAATGGCTCCTCTGTGGAGATCGTTAAGAGCACCAAGTTCCAACGCATTCTGAGTCTCCCTCCCCTCCGTCATGGACATTTACACTGCCCGCTGCATCCGCAAAGCAACCAGCATTGTGGATGACTCCACCCACCCTTCACACAGACTGTTCTCCCTCCTGCCATCAGGAAGAAGGTACCGCAGCATCCGGTCCAACACGACCAGACTCTGCAACAGCTTCTTCCCTCAAGCCATCAGACTTCTTAACTCAACTCAACTTCTGAACTGATGTCTTTTCTGTTACATGCACACTCTCTCTCTGTACTGTGTTGTGTTGTCTGTCTGCACTTGTATTGTGTTGTACTTGTGTTCTGTATGCACTGTATCTATGTTGCACCATGGTCCTGGAGGAACGTTGTTTCGTTTCACTGTGTACTCTGTATGTAGTTGAAATGACAATAAAACCCACTTGACTTGAAGTCACTCTGGATAAGAGTGTCAGCTAAATGCCAATATAACTGTTATGGGGCCTAGATGGGACAAATGTGCCAAAATTGATTGTATGGTCACCTCCTCTAGGACAGTAGAAATGGCTAAAATCCATTTACTCTAGTCTTGATCTACTGCTTTACTTCACATCACCCTCGCCCTCAATCTAGGTCAAAAAAGGAAAGTATAAAAATGAAGAGCATTTTCCGTACATTGAGACCCACCTCTCTCTAGGCATCTGATGGTTGGGGTTGTGGTGGCAGCGGACGCTGAGGCTGAAGAGCTTTCGGGCTGTGCGCTGGATCTTCAGCCGCTGGACCTCCAGCGAGCTCTGGAGGAGCCGATAGCGAGCCTGCAGGTCCCAGTCGCTGCCCCACAGCAGGTGAACACTGCTCACGGGCAGGAAGTGTGTGGAGGGCAGCCGCTTCAGGAACGACTTAAACTCATCTGAGGAAGGTGGAGGAAAGGATGCGGTAGAGGGAGTGGGTGAGGTGGAACGGAGATGGAGGGGTTGGGGGAGGGAAAGAAAAAAAGGAAAAGAAAAGAAACCGGTTACTTCTTTCTGGCTTTCCAACCCAAAACCTAATCCTAAAACTAATCTTAACCTTAACATCAGTCCAACACTTAATGTTAACCATCAACCTGGCCCAAATCCTAACCTTAACCTCAGCTTAAAACCTAACCCTAAACCTCATCCTGGCCCTGATCCTAACTTTAACCTCAATCTAAACCCTAATCCTAACCCTCATTTTGGCCCTGTTCCTAACCTTAATCCCAATCCAAAACCTAATCCTAACCCTCATCCTGGCCCTAATCTTAAAATTTACCCCAATCCAAAACCTAATCCTAACCCTCATCCTGGCCCTAATCCTAACCTTAACCTCAGTCTAACACCTAACCCTAACCCTCATCTTGGCCCTAATCCTAACCTTATCTTCAACCCAAAACCTCTTCCTAACCCTCATCCTGGCTCTAAAACCTAATCCTAACCCTCACCCTGACCCTAATCTTAACCTTAACCTCAGCCCAAAACCTAATCCTAACCCTCACCCTGGCCCTAATCTTAACCTTAACCTCAGCCCAAAACCTAATCCTAACCCTCACCCTGGCCCTAATCTTAACCTTAACCTCAGCCCAAAACCTAATCCTAACCCTCATCCTGGCCCTAATCCTAACCTCACCCCAACCCAAAACCTAAACCTATCTATTATCATGGCCCTAATCCTAGCCTTAACCTCAATCCAAACCCTAATCCTAACCTCAACCTTAAGACAAAACCTAATCCTAATTTTCACCCTGACCCTAATCCTAACCTTACCCTCAATCTAAACCCTAATCCTAGCCTAAACCTCATCCCAAAACATATAAACCTAGCTATCATCCTGGCCCTAATCCTACCCTTACCCTCTAAAGTCTAAAACCTAATCCTAACTCAGAAAGTCCTCTGGACAGCAGAGACAGTTACTCCAACAGAAGCAGGATCAGCTCTTTTTTTAATACCCTTGATTTCAAAAGAAGCAATGAACGAACAGGTGTCCAAATACTTCTGTCCAGATAATGTAAGTCACTCTGAATAAGAGCATTAAGAGTGCTGTAAGAAAGCAGCCTGCGTCATAAATATAAATGAAGCCGGCGGTGGCCTCGACTTCGTCACCGCCTGGAATTGTACATTACAGTCCGGATCCAGATCCATGTTTGGCGTCATGTTTCTTCTCGAAGGCGACGAGGCACAGCAGCGAGCACAGCGAGAGCAGAAGCAGGAGCCGACAGCGGCGAGGAACAGGCAGACAAACACACTCCCACTCCGGCCTTATCTCTGGCAGCTAGCCTGCGGCACGGTGCAGCAGCCTGACTGAGGCCGGACGGAGCTTTCTCTGCTTCATAAATATTTTGCAGTCTGCTCTTTATTGACAGCGCTGTTATAATGGTGTCAGCATGGGCTCAGACAGATGGGCTAATGCACAGGCGCACTACTTTAACTGTGCTTCATGTGCCACGGGAAGTGACACGACATTACGCGGGCTAATAGATTATAGGACTTGACATGTGACTTGATATGCGGAGCAGATTGTGGCCGTGTGCACTGTGGCAGTAACTGGTGTAATAAACAGGCATATCTGGTGCTGGAGTTTGGGCCTTTTTGTGGACACCCTGCCTCGTGGAATGAGCTTCACTATCGTTGTTTACCTTCTTATTTTTTAAGGACATAAAATCTGATGAAGAATTTACCTCTCAGACGTCTAGACGTCTATGTCAGCTGTCCCTGACATAATCCCAGATCATTAAAATGAAAATTTCAAAAATTGGAGAGCGATTTTCTTGAAATGGTTGCACAGCTTCTATTTTATTGAAGCTTACAGGCAGTTGCTAGGCTGTTTTTACGCACCACTAGGGTGGTTGCTAGGGTGTACCATATGTTGTGATTTTTGGGGTGATGCTAGGTGGTTGCGAGGCAGTTGATATGATATCCCAGGTTGTTGCTATGGTGTTGCTAAGTGGTTGCTATGGTGTTGCTAAGTGGTTGCTATGGTATCACAGGTGGTTGCTAGGGTGTACTATATTTAGTGCTTGCTAGGGTGTCGCTAGGTGGTTTGCTAGGCAGTTGATATGATATCCTAGGTTGTTGCTATGGTGTTGCTAAGTGGTTGCTATGGTATCACAGGTGGTTGCTTGGGTGCACTATATTTAGTGCTTGCTAGGGTGTCGCTAGGTGGTTTGCTAGGCAGTTGACATGATATCCTAGGTTGTTGCTATGGAGTTGCTAAGTGATGGCTGGGGTGTTGTTAGATGGTTGCTATGGTTTTACTAAGTTGTTGCTGCATGGATACCATGGCAGTGCTTGGTTTGCTATGGTGTTTGAGGTGGTTGTTAAGCAGTGCTTGTCAGGTGGTTGCTAGGCAGTTAATATGATATCCCAGGCAGTTTCTATAGTGTAAACCTCTAATGTCTAAACCTTACATGTACATGACGTCCCCCAGACGACAGCTGTTCACAATGGTGTGCTGAGCTCTGGCTGGGATTTGAACTGAAGACCTCCTCACACTTGACGATGAGCAGCAGTTAGACCGTAGGGCCGGTCTAGAGCTGTGAAATGACTCTACATACAAACACAGTTCTGAGTCAATTTACCTTCCCTTCTTTCTCAGATACAGAAATGTACACGGCTTCACAGAGCTTACAGAGAGCGGAGCGACTGTCTAACTGCCTGCTTGCCAAGAGACTCAGGAGGTCATAAGTTCAAATCCCACAATCAACAGCACAGCCCTTTATAGTCAGGAGTCTGAGAATAGGAAGGCCTCCTCCATGTGATAGTGGGAGCTCTAACCTGCAGATGGGAATAAACAGTGAACAGGTTGAGGGGGCGGAGCCACAGACTCAACATCTCTTACACAGTGTTTGATTAGTTTCAGCTGCAGCTCATTTACTGATGATTTTTAAGCTCAACTCAGCATTTTTTGATCAAACTGAGATGCAGAAGTGAATGTGAGTTCGGAGAACTTTCTGACTGTACATTTTTTCCAGAGTGGGGGTAGTTTCTGAGAGGACAGCTAAGCACTTCTATAAGTCACTCTGGATAAGAGCTTCTGCTAAATGCCATAAATGTAAATGCAAGTATGGGTTTTTTTTTCTTCAGCAAAACAAGGCATTAAATTCAAACCATAATAAAATATCTCCTCTTTCCTGACAGACATTAATGTGGTCCGGATTGAAAGACCTGAATCTGCACTTTCCAATAAGTGAGAAGCCAAACAGAAGAACCACTGTTATTTTCTTAAGGTTCTTTAGACCTTTAAAAGGTTCTTCACACTCGTTCAAACATCTCTATTACAACTGTGGATCTTTATGGAAGTAAATGTAGTCAAAATGAGTGGTGGGAGAATGAGGGCGTGATTATACAGTCTATTTGACAAAAGTATTGGGACACCTCTCAATCACTGAATTCCGGTGTTTCATTCAGTCTCATTACCACAGGTGTGTAAAATCGAGCCTCTAGTCCTGCAGTCTGCCTTTCTTCCAGACATCAGTGAAAGAACGGGAGGTTCTAAGAAGCTCACTGAACTCCAGAGTGATTCTGTATGTAATAGGAGACACCGCTGCACCAACAACAACAAGTCAGCTGGTGAAATTTAGACCTTCCCTCCTAGATCTTCCTCCATCAGCTGTGAGTGGTGTTATTATTACTGAACAGTGGAAGAGTTTAGGAGGAACAGCTCACAGAGAGCAGCTCAGCAAGACCACGTAAAGTTACAGAGTGGGGTCAGGGCCTGGTGCTGAGCTCAGAGCCGTAGTGTAGAAAAGTCTCCAATAACTGCAGAGCTCCAGACCTGCTGCTGTTAGAGCTCCATATTAATGCCTGTGGGTTTAGAATGGGACGGCATAAAAGCTGTAAGCTGTAATGTGCAGGTGTCCCAATACTTTTGTCTATGTTGGTGATGATATAACTGTTACAGGATGAGCTCATTCATCTGGAGAACTGAAACTAGTCATGGACTGAGATGAGGCAGATGCACGCCCCCCTCTACAAACCAATCAGTGGGAGGTATAGGAATACGCAACCTATTAGTTCAGACCTCGGGCCAGACTTTCAGGAGTGAAAGCGCCCTCAGAGAGTGTATTGCACTGATCCACCAATAACTGGTAACTGCACACCTCTAGGATTTGATACTACCCATAAACACCCCACTTTTTTTCCCCGAAAACGCTTATGGTCATCTATTTGTTTCCCGTAAGAAGAGACGTTTTAAGTGCGCACTTCCAGCTAATCAGCCGTCAGTCATCAGTTTCAAACAATTACCGTGTCCCGAATGGAGTAATAACGAGTCTCAGAGGGCCAGTTGGCTCCTCTCGCTGATTTTTTCCCGGTTTATATTTTTCCTCCCCCGTCCGTTCCCAGCAGTCCAGTGTTTATCACACACCCCGGACCGGTTCATTTATTGCCAAGCCCGTCTCCAGAAATATTGCCGTGACCTTGAGGCCTTCAAACTCAATTTGAGTGTCCTCTATTCAATATAACTATATCGGAGAGTGTGGTTTTATTTGGACCTTTATTACTTGTTAATAATACATAAGCTTGGAGGGCCGTCAGGAGGATATTGAGCAATCACCTCAGGGAGGAACCTATTTTGGTAGATTCTTTTTTTCCCACAGCATTGACAAAAAAGGCTTTCCCTGTTTGCGTCCCTGTCTGTGGACACGGACAAGTTCTGCGTTTGTTTGAGCCATTAAGGTCAGTCCTGCCAGATTACCAGCTATTCTGCTTAATTAGCATTTAAGGCATTTAGCAGACGCTCTTCTCCAGAGCGACTTACAAAAGTGCTTCACTGTTTACTCAAGAAAAACCTCAGCTAGTTTAAATAGACTAAAAATTCAAAGTTTAGACTCTACTAAACACAAAAAGTCAATCAGGAGACCATAATACTCTTCTCTTCGCCTGAGTACTCTCAGAAGAGGAGGGTCTTCAGTTTGCGTTTGAAGACAGTGAGTGTTGGACTCTGCTGTTCGGACACCCAGGGGAAGTTCGTTCCACCACTTCGGTGCAGGACAGTAAAAAGTCTGGACGCTCGTCTTCCGTGGATCTTAAAGGATGGCGGGTCGAGCCGAGCCGTACTTGAAGCTGGAAGGGCTCTTGGTGCAGATCGGCTTTTGACCATCGCCATCAAGTACGGAGGGGCTGGCTGGTCCAGTCTTGGCTTTGTAGGCCAGAGTCAGGGTCTGAATCTGATGCGGGCAGCAGCTACAGGAAGCCAGTGGAGAGAACGCAGCAGTGGAGAGACATGGCTGAATTTAGGAACGTTGAAGACAACCCGTGCCGCTGCATTCTGGATGAGTTGCAGGGGTCTGATGGTGCGCAGAGGGAGACCAGCCAGAAGAGAGTTGCAGTAGTCAAGTCTGGAAGTGACGAGAGACTGAACGAGCACCTGGCCGACTCTCTAGAGAGGAATTCTCTGGATGTTGTACAGGAGAAATCTGCATGACCGAGTTACGTTTAGTCTCGTATATTCACTTCATGAGACTAATGGGACCACTTTTGGTGCCATAAGGAACCATTTTTGTAGAAGAAGCATGGGTCTAAAGAACCTTGAATGTTCTTCACAAAAACAAGCAACTTTAGATACCTGGTTAAAGGGGTTTTATTTAGCACCATAAAGGGTTTCAAGGGTTTCCAAACTAATCTATCAAATAAATGCAGATTTTCTATGATATGATTTTGATCTTTACATCATTGCAAACTGTCAATTAAACATGACATGTTTAAGAACCTTTTTGATGCTTAACCCCTTAAACAGCCCCGCCGGCGGGCCGAGAGCACTACTACAGACGCCTATTACCCAAGAATAACGGCCCCACCAGTTTGTACAGATGTCCCCATGGTTCCTGAGTAATACACCTTGGTGTGCGATAAGCCTTTCAGCATTAAGAGGTTCAAAGAGTTAAATGGCTTTTTCAGTTTGATGGAAGACTGCTGACCCTTTTTGTTTACCTTGAGTGCGTCAATTAATGCCATTAAATCATATTTCGTGATTTCCATCGTGGCGCCGTCTCTGTGATTTGGTCTGGCGGATGGGCTGGTTTAATTTGATGTACGGTTTGTTTTTAAAACCATTTGAGGTCATAACACACGGCTTCATTTAGTGTTCCACTATCGTTCGGAGTAGATAAGCCCTTTTTAAGCACTATATAGAACCTTTTCTGCTTAGAGTGTACATCAAACTCAATAAAAAAAAGCATGAGCTCTTTATATCGCTGCAAATGTCAACAAATCCTGTTAGAACACTCTCTAAAATGCTGGGTGCTGTTAGATAGTTTCAAAAATGGACTCTGGACATTTCTTGTTTATGTTTTGTGCATCAATAAAAGCCATCAGATCTTTTAGAATGCATCCCCTTAGCGCAGCAAGGCTTATCACGCATCGAGGTGTATTACACAGCAGCAACTACAGTACAGGACCTCTGTACAAACTGCTGGGGCTATTCTTTAGTAATAGACCCGCGGCCCATAGGCTGTCTAAGGGTTGCTGTTTAGAGGCTGTTTCCACACAGCAGAGTTGGATCAAGCCCAGGTCTGCAGTCAGTCCACAGGCCAGACATGAAGCGAGGGTGTAGATTTCTTTTCGCCCTCCGTGAGCTTTTTGATCGTTCCGGGCTTTTGTGGATGCAAGCGGAGGGCTAAAATTGACTGTTGCGATTAACGGCGAGGAGCCTCTCTCCTCTGACAGAAGGCGCCGCGGCCTGTGAATAATTCATGGCCGCTTTATTGCAGATTGGCTGAAAGAAGTTAACATGCAAGCTCTCTCTGCAGCGCCGCTCCCCACCGAAGGTGACTCGCGTAAAATGACAAGAGGCTCAGCGTAAAAGCAGCTGATTAATTAAATTTAGGACTCCTCTATTTTTTAAAGAGCGCACTCCTCCATCATTGTGCCACACATAAATAGTCTGCAAAACTTCTTTGGGAGGTTGTGTGTGTGGGGTGGGTTTGGGTGGTGGTGGGGGGTTTTGGGGGGGAGGGTTGTGCATTTAAGAAAAGATCAGCAGAAGTGTAACACAGAAGAAAAAAAGCCTGCTGGCATCATCCTCTTTGCTCTTTCCTCCTTCCTCTTACTTTAGTGAAGAAAACAGGGAGCGCGACTCAGCCCTGCCAAGAGAGACCGCAAGAGCTGATCTGTCTTCATCACCGGCCGCGGTATTGAAGGCACGAACGCAGGTCCGCTCTTTCATTCACAATCAATCGATGCAGATGACTTCAAACATCGCTGTGTCCAATTAGTGGACAGGGCTGCTGGTGTAAACAGTTAGAGGGAAGATCGGGTAACACTGCCTGCTGCGTACAGAGGTGCTTTTAAGGGCTTCTGCGTTGATTAGGACATTTCTTCAATCGACACCAATATATATATATATATATATATAATATAATATACAGCTCGGGACAAAATTAAGAGACCACCCTACATGACCAGTCTCTCTGGTTTTACTAGTTATAGGCAATTAATATTTGCATGGTATTTCATAAACCATGGACGACATTTGCCCTAAATTCTAAATAAAAATATTTGCTATTTAGAGCATTTATTTATTTATCTATTTATTTATTTAACTGCTCAAAAACAGATGCTCAAATACTGCAAATAAATGATTATAATAATTATAATGTAAAGAAGTTATTATTCAGATTTAATCACAGTACTAATATCTGAACTCTGAGAGCATTCAGAATCACTATGGTGAAATAATAACCTCGACTGACCAATCACAGCTCTCATGTCTCGGGCCGGGTCTCCACTAGTCTTTCACACTGCTGTTGGGACTCTATGCCGGTCATAGTCTGCAGATTCAGCTTAAACTCAGCTTAGTTTGAGATGCAGATTTAAGAAAACTATTTTTCTAATTTTTTCAGAGCTGTAATATAATACAATATAATTTGCATATTTTTGTATTGGGGGGGAGATATGTACCCCAATTCACTGGGTGTGTTGTCTATATTCCACCATTCTGAGCATCTGACCACACGGTTGGGCTGAAAATCACTGAGATCATCCACTACTATTACTGGTAGTAGTAGTAGTGTATATATATATATATATATATATATATACATATATATATATATAGTAGCAATACTACTACTACTACCAATAATAATTATAATCATTATCTTTGTTTATTTATTATATTAGGCAGTCATATAAGACTTCAGTACCGTGAGCCTGACCTTATGTACCCATTCAGCTGCTGTGGGCAGTGTGTTATGAGCTTTCACAGCTAAATATCAGAGCTTCACTCACAAAAAAAAAAAATGAGAGAAAACGACGACGCCTGAAAGTAACGATCTGCTGCCGAACACCTGAAAGCGCCACCAATTTAGCACTTGTGCCGAACCTCTCAGGAAGAACGCAAACAAGCTGAAAGAAAGGCGTTAGACTGCTGAAAAAGTACATTTTTAAGGGAGGTCTGAACGATTCAGCAAGACGTCCACAAATGACGCCTGGCCTGATGATGATGATTACGTAAGCTCGGGGAATTTGGTCGATACGAGTAATGGACGTCATTTTCAGCCTGGTCTGTTTACAGTTTCAGCTCAGTCCCAAGGAAGGTGTTTCTAATAAAGTGGCCAGTGAGTGGAAGCACAAAGTAGGTGTTTCTGATAAAGTGGCCAGTGAGTGGAATCACAAGGTAGGTGTTTCTGATAAAGTGGCCAGTGAGTGGAATCACAAGGTTGGTGTTTCTAATAAAGTGGCCAGTTAGTAGAAGCACAAGGTAGGTGTTTCTAATAAAGTGGCCAGTGTGGAATCACAAGGTTGGTGTTTCTAATAAAGTGGCCAGTGAGTGAAAGCACAAGGCTGGTGTTTCTAATAAAGTGACCAGTGTGGAAACACAAGGGAGGTGTTTCTAATAAAGTGGCCAGTGTGAAAGCACAAGGGAGGTGTTTCTAAAAAAGTGGCCAGTGAGTGGACACACAAGGAAGGTGTTTCTAATAAAGTGGCCAGTCACCGGAAGGACAAGGGAGGTGTTTCTTGTAAAGTCGCCAGTGAGTGGAAGCACAAGGTAGGTGTTTCTAATAAAGTGGCCAGGAAGTGGTGGCACAAGTGAGGTGTTTCTAATAAAGTGGCCAGTCACAGGCAGCACAATGTCAATGTTTCTAATAAAGTGGCCAGTGTGGAAGCACAATGTCAGTGTTTCTAATAAAGTGGCCAGTAAGTGGTGGCACAAGGGAGGTGTTTCTAATAAAGTGGCCAGTGAGTGGAAGCATAAGGTAGGTGTTTCTAATAAAGTGGCCAGTGAGTGAAAGCACAAGGTAGGTGTTTCTAATAAAGTGGAAATCCCCAATTTTGAGCTTACCTGAGTTCTCAAAGTCCTTGTACGAAGCTGCCCACGACTCCGCCATGCCTCGGAGTGTGTTCTCCATGATCTGCAGGTCAGTAGTTGGACAGTTGCATTGTGGGAAGTCCTCAGAGCAGCGGCAGATGCACTGGTTGTTGCGGCAGACGTATTCACCCTCGCCGTTACACATGATGTAGCTCAGAGCGGACTGCACGAACTTCTCCTGCAGGTACTCGGGGAAAATCACCTGAAGACCTGCCGAAAACACACACACACACACACACACACACACACAAACACCCAGAATCAATCCACTAAAGCCATTAAAGAGAAAGGAGGGAATTATCGACTTCCCATCACGGGGTGCCCTGTGGAAAGTGTTGGAGAGAATAGACAATGCCAGTTTAAGTGCACTCAGCATGTGAGAAAAGCTGAAGCTACACAGGAGAACACGCAGTGTTACTTACACTGCGCACCATTTAATGCACTTGCTGTCTTCACATATACAGTAAAAGAACATTAGAATGCAAACGCTGCCGATCTGGTCAGTAAGAGTTTATCTCCTCAGTAAATCACAGATATTAGAATAAACACTAATAATAACACTCCTACAGAAAGTGGTGGTGGTGGTTCTCCATCACTGTGTTCATCATTAGAACATCTCCTCTCAAAGTTCTCCTCATGGAGTCTAGTATTATTTAGAGTTCTCCTCAGATCAACACCTGGTTTGGTGGTAAATCAGGGCTTAATGATGGTAAATCAGGTGAGCTGCTGCTGCTGCTGCTGCTGCTGCTGATGGAGGTGAACACATCCTCCACGCTGTGCTGGCTGGACTGGGTGGCGTCCAGGAGAACCCTGGAGGAACCGAGCTCTGTTCTTCAGACTAGCTCACCGACAAGATCTCACTACTTTCTTTCTTCAGAATGAGAAGCTCTTGTTTCTCCTTTTTACTGGATTCATGTTCACCTGCTTTATCAGATCTGATCAGATCTGGAGCTTCTACAGTAGAAACTCTCTCACTGCTGTGGGACAAGGGTTAGAATAATGGGTTTAGGGGCCTACAACTTCTGCACCGATTGTCCATAACATTAGTATCAGGTGGAATGAGTGACATTGATGATCTGGTTTCAGAGGCATCTCTCAGGGGGTGGGATCTACATATTAGGCAGCAAGTAAACAGTCAGTACTTGAAGGTGTTGCATCGGAGGAAGGTGATGGTGTTTCTAATAAAGTGGCCAGTGAGCGGAAGCACAAAGTAAGTGTTTCTAATAAAGTGGCCAGGGAGTGGAAGCACAAGGTAAGTGTTTCTAATAAAGTGGCCAGTGAGCGGAAGCACAAGGTAAGTGTTTCTAATAAAGTGTCTAGCGAGGGAAAGCACAAGATAGGTGTTTCTAATAAAGTGGCCAGTGTGGAAGCACAATGTCAGTGTTTCTAATAAAGTGGCCAGTAAGTGGTGGCACAAGGGAGGTGTTTCTAATAAAGTGGCCAGTGAGTGGAAGCACAATGTCAGTGTTTCTAATAAAGTGGCCAGTGAGTGGAAGCATAAGGTAGGTGTTTCTAATAAAGTGGCCAGGGAGTGGAAGCACAAGGAAGGTGTTTCTAATAAAGTGGCCAGGGAGTGGAAGCACAAGGTAGGTGTTTCTAATAAAGCGGCCAGTGAGCAGAAGCACAAGGTAGGTGTTTCTAATAAAGTGGCCAGTGAGAAGATAATACTAGATGCCTTGGAGGAAGGTGATGGCTAGATGACTGGATGGTCAGAGCATCTCCAAAACATCAGGCAGGTCTTGTCTATCTACCAAAAGTGCTCTAAAGGACGGACAACCAGCGAACAGGCGACTAGGCCCCACCTCATAACTCACAGGTCTGAAGGTGTCCAGATGCCCCGGGAGGCCTTCAGAGGCCCGTGCCTCAACTGGTCAGAGCTGTTTCGGTGGAAAATTGAAGGGCGGGGGGTGTTACTCTTTAGTGGCTCACGTTCACTTTATGCTTCTCCTTCTAGTTTATGTGCCTCCGTATCAAATATAGCACTTGCTTTCTCTTACACTACATTGCACCATATCTCGGTGTCCATTACCGTCGACTGTACATTATATTTTCTGTTTGAAGGCGCGTGGCTGTGAAAGTGCCCCAGTTTACTGCTGCACTCGGCTACTGTATCTAAAACGCTTCTTGCACAAATGCTGTGTTGAATGCTGGACTGTTTACCGTGCCAATTCATCTTCTTTTATTTCTTTATTTTTTTTTATTTCCCTTTTCAATTCTCTACATATAACCCCCCTCGGCTGTGCGGAGAAGGCCCTCGGTAGACTGTAGGTGCCTGAGAAGTCTGCCAGCCTTTTACTTTCACAACGCAGATAATACACTCCCAATACAGTAGCTGATGAACAGTCGGCCAACCCGAACACATTAGCTAATTAGTAAAGCCACTGGGCCTCTGTTCACACTGCGCATGTACAGCATACGCATACTCTGCACAATGTGTCCAAAAGTTTGCGGACACACCCTTCACAACCTCTACAGCTTGCCTAGTGCCTGTAGAGACGTACAGCCAATAGAATTGGACTCGATGGAGCAGGTCAACATGAACCTATCGGCACCATGCTGACTAACGCCAGGCGTGGGCTAGAGAGAGGGGTATAAAGCATTGAGCTGCCGAGTATGATGATGGTTGGCGCTGGGGAGTTGGGGAGCTGGGTATGATGGGTGGTGATCATCTATCTAACATCCTGACCTCACTAACGCTCTTGTTGCCGAATGCAATCATCAAATCCTCACAGCAATGTAGAATCCTCCAGAATCTAGTAGAAAGCCCTCCTCCCTTCTTCCCTGGACAGTAGAGAGCAGGATAAGCTCTTTTTTAACACCCTTGATTTCAGAAGAAGCAACGGCTGCGCAGGTGTCCAAATACTTTTTTTTATTAATGACAGCTAAATGCACAGTGAATATATCATTTAGAAAAAAGTGTAATTCAGGCTTCATTCAGCAGAGAACAGAGCCCTAATACCCCCCAGCCACTACGGCTAAACACACAGCTCGGGAAGGGAAGGGAATGGAGCAGCTCTGAGCTGCCGTAAATGAGGTCAGAATGCTGTGTGATGTTCGCTGTGTGTTGCCGTCCAGCCGTCAGGCTGTGGGAGAGCACAAAGCTCATATTAGAAGTTCTGCCCCAGGTCCATTTGACTTTGAACTGTCCCCCACGAGTGGGAGGGCTTTACATAATGGGATAAAACGCAGCCATGATTGATGTATTCTGTCCTGATCTGTTTCGGCTTATTTACCAGGGCAGACGTAATATCCTCGCGCATGTGACAGAGTGTGTGTGTGTGTGAGAGTGTGAGTGTGTGTGTATGAGCCAGGGATGTGGGGGAGAGAGTGAGTGAGAGTAAAAGGAGTAAATATTTGTTTCTGTGAGAGAGGGAGTGACAGAGCGGGTGAGAGAGAGATAGAGAGGGAGTGTCTTGCAGTGTCACAGGGAGTGTGTTTAGCCCCGCCCACTCAGGCTGAAGCTATAAGCAGTGTTTCAGCTGGGACTGCTTTTTAAACGATAATTCAGATAATGATGTCTAATATCAACACTAATATCATCTAAAATTGTCATTAATGACGTCTAATATTGCCATCAATATAGTCTATTTTAACTAACACTGTCTTATATTATTTATTAATAATAATATTAATGATGATAGATTATGTTATTAATAGTGTAGGATGATATTACTGATGATATTAGACTATATTACTGATAATATTAGACTATATTACTGATGATATTAGACTATATTAGTGATATTAGACTATATTACTTATGATATTAGACTATCACTAATATTATCCTGCACTATTAATAATATCGACTATTATCACTAATATAATCTATTAGTACTAAAATATGGAAACATTGTCTAATATCGTCTAATTAATATAATATTGTCTAATGATGTCACAAAGCTCTAAGGAAATGAAACTATTATATTATTTTAAAATGTAAATTAAAATGTCACATTAAATTAAATATAATAAAAATATTATATAATATCTGAATACAGGCTAATGCCCTCACTGATATAATGTAATATAGTCTAATAGTCCATAATTATCAAATATATTTACTAATAATGTTTAATATCATTATCTAATGTTGTCTTTATTAATAAAATATTAAATATATCTTCTAATATCATCCCTAATATAGTCTATCACCTCTAATATCATCTAGAAATAATCTAATTTAGTCTAATATCATCACTAATATCATCATGCACTATTAATAATACTGACTATTATCACTAATATCATCTATTAGTACTAAAATATGGAAACATTGTTTAATATCATCAGTAATATAGCACTTTTTACAACCTGATGATGTCACAAGGCTCTAAGGAAATGAAACTATTATATTATTATTAAAATATATATAAAAATGTCAAATCAAATATATATTAAAAATACTAGATATCTGAATAAGTGACGGTTTGAGGTGAATATTATATAATAGCATCACTAATATAGTCTAATGTCCTCACTGATATAATCTATTATAGTCTAATAGTTCATAATTATCAAATATATTTACTAATAATGTTTAATATCATTATCTAATGTTGTCTTTATTAATAAAATATTAAATATATCTTCTAATATCATCCCTAATATAGTCTATCACCTCTAATATCATCTAGAAATAATCTTAATTAGTCTAATATCATTACTAATATCATCCTGCACTATTAATAATATTGTCTAATATCACTAATAACATCTATTAGTACTAAAATATGGAAACATTGTCTAATATCGTCTAATTAATATAATATTGTCTAATGATGTCACAAAGCTCTAAGGAAATGAAACTATTATATTATTTTAAAATGTAAATTAAAATGTCACATTAAATATATAATAAAACTATTATATAATATCTGAATATAGGCTAATGCCCTCACTGGTATAATGTAATATAGTCTAATAGTCCATAATTATCAAATATATTTACTAATAATGTTTAATATCATTATCTAATGTTGTCTTTATTAATAAAAAAACAACAATATCTTCTAATATCATCTCTAATATAGTGTATCATCACTAATATCATTGAGAAATCATTTAATTTAGTCTAATATCATCAGTACATTAGTCTAATAGAACTATGATAGTCTGATATTACTAATACAGTCTAATATCATCTAATATCAACATTTTCAGGAAGATGATGAAACTATCTGAAGCTGTAATGGAAGATAAATGTAGATTGTACTCCAGCTCATTTTGGAGCATTTCTATTGGTCCATTCATCCTGAGGTGTAAAGGGCAGCTGCTGTGTTATGATAGCAATATAAATATA